>NC_138732.1:38877136-39437136 GCF_965113295.1 Leuciscus leuciscus
GCAGGACCAGAGACCACTCCCCCTCTCTCACACACACACTGAGTGAGCACAGTGCAGGACCAGAGGCCACTCCCCCTCTCACACTGACACTGAGTGAGCACAACGCTGGACCAGAGGCCACTCCCCCTCAAACACACACACTGAGTGAGCACAGCACTGGACCAGAGACCACTCCCTCTCTCACACACACACGCTGAGTGAGAACAGCGCAGGACCAGAGGCCACTCCTCCTCTCACACTGACACTGAGTGAGAACAGCGCAAGACCAGAGGCCACTCCCCCTCTCACACACACACACACTCACTGAGTGAGCACAGTGCAGGACCAGAGGCCACTCCCCCTCTCTCACACACACACACTCACTGAGTGAGCACAGCGCAGGACCAGAGGCCACTCCCCCTCTCACACTGACACTGAGTGAGCACAGCGCAGGACCAGAGGCCACTCCCCCTCTCACACTGACACTGAGTGAGCACAGCGCAGGACCAGAGGCCACTCCCCCTCTCACACACACACACACTCACTGAGTGAGCACAGCGCAGGACCAGAGGCCACTCCCACTCTCACACACACACACTGAGTGAGCACAGCGCAGGACCAGAGGCCACTCCCTCTCTCACACACACACACACACTGAGCACAACGCTGGACCAGAGGCCACTCCCCCTCTCACACTGACACTGAGTGAGCACAGCGCAGGACCAGAGGCCACTCCCCCTCAAACACACACACTGAGTGAGCACAGCGCAGGACCAGAGGCCACTCCCTCTCTCACACACACACACACACTGAGCACAACGCTGGACCAGAGGCCACTCCCCCTCTCACACTGACACTGAGTGAGCACAGCGCAGGACCAGAGGCCACTCCCTCTCTCTCACACACACACACACACACACTTGAGTGAGCACAACGCTGGACCAGAGGCCACTCCCCCTCTCACACTGACACTGAGTGAGTACAGCGCAGGACCAGAGGCCACTCCCCCTCTCACACACACACACTGAGTGAGCACAGCGCAGGACCAGAGGCCACTCCCCCTCTCACACACACACACTGAGTGAGCACAGCGCAGGACCAGAGGCCACTCCCCCTCTCACACAGACACACCCACTGAATGAGCACAGGACCTGACGCAGAGAGGGTCGAAGAAAGCAGCGGAGCTTAAGTAGTGTTTTCTCAGTGTTCACTGTGTAGTCTGCTCCCTGAATCGTTGCGCTTATTCGTTTGTGGATGTTAACTGAATCTGTAAGTCAGCTACACTGTTTACTTTCTGGTGCGCTTAACGTTATCGCTACTGTGTAATAGTAACCTATGCTATTCACCAACTAAACATGTCCTGTTCAGTCTCTTTCACGGCCATCATTTGTGTTAGCCTGTTCACAAACTGTTTGCTCAAGTGTAGCCTGGTCTCAGTGCTAAGTTATCACTGTGTCATGCGCTGAAGTTAGCCTGTAACTATGTGATGTTGAATATGCTATGTTAAATAGTTGCCCAGGATAGCTCATATAGGCTATGCAGGCTTAAACAAGCTTAACTCGCCTCTTACCGATCGTGACGGCATCCCATCTTTCCAGTGTAAGCCATCCTAACTTTTCATCATTGAAACAACCAAATTTGCTGTTTATGTTCTCCTTTGTTGTGCTTAACGTTGTTTTATCGGTCGTTAACTGGATAGTAGTCGAGTCAAACATAGCCTGATCTCAATGCTAAAACTGGCTATTATGCTCTTAACTATGAACTGATTTTGCACGGGCACTGCACTAGTTATTACAATTTACAATAATGGTTTTCTATGTGAATATTTAGTAAACTGTAATTTATTCCTGTGATCAAAGCTGAATTTTCAGCATAATTTCTCCAGTCTTCAGTGTCACATGATCCTTCAGAAATCATTCTAATATGGTGATTTATCATCAATGTTGGAAACATGTTGTGCTGCTTAATATAATTTTTGTAACCTTTGATACTTTTTTCAGGATTCTTTGATGAATAAAAAGTTTTAAAAAAGAATAGCTTTTATTTAAAATATAATTTTTTTGTAACAATTTAAACTACAGTTAAAAAGTTTGGGGTCAGTCATTATTTTTAATTTTTTTTTATTCAGCAACATTATTAAACTGATCAAAACTGATAGTAAAGATTTATGTTCTTAGAAACGATTTCTGCTTTGAATAAATGCTGTTCTTTTTAACTTTTGTTCATCAATGAATCCTAAAAAAGTATCACAGGTTTAAAAAAAAACTAATATTAAGCAGCACCGCTGTTTCCAACATTGATAATAACGGAGTATCAAATCTTCTGATGGATCATGTGACTGAAGACTGGAGTAATGATGCAGTAAATTCATCATGTGTGATTTAGTGATTGAATGAGTCCGACCGGTTTTGAGCGGATTAATTGAACTGGACAGAACGGTTGTTTCTCGAAGCAGACATCACTTCTTCGGAAGGTCTTTTCAGAGTCTTCAGGCAGTCTGAGAGGGATCAGTAAACTCGTACAGATTTAAAGTGAATGCTCAGGTCGTGTGAAGAACAAGCGTAACAAGCGCCTGCAGGACACACACACTCTCCCACACACACACTTGTCAGCAGAGCATCTTGGGATCGCTTGGAGAGTCTAAAATGGCAATTTTCCAAACACTAACACATGCCACCAACTATTGTTGCTTATCAGAGGAAGAATCATCGTCTGGGCTCTTACATGGACTTATACCACACGCTTCATATAAAGTACTTTATTTTTATTAATATTTTTATTCACTTTTGTTGGCAAGACTTGTTTTCAAGAAATCATCTATTTAAGTAACTTTGTTCTGTATGCCTCAGTTCCAGCTGGAACATGCATATGCTGCTAATGATGGGCTTTACAGTTTGCTATCGTGTTTTTTTTTATTTTGTATTATGTTATAAAGCTCTTTTGAGGAGGAGTTGTGCAGAGCTGGACATGATGTGGGCAGTTCAGTTTCTGTCTCGTATGTTTGGCAGCTCGTGTTGTCTTGAGGATAAAATTAGACTATACACTGAAAGCACATCTTCATTCATTTGCACGACGCTCTTCACAGCACGTTTATTTTTAACCTCCACCTGTCAGCAAACCACAGATCATTTGTCTGGTTTACATTTATGATGGTCATAGGCTATCTTATAACTTTTGACATCAACTTTTGATTATTTTGACAACCAACGAATCGAAGGATTACAACGATTTAACAAATATTTGGACAATTAATTTAATGATTAATAAACGGCTCTTAATCAACTGTTCAGTTTTTTGCCAGTTAAGAGGCTCTATTGGGCATGTACAAGACAAAGCGATTGTTTTGAAATTCGTTTAATGACTTTGGAAACGATACTTGGGTGCTTTTTAGAAATGTACATGTATACTGTATTAAGGATATAGGATACTGCAATTTTTGTATGCTTTTTTTTTTGTATTCGTCATCCTAAAAATTCATCGCACAGAAATCTTGCACACTGAGTCCGATGTGAAAAAATTCACAAAACAATACAAAATGGAGTCTACTCCAACATAACACTCCGAGTAAAACAGTGCTGAACTGAAATGTGCTAAATGAAATAAATATATAAATATGAATATATTAAAATGAGACGTTCTACAGAACGAATTCTACAGAAAATGATTTAAACATTACAATATTACAGGTCAAATGTGTTTCTCTTTAGCTATAACCTAGAAACATAGCCTATGTACATTTCATAGGTAACACTTTGCAAGTCCCATTTGTTAACAAGGATGTATTAGCTAGCTTTCATGAACTATATGCATTATGCAATATACGTTTTTACTACATGTAATAATATTTGAGCAATACAATTGTACCTTGATCATTCATGTTAGTTCATAGTACATTAACTAAAGTAATAACAGATGAAATTCAAATTAAAACTCAATTTAAAATGTATTGGCAAATGTTGAAATTAACAAACTAACAATGAATAATACTTCTACAACATTTATTAACCTTAGTTAATGCTAAAATTGTAATCTTATTGTAAAGTGTTACCATTTCATATGAGTCATGCTTAAAGAAGATGGCCATATTTAAATATCTGCAAAGGCCAGAGCATTAAACTTACATAAATGTAGACCTATATTACATGTACAGTCTCTCAGTTTCTTTGCTTCTATTTTTGAACACTTGATGAGTATCTAATCAAAATAACAATATGTATTGTGATAAATAAAATAAGTGAAATCGAATGCGTTTCTGATTTGTTTGTTTCTGTCGGCTACATGAACATATCAATATTGAGAAAGCCATTAGCTGCGTTTCCATTACCCTTCAAATTGCACAAATTGAAATTGCGAATTGAAAATATGCCCAATGGAAACACGTCAATTGCGCAAAAACTCCCATTTATCGCAAAACATTTTTTACCCTCGCATGAGGAGGTTTTTCAGGCAATTCGAAAAAGGAATATTTCGCAAAACTGCAATCGAAACAGTTTTTGCGCATTTACAGTCACCTGACGTAGATGACTCGGTGTGTTTGGACAGAATACGAGACAGAGTTCTTTATTAAATTCATAAAAGACAAAAGAATGACAGAAACAATGGATTGTAAACCTCAAAGAAATGCCACAATCAAGACCTCGGAGCAGAAATGAGGGAGAAACACCCAGAAACACCTCATATGTGCCACTCCCAGTATAAGGGTCTTTCCTTGCCATTAATGCTTGGATAACACGCCTACGTTTCCTTCCATTAATAATAATAATGTCTAGTGCGGTACATGGCTGTGATATATATAAATATATATATATATATATATATATATAAACTTACCAACGTCCGTTGCCATGATTTTTGGAATGACTGATCGCGCGAGAAAAAAAATGACGTTTTAGTCGCATAACATCGGTTAATGGAAACGCCGTCATTTCGCAATAGTTTTTTGTCGATATTTTGAAAAAAACGCGAAGTTTTGTGCAAATCTTTAATGGAAACGCGCCTAGTGATAGTTTTTATTTGTCCTCTAGACTGCGTTCTCGCTCTGTGTAATGACAGCGCATTCTTCTCAGCGCTATAGTACTGTATAATGCCAGCGCACTCTTCTCAGTGCTATAGTACTGTATAATGCCAGCGCACTCTTCTCAGCGCTATAGTACTGTATAATGACAGCGCACTCTTCTCAGCGCTATAGTACTGTATAATGCCAGCGCACTCTTCTCAGCGCTATAGTACTGTATAATGACAGCGCACTCTTCTCAGCGCTATAGTACTGTATAATACCAGCAGTCTCTTCTCAGCGCTATAGTACTGTATAATGCCAGCGCACTCTTCTCAGCGCTATAGTACTGTATAATGCCAGCGCACTCTTCTCAGCGCTATAGTACTGTATAATGCCAGCGCACTCTTCTCAGCGCTATAGTACTGTATAATGCCAGCGCACTCTTCTCAGCGCTATCGTACTGTATAATGACAGCGCACTCTTCTCAGCGCTATAGTACTGTATAATGCCAGCGCACTCTTCTCAGCGCTATAGTACTGTATAATGCCAGCGCACTCTTCTCAGCGCTATAGTACTGTATAATGACAGCGCACTCTTCTCAGCGCTATAGTACTGTATAATGACAGCGCACTCTTCTCAGTGCTATAGTACTGTATAATGCCAGCGCACTCTTCTCAGCGCTATCGTACTGTATAATGCCAGCGCACTCTTCTCAGCGCTATAGTACTGTATAATGCCAGCGCACTCTTCTCAGCGCTATAGTACTGTATAATGCCAGCGCACTCTTCTCAGTGCTATAGTACTGTATAATGCCAGCGCACTCTTCTCAGCACTATAGTACTGTATAATGCCAGCGCACTCTTCTCAGTGCTATAGTACTGTATAATGCCAGCGCACTCTTCTCAGTGCTATAGTACTGTATAATGCCAGCGCACTCTTCTCAGCGCTATAGTACTGTATAATGACAGCGCACTCTTCTCAGCGCTATAGTACTGTATAATGACAGCGCACTCTTCTCAGCGCTATAGTACTGTATAATGACAGCGCACTCTTCTCAGCGCTATAGTACTGTATAATGCCAGCGCACTCTTCTCAGCGCTATCGTACTGTATAATGACAGCGCACTCTTCTCAGCGCTATAGTACTGTATAATGACAGCGCACTCTTCTCAGCGCTATAGTACTGTATAATGACAGCGCACTCTTCTCAGCGCTATAGTACTGTATAATGCCAGCGCACTCTTCTCAGCGCTATAGTACTGTATAATGACAGCGCACTCTTCTCAGCGCTATAGTACTGTACAATGCCAGCGCACTCTTCTCAGCGCTATAGTACTGTATAATGCCAGCGCACTCTTCTCAGCGCTATAGTACTGTATAATGCCAGCGCACTCTTCTCAGCGCTATAGTACTGTATAATGCCAGCGCACTCTTCTCAGCGCTATAGTACTGTATAATGCCAGCGCACTCTTCTCAGCGCTATAGTACTGTATGACAGCGCACTCTTCTCAGCGCTATCGTACTGTATAATGCCAGCGCACTCTTCTCAGCGCTATAGTACTGTATAATGACAGCGCACTCTTCTCAGCGCTATAGTACTGTATAATGCCAGCGCACTCTTCTCAGCGCTATAGTACTGTATAATGCCAGCGCACTCTTCTCAGCGCTATAGTACTGTATAATGCCAGCGCACTCTTCTCAGCGCTATAGTACTGTATAATGCCAGCGCACTCTTCTCAGCGCTATAGTACTGTATAATGCCAGCGCACTCTTCTCAGCGCTATAGTACTGTATAATGCCAGCAGTCTCTTCTCAGCGTTCTCGTAGTGTGTAATGCCAGCAGTCTCTTCTCAGCGTTCTCGTAGTGTGTAATGCCAGCGCACTCTTCTCAGCGCTATAGTACTGTATAATGCCAGCGCACTCTTCTCAGCGCTATAGTACTGTATAATGCCAGCGCACTCTTCTCAGCGCTATAGTACTGTATAATGCCAGCGCACTCTTCTCAGCGCTATAGTACTGTATAATGCCAGCGCACTCTTCTCAGCGCTATAGTACTGTATAATGCCAGCGCACTCTTCTCAGCGCTATAGTACTGTATAATGCCAGCGCACTCTTCTCAGCGCTATAGTACTGTATAATGCCAGCGCACTCTTCTCAGCGCTATAGTACTGTATAATGCCAGCGCACTCTTCTCAGCGCTATAGTACTGTATAATGCCAGCGCACTCTTCTCAGCGCTATAGTACTGTATAATGCCAGCGCACTCTTCTCAGCGCTATAGTACTGTATAATACCAGCAGTCTCTTCTCAGCGTTCTCGTAGTGTGTAATGCCAGCAGTCTCTTCTCAGCGTTCTCGTAGTGTGTAATGCCAGCAGTCTCTTCTCAGCGTTCTCGTATTGTGTAATGCCAGCAGTCTCTTCTCAGCGTTCTCGTAGTGTGTAATGACAGCGCACTCTTCTCAGCCGCTCCAGCAACAGACGCAACCCGGAAAAACGTATCAGTGTGGATTTTTGCCGATAACGATAGTTCCACCAATCAACTATCGGTACTGATATATCGGCAAAACCGATGAATCATTCGACCTCTACAAAATACCAATCATATGTAGCTACGCACATACAGTGAGCGCATTTAGCCCAGAACACAACATTGTTTTGGATGTTCAGTTCCATCTCAATATACGTAATATAAGCCGACTAATTAGGTTGTGATGTATCCATATGCCTTTAGGTTTGGTGTTAAAATGCCAATGTGAACAGTAAGCGGACCAGGACTCATTTTTATTTTGGTCCAGACCACGCTAACCGAACTACAAGTGTGAACTACTAAAGTAATTTAGGGTGTCTAAATGACTTTTTATCACCCCCCCCCCCCCCTTAGACGTTTGCTGACATTACACGCTTTTAACATTAAATAAAGCACATAAACAGTACCTGAGATTATCATTGCCACAGTTTGTGTTTGTTGCAATTTTTGAGGGGCATTGTGTTTTTTATAACAATAGTGTTCATGTTTGTAGAAACCAACTAGTTGTTGGTCAATCACATCCCTTAAGGCCTTTCACATAAATCATATAAACATTTCCCGATGCATCAATCTGCAGTGTTACATTTACGTACAGGCCGAGCGTCAGGTAGCAGTTTTCCCTTTCGTCCTCTGGCCACTGATTTCTAGACAGTATTAGCATGATGTATCGGTATGTGGTTGTTGTCGGCATGCCAAATGAAAAGATGAACTTCTTTCTTGCAACTGAGCAACCTGATGAAATCACCCCTCTATGACACTTTTCACAGGGAGGTTTGACGCTTGTTTCGAGCTGCGCTGATGCGAGGCATGCGAAAGGCTTGCGTATACGAGTTCAGCAGGAACCGTGAGCTTTTAATAGAGTGCTTGGACTTCCTGTGGGTGTGTCTGATAGGTGTGAAGGCTCATGGGAAGGCTAGCGCAGCTCTAATGGAGCATGCTAATGAAGTGGCAGCAAACCGCTGTGAGTGATGTAGCTCTTTTCCTTTGAGGCGTTAACCCCTCGTTTATCTTCTCATCCAACCCTCAGCACCATCCTAACCACAGCACAGTCCTGTCCAAGAGCAAAGAGAAGGACGACGAGAAGAAAGAGTCTGACAAATCCAGGGACCGCTCCAAAGAGAGGGAGAAGAAAGAAGACCGGAAGGAAAGAAAACGAGTAAGTGCTTCCGTTGGTAAAAAACAGGGATTTGTGCAGGGAATTTATAAAGCTGTTTTCACTCTCACACACACACACACACACACACACACACACACACACACACACACACACACACACACACACACACGAGTTTGAGTAAACAGCTGATACTGAATGCCTGGTGAAAGGTGAAAAGTCAAACCGACAAGCGTGTGTTTTTTTTATTTGCGCTTCTTCATCTAGGACTACGCGAACAGCGACCGCGAGATGAGCCAGGAAGCCAAGCGCCGCAAAGATGAGAATGGAATGAGTGAGTCGATAATGCCTATCTTTTAAATTTGTTTTGCCCGCTGCCGAGAGCAGGAGAGGCGAGCCAGCGAACCAGAAAGCCCATCCCGTGGCGTCCCGACTCCTGTTATCTCTCTCTCTCTCTCTCTCTTTACACAGACTCCTCCAAACACAGCAAGAGCGCCAGCCCCTCCGAATCGCCTAACGCCAACGACAAGGACAATGGCAAACGCTCCAAGTCCACCAGCAAAGACAAGGGCGATCTGGCCAAACCCGAGAAGACCTCAGGAGGAAAGAAGGTCTGTCACACCTCCACAAACACATCTTTTCCAAGTCCGGCATCACTGTTACTGGCGCTCGTAGCTGGGGATATTAATGCATTGAACAAACCCTAGATATTCAACTTGACATGACTAGGGGTGTAACGAGACCCTCATGTCACGATTCGATACAAACTGAACTCACGATACCATATTATTGCGATACTCCAAGACACATGATAAGAGGTTAACAAAAAATGTACTGTTGATTTAAAATGGTAAATTTGGTTTAATATTGTGTGTGTAAATGAATAGTCTTGGATTTGGTGCTGAAACCCAAAGCACAGGACAATAGAGACACCAGAATAACAATATTCATGATTCTGAAGATGAAATATGAATTATGCTTGCACTCTTTCACTGACTAGATATATTTAATATAATGTCGGACACTTTTTACTGGTAACGTCAGACATTTGGCATTATCAGGACACACAAATATTCCCCCATTGCATTATTATACATTATATTCAACATTATATATAGTAGTTTAATGTAGCACTGACACCAAAACTTTCATTATTTCTCACACATTCATTTTTATTTTGGGTGAACTATACACAATACATACTGTTGCATTTTTGTATTGCGATATATTGTGACACCCCTACTTCTGACTTATCCTGCATGTTTGTGCTGCAGACATTAATAGAGCCTGAATTGAGCTAAAAAAACATTGATAGATTGACTGAGCCACACCTTGAAGAGGAGAATATCACGCTCTGCGTTAGAGATCTGACAGCAGTGTTAAAGCCCGTTCTAGAGATGATCCATCCGGCTCAGAATCCTAGAGCACGATGGATTCTGATTGGCTGTCAGTGTTTTTATTGTTCATCAGATGAGAAAAAAATTTAAAAATCATTCTGATGGTGATTCCAGCGATATTGTTTCTCTGTGCCGTTGTCGTTATAGTTGTGGACTCTGCTATTCTTTTATATTTAGAATGATTTTTAGAACTATATCTATATCATTATCATTACAATTGTCGTCCTTGGTGTGAACGGGCTGTAACACTGCTGTCAGATCTCTAACGCAGAGCATGGTATTGCATGATATTTCTCATGAAATGCTTGAGCATTTAAACTGGCAGGCAAGAAACTGCAGCACTCGCGTAGAATAAACATAATGATATGGTTCTTTGGTGTGGACGCTAATTATAGTTATGGTTATCTTTGTAGTTATGGTTCTCGTGTGAATGAGCCTTAAATCTCATCATTGAATTACTGAACAACAAAGGGTTCGAGGTAAAACTGGATTAAACTGGGTCAAGTTAATAACAGGACTCATTAGTAGCTCAGTTTTCAGGAAGAGTTTCTTACTTTGTTTAAATCTTTTTTGTTGTTGTTTGAAACATTTAAATTAATTTTCATACATTTTTAATGTACATGTCCGAAAGGGAATGATTGGTTTTAATAACCCTACAATTTCACTTAAACCATCAAAATATGATTTTTTAAAATTAAATATAAAAAAAAAAAAAAGAAACACTAAATTATTTGACAAAATAACCGCCATAAAAAGGCAAACTACAGCAACAGGTTTTATTTTACTATGTGAAAAAAATGCATAGAAATACAAAAAGCTCACAGGAAAAAGCATACATTGACCACAACATAATCAGTTATTAATATATTATTGTGTTATCTATATTGGTTCTCTCTTGTTTTTGCACGTTCATAATTTCTTGGTACAACAAGCCTGGCCAATAATCATCTTGGCACAATTTGTCATGTTTTATTGCGTTATTACCACAAATAACACAGTCGACTCGGAGCACAAATACTAATATGCTTACAAAATCATTAATAATATTTGAATAAAGGGTGATGTCCATTTTCCTTACAGTTTGATGTGTTTTTGTCACAAAATATTGTATTCAACAAAAATTATACTCAAAAATTATACTACAGTCATTGCAAAATATAAAAAAAAGTATAAAATGTTATGACGAAATATTTAGAGGCAAAACTTAAAGCAAAACTTTAGAAATGGTTCAACACACAAAAAAACTCCAGAAATGGTTCAACACACAAAAAAACTCCATTTAAGTGTTAATTGTCGATCCAGTGTGATATGAGACCGTTTTCCTCACACGTTCCCAAATGCTCTTGTGTTTCCTCTGGGTATGTGCTGTTTGACGGGAACAGGAATCCAGGCATGACAAGGAGAAATCCGAAAAGAAGAGAGACAGCACTGGCGCTAAAGAAGAGAAGAAACAATATCCTTTGATGCCTTGAGCACAAACAGCAGTGTGTTACCTGTAGAGATGTAGTTCTGATGAGCCAATCAACTCGCTGCGTTTGCCTTAACATTCACTACCCATAAATCATCAGAGAAGCACAGATAATGTATGCTGACACTCAAGGTGAGCGTTTGAGAACACGTTCCTTTAGGGCTGCACGATATATCGTTTTAGCATCGCAATCCGGCATTAGTCACATATGTCAAGTATAAGGTCAAAGTTCATCCGTGATCCGTACGATCCAGCTGCCCCTCCCAGAACCCATGTGATAACCATCGAAAGTTTGAGTGAAAGTTTATCATTTACATGTGTTTATAAGTCGAGTCAGGCGAGAGGTGACATACAGCACGTGAACGCCGAATTCTGTTCTTTCTCTTTCTTTTGAGCTTAAACGTCAAAATGTCCGTCTCTATGGCAAGCCGTTTTAACTTTTATTAATTTCCAGGATATGAATTATTGATATCAAGAATTAATTTAATTGTTGATATCTGTAATTATATTTTCACTAGTGAAATGTCACCATAGGCTGCCATTCAAAATCAATTGTTGATAACAAGAATTGATTTCTTACTAGTAGAAATATAATTGTTTTATATCAATAATTACATTGTTACTAGTAAAAATGCGAATTACTGATACCAATAATTCAATTGTCACTAGTTGAAATGTCTATTCTTGATATCAATAATTGAATTGCTACTAGTAAAATTTTTCATTTTTGATATCTGAAAATTTATTTCTGATATCAATATTATTTCAGATATCTAAAATGGCTTTCTTACTAGTAACAATCACATTCATGATATCAGAAATGAACATTGTCACTAGTGAAAATTGAATTATTGATATCAAAAATGAACATTGTTACTAGTAGCAATTCAATTGTTGATATCAAGAATAGACATTTCAACTAGTGACAGTTTAATTATTGATATCAAAAATAAAGGTTTTTACTAGTAAGAATTGTATTTCTGATATATGTGAAACTGGAATTTCAACAAGTAAGAAATCAATTCTTGATATCAACAATGGATTTTGAATGGCAGCCTATGGTGACATTTCACTAGTGAAAATTGAATTGTTGATATCAAGAATTAGTATCCTGGAAATGAATAAAAGTTAAAACGGCTTGCCATACCGCTTGCCAACAATTGATGCGTATCATTATATTGGATCTGTGCATTCGTCTTAAAGGGACAGCAGCCTAATGAACCCGCAGCTGCTCGTGTCACCAGTGCTGATCAAACAACACAAGAGAAAATTACTTGTAGTTTTAACAAAGATAAATTGTTTTAATTAATTAAATGAGTTGAATCTTCTGGTGAAATAGTTTTATATCGCAATATATATCGCAGAAAAACTAAATATCAACACA
The DNA here is from genome assembly GCF_965113295.1 of Leuciscus leuciscus. Taxonomy (NCBI): domain Eukaryota; kingdom Metazoa; phylum Chordata; class Actinopteri; order Cypriniformes; family Leuciscidae; genus Leuciscus; species Leuciscus leuciscus. The sequence goes on from NC_138732.1 coordinate 38,890,000, forward strand.
AAAAATCCAATATGGTGCAGCCCTACTTTCCTCTTTATTAGCGATGTCCCATGAAGAGTTGAGCGATGGCTCAGTGAATGTGTTAAAGAGCATGTGCTGATTTTGCTGTGCTCTCGAATAACGCAGACGTTTCCCCCGGACCTGACGCTCCTCTGCCGCGGGCCGCAGAATTCCTCCTCTTCCCGAGCTCTCTCCACCCCGTCTCCATCTCCGTCTGGACAGAGGAACCCCTCACTCGCACACTCGACGAGTTTTGCCTGCATCCAAACTTCTGTTGTTTTGCCTAGAAACGTTGTAGCTCGTATTTTAATCTGCCATTTTTATTGTGATATTTTCAGTACTTCACTGAAAGTTTGTTTCCTTTAAATATTTAGCACAATGTGCTTCTTGCATCACAAACAGATTCAGGTTGAATTGGTGTCACTTTCAAAATGCTTGCGTTTTTATGACCTCGCTCTATTACCTTCCTTTTCCTTACGTTTTTTTCTTTCTTTTAAGTAAAAAAAAAACAAAACACGAAAACTCTGGTTGCCGGAATACTACCTTCTTTTTCTTTTTGTTTCCTTTTTAATTCTCAAGTGATATTTAGACTAGGTGTTTGAAGCCGTACAAATGCTCTATTTGTATATTATGTATACAGAAATAAAATGGTTCCATGTAATAAGACATATTTCCTGTTACTTTCATTTCAACTGTACGCCTCCTGATTTCCTTTGTGTGTTCAATCACGTTTTTAAAGGATTTGTATAAAGAATGGCAAGCTGGAGTTCTCCGTAAACAAGTGGACTAAAAAAAAGGAAGCAATTCATGACTTTCCAAATTACTTAATGGAGTTTTTATCTGGCAAAATCTACAAAGTGTCTGCTTTTTCTAAATAAAATAGTTTTCTTAGTGTATCACGTGTGTGGTGTTTTTTTTTTTTTATTGGATAGTTTGAGAGAAACTGCATTCATTGCAAGAGTTTGACATTGACTGCTGAAGATGATGCATATTTTCTTGTGGCATGTATTTATCACATGATTTATCAGCACCACATACACACTACAAACCTTTTAACATCTCAATGCCATTGCTTTAGGTGTCAAATCCAGCGCGAGTGCATCTGCTTTCGTAGCAGTTTTGATGCCACTTGCTCAGTGAAGTGTGATTTTCACTTTGAACGTGGTGTGAATGTGCAATTAATGATTGTGATATTAATGTGTGTGGTGATATACATTGCAATGGGATTTTGGCATCCCTACCTCGTGTGAACAATACTCTATCAAACTAATGCGGTTAAGCTCATAATCGCTTATTTATTAGACATTTTCTATGTAATGTATTTCTATAATAAAAATACATGATGCATCTCGCCTTACAAGAAATATGGACGCAAAATGGCTTAACAAAAAAACATATCAATACTTAAAAAAAAATATCGTCTTTTTTTGCATTAAACAATTCTTCACAGTAATAAAAAAAATGATTAAAGATTAAAATATACGATTTTTTTTTTTTTTTTTTTTTGCATAACTGGCCTGTAGGTGGCGATATGCACTAACAATGTAAATCACCATTAAATAAAAGAAATGACTTCTTAGCATCCGTTTCCATGGTGAAAACAGTTGTCCCAAATGACAATGCACTTATACACACACATATAAATTCTATAAGGTTATTTTGTCATTCGACATCAGAGTCTGTTAACTCCCTCCTCGCTGTGTAGATGTGACCGTCTAGCACACGAAGCGTCCCGTTCCGCACTGCATGGGCTGTGTCCCGAATCGCCCCCTATACCCTTAATCAGGGCACTATTTGAAGGGACAGCCATTTGTAGTGGTCTCTGAAACCACTTGTTATCGAGTGCACTCATTCAATCCCACAATGCACTGCAATAAGTCTACAACTGATCTACAAAGCTCAACCGCTAGACAATACCCATAATGCACCATAATTCCCGGGTCTGGCCAGAAGATGGCGCCTGTAACTGAATCCTCCATTTTCCGGTACAGCGAATCATACAGGTATAAATTCCTTTTCTAATTGATTATTAAATTGTTTAATTAAGGTTAATGCGTGACAGACTTCAAGATAAATCTTTTCCTCACTACTGGAGCTGCCGGTTTGATGAGTTTCACATGATTATTAAACAGCAAGCACAGACTAACTCACTCCCTCACGTGCACTATATTAGTGAATGAGGTTATAGGGGGAGATTTACTATTTATACTACAAAACGTCACAGAATAGTGCGTAAGTATGAGAGTTGTGACGCACCTCTGGATTCGGTGGTCCGGGTCGACTGACTTTACTCCAGACTCCAGACTGCGGATCCAGCTAACCTCGAGCAAGAGTTCAGGGTTTATGTGATATGTTTTCTGAAATGCCCCCTAGCTAGTGTTTTAGTGGATGCATGAAGTCACTTCTTAAATATGCTCATAATCCACTAACATTTGCATTTCACAACCAATATTCTTGTCTTTGTTTTGAACAGTACATCTATTGTTTGATCTTTTCACACGTAACAACCCACTTATATTTCTGTTTTCCTTTGCTTGTGCAGGTGTTAGACACTTGATATTACTGAAGTGTGGCCTAATACATCAGAGTATATGCTGAAGAGATCATTCATTATGTTCAAATTCACTTTCCATATTATGAAATAGATTTTATTGTAAATATACACCTAGTTATGCGGTCTTTTGAATAGCTCAAATGTTTCATTAAGGCAGTAAAGACTGTGCTACTGTGAGTACAGTCTCAGCTAAATGGTGTTTCATTGTGTTTAATCCGTGTTTTCCAAGTCTATTATCCAAGCGTTTAACAGAACATGAGCAGCACAAAGAGGATAGCTTGTTTTAACACGTCAGAGGTGGGAAAGTGTCTGGACTATCCAACAAACCATTCAACCGTCTGCTCATTTTGACTGCAGAATTCATTTTCAATTAACTGCAGAGAAATATTATTCTAATTGATAGGTAGGGTAGGCAATGTTTTTCAGAAACACTTTTTGTCACACTGGTTGAAATGCTCTTCACATCCGGATAACAATCAATAATAGAAATTGACCTTTTTTTTTTTTACCTATATATTCTGTGAAAGTCTCAGGACCAGAGGTCGCGTGAACCGAAAATGTTCCATCATTGACTGATTTTTTTTAGCAGTGACTAAAAAATCTGAAAGCCGTCAGTCACTTTGACAGATTATATTGTGTGAGATGTGGGGGAGCGAGGGGCGAAACGTAACACGTAACACGGGGCTAGTTTTAAATACTTCCACACATGCTAGCATGACGAAACTTGGTGTATTTACTAGTTGCCATATCGACACTATATAGCGAAAAAATTGCGCCAAAATAAAAAAAATTGGAAGATATCCATAGACATTTATTAAACCATAGCAAAAGTAAATTTCTTACTTAAGTTAATTTTTCATCTCTATTTTTTGTGTTTATTTAAAATTAGACAAATCTGATATTATTTTAATCTCCAATATGTTATTTAACAGTTGAGATAGTTCTTTAATGCTTCGCTAACTAGCAGAAGACACTAGCAGGGTTTAAATCCCAGTTGTGCAGACGGGGCATGTTGTCACACTGCGTTACAATGTGCCCCTATTAGAAATATGCTATTATATTCTATACTTTTATTAATTCTATTGAGAAAACATGAGAAAAAGGTGAATAAAGACTGAGAGTCAATGTTCAGAAATTACTAATTATTTATTTGTTTTGAACTATGTTGTATAGCTGTGTTTTCATGTGTTCGTAGTCAAAACTCAAAAATGAGTTTATATTTAATTATTAAAAAATGCCATTATTTTATATGAAAAAGTTAATAATTGTATTTTAGTTAGAAAATATTTTAGTTTGTCTTGTATATTTTTTTTATTAGATCAGATAACATTTTAAGCTGTCATATGTTATGTTACAATGTACCCCACCTATGGGGCATGTTGTCACATTTCACTTCCATTCTTTCGGGGTATGTCAAGAAAAAAGTATATACTGTATTAATAAAACAAAACCACATAATTGTACTAGACATGTGGGAAATTAATGAAAAAAAATTAATAAAAATACTCTGAACCATAAGTAGATTTACACAAAATGAGAAAGTCAAAAAGCGTTACTTTGTGCCCCGCTCTCCCCTAATGTAAGTAACCTGTAACTGTAATGCTCACCCTGTCCACTTGGTGGCGAGTGCGCTCTGGCTGACTATCAAGTTAACGGTGAGTTATGTGATAGTTTACAAGCTGTTTAATTAACGTCTTTCTGCGGTTGAAACACTGTTTGAGCGATTACATGAGAGACATACGGATTTCGGTAAGTTGGACTGTATCTTTCAACATTTTCTGATGTTCATTCATGTTTATTTCGTTCTGTAACGTATGAATGGATGATCGCGATCTCTCGCGCCACATTAAAGCTCGCCAAAACGGTATTTATTGTTTGAATTTTGTGATAAAATTGACATAATTTGAAAGCTGAGACTTTGTTTCATATCAAAAGTAACAAAGCTCATTGCGATTTATTGGACAAACATTCATGATGAAACCTGAAAAGTGACGCAAAAGCTATAGGTCTGTGTTCAACTTTCTCTTCATAAATAAATAAATGCACAATCTTGCCTATATACTTGTCCTGTAAGTTCGTGAATAAAAATGAAAAGCTGAACAGAGCCTATTATAAATGGCTTATTATCATTAAAATATGAAAATTAAAATGACCCTGGTTTTAGACCCTGTCAGTCAAAGTGAATGACAATGTGGAAGTTGTAAACAAGCAGTCACCTTACAGTTCCTCCGAGCTCGAGGTATTTTCACGTTTTATTCCCACAACATAAAATACATCAGTAATACCCTGTTGTGTGTGTTTTTTAATAAAGATTTAAGTCTTGTAAAAGGTGGTTGCTTAATAAGTGTCTAAATGGGACGTCATCAGCTGAACAGGTAAACTCATACACTTACTAATCTGCTTTTCAAAGCCTTTCACAGAGGGTATAGCTGCACGATTAAAAGATCACAGGCTCTATTAAAACATGCTCGAGATCATATCTGTGTCTATTAACCTTTGACAAGTAGATCACAGCGATTCACATCTGCGTCGACACTGCCGTTGATCCAGAGAGAGCAGTTGTCACATGAAACAGCTTCAGAAACAGTCTTCTCAACCACACAGTTTCATTGTTTCTGTGTTATAATAATTCAAATGATCACAGAAGTACTGGGATAAAAGTTTATAGCTTGGATATAAACACTGATGTCTACAGTAGTGATGAAAGCAGAGTAAATCACCTTTTGAAAGTAACTTGAATAAAGATTATAGGCCTATCAATCACATCGTTACACCAGTAGGTGGATCATTCATTCAACAGATTTATTCAAAAACGCTGAATCATCCAGTAATGAAGATAGCACACGTACGTCTGCAAGATGTCTGTTAAAGATCACTTCATCTGGAAAGCATCTGCTGTTTACTAACATCTGATAGACATCTTTAAGATGTCAGTTTAACATACGTTCTGAATCATTACATCTTAAAGACATCTTCTAAACGTCTATTTGACATCTGACAGGAAACGTCCTATAGACGTATTGCAGATGAGCAAACACTCTTAAAAATATGTCTTCCAGATGTAAACACGCACATCAAATAGACGTCTCGGTGATGTGCGTGTGCTATCTAGGTGAAGTATTAATGAGTGAGTGAGTCATTCAATGTTTTCTGATTGTTTAAAAAATAAATAATTAATATTAATATTAAATGTACTGCAGCGACTACCATTATATGTCACCTCTAGCTTTAGGCTTCCTGTTATTTAGTTTAGTTGACTATTCAGAATCGTGTGAGAATCATAAACTGAGCTCTCACTAACTATTAGCTCGACCTTTCAGGGAAAATGTCCTTCAAGACTATAAAAGAGTTGTTGGAAGCTTAGCAAAGTCACGTGACCATGGTGTAGTTCATTTATAGCTTGCGTTTAGCTTCTTACCTCTGGCGATTATATTTATTTTTTGAAACTCATAAAAGTTGTGCTCATTTGTGAAGATTATCACGAAGAAAATGAGTAAGAATCATAAGCTTTTGTTGGTCACAGATCTTATTTTCCACAGTAATCCAAAAGCCAATAGAAAATCCAATTGAGTTTTTTGTTTTTTTCGAAGAAACGTATGGGTTAGCCTACAAAAATACGTCATGACTCTATAGCTAGCCTCTCTGAAATTGCCTACCCTTCCTTTAATAGCCCAAAGATCCCGTATTCCATAAAATTCCCTCATGGAGGATTAAGTCAGCATTTGTTTTATTTGTGCACGTGATGCTGACTCCATTTGTTTGTCACAAATAAAAATGAATATCCAGGAGTAGACGGAGAATGCCGTTGTTGTGTGGTAATCCAAACCCTTCTCAGGAAAAAAATAGCCTGCGTTTATAATAATTAGAGAACCACCGGAGAAAAAAAAGCCCTCACACATTCTTCTATACAGTTTTTTTTTTTTTTTTTTGGTCTTTATTTACAAAATGTATTAAAATTCTTTGTACAAGGCCTCACTATCAGGGCTGGGGAACGGACGCCCACGCATGCATGTCTTACATCAGCCTGTCGCCCGCTCATGTACTCTGGGCTGAAGAAGTGCAGTTTTACAGGAAGAAACAGGTCAAAATATCAACGCTGAAACCCACTTTCTACCGACCCTCTAGAATCTAATGGAAGTCGCAGGGCTTTACTTGGCAATCACAAGTTTTCGCATGCAGATAGAAAATTTGGGAATCCAGTCACTCGTTTTTGTGAATCCTTCACTAGAAATGTACAGTTGGTTTTCGATTCGTTTTCCACGTTGATGTCTTTTTAAAAGCGTTTCGTTATAAAACTATCTGTCCAGGATCAGCGATATCCATGGAGTCACAGTTTGTTTTCCTTCTCTCCAACACAAAAGAAAAATGTCACAGCAAAAATGTAAATGTGCTAAGCTTTCCCGTTAGCTCCGTTTATAAATCTATTGTAAATGTTATTAATCCTAGTCTTGTTTTTCTAAATAATTCACCAAACACTAATAATGCTCATCAAATAAAAACTTAATCTCAAAAGCTTGATTTCATGTGCGAATTATATCCGGAGAACCGTGAGGTAATCAAATACTACATCATAAAAGCCATGTCCTTTTTTGTGGATTGCGGTTTATCTACATTAATGTGATCCGTTTGATAGCTTGGGTTTCTTGTACAGTGTGCCGTGATAATAACTACAAAAATCTTGGAAGTTCATGTCAAGCGTGTGCGAATGAATGAGATCGTGATTTTTTTTGGTTTTTTGACGCTCACATTATTGAAGGTCAAATGGGGTTTATAGCTTCTGAACTTCTGAGAAATATAGATCATCAGACAAAAGAAAAGCACACGATATACCGCAACATATCCGACCGACTCACGAAGATCCCGATCCGTAATCTGATAAATCAATACACCGATTGAATGAGTGTGAAAGCAAATTTACAGTAGTACAAGCTCGAGCACAATGTCCAGAGAAGACGTCTCGAGTCCGATCAGTGTGCTAAGATCGCAAGTGATGGCTTTATTTCTCGCTTTTAATTTCACAGATAAAATGATGGCATTGATTGGAGTGATGCAATGTTCCTGCGATGAGTTTGCATCAGTGTGTGAGACTGAATATTCCATAAGGCACTGAAGAAATCTATCCCAATTGTGTCGGCGCTCGGCACGACCGAGGTCTTTGATTGGCTGTGGCGTCTGCGTGGGCGAGAGAGGCTGGAGCTGAGGTGTGTATGGAGAGAGAGAGAGAGAGAGAGAGTGGGCGAGAGAGGCATTGACCCCTCCTGTAGATCCAGCCGTCTCTGTAAGGTGTTTGTCGTAATCGTCACACCACGCTGCCAGGCTGTGACTCTGAAAACACACACACACACACACACTCACGATATTAATGAGGACATTGCATTGACTTTCAATTGATTTTATATAAAAAAAACCTGGAAAATTCGTTTTCTAGACCCCAGATGTAGTGTAATTATGTATGCATTAGTTTAGTATCTGTTGGGCTGAATTTAAAAGAAAACAATAATGGTAACACTTTACAATTAGGTTCATTAGATAACATTAGTTAATAGTCCAGGTGATTTGTTCACTTTTTCATAAAAGCATGAAACTTGGTACACTTGTACAGTTTGGGGCCCTGAACATTTCCAGAAATGGAGCCATCGCAAAAACACCTCGTGGCGGCCATTTTACTCTCCGCCATAACCAAATTATGTATTTTGTATCATATCTCCTCAATCAAACATGATAACACAGAAAAGATGTCTACCCCTATGTTTTGATGGTCAATGATTACAATGATACCATATACATCAGAAACTGTTCAGGTCAATAGTTAATGGTGAATTCAAGGTTGTTCGCATGTGCATACCGTCGCCGTTTTCACAGATTCACGTTTTTGAAGTTTACGCAGAGATGAGAACGGTATCATTTTCAAAACTCGTTTTCAAGAGCTTGTACTTTGAAACTTATTTCGGGGTTTGCGTTCTCGGGCCACCAGGTCGGCGCTGTCGTGTGGATGAACGGCTGGAGTGCACATTGAGGGTTTTCTGTTTTCAGTTGAGAACGGTGTTGTGTCAGCGGCCCCTAAGTTAATACCAGATGATTTTAACAATGGAAATGAATCAATAAAAAACGTACTTAAGCTGGACAATGATTTTCTCCTAGAGCTGCTGTACGACCAACACAATCTTTGTTGAATTAATTTCCTATTATCACTGTAAATCTGCTTTAAATCAATATATATTGTAAAAAGCATTATACAAATGAAGGTGACTTGACTTGACTTGACTTGACCGCACCAGTGCATCCTTAGTTGGGGGGATTTGCTCCATTCCTCCTTCCTTTCTTTGTGAACAACTCAAGATGAGCTTGATCGATGTTGAGTTGGCCGCTGATGCGATCGTAGAGGAGAATTGTGAAGAGCTCCACAATGGAAATTACCTCCTCTGGAATGCTTTTTGGAGCCTTTGACAGAGCCATGAAGGCCTATGATGCCATTTCATCTGCATTCCAGGTATCCCATACTGCCGCCTTGCCCCTGGTTGCAAAATCAGAGACTGTGTCACAGCCAGTGAAGGCATGGATCACAGGAAGGGCCTTGGATTTGTCAGGATCCAGAGACTTGGCAATTTCATGGGCAGGAATGCTTCTGAAGTTCTTGCCAGTCCTAAATGCCACCCACAACTCCTCAGTGTCCAGCTCTGACACATGTACTATGGCTAGAACCACAACAGGTGGTCCACAGTCCCCAGGGTGATCTTTTTAAATCCTTTTCTAGCAACATCCACCGCATGGAATAGCATCCTTGTATGGGCCTCTCCATGTGTGCAATCTGATCTGATTCTTGTGGGTGAGATGATTGGGTCCGCATGTGTAAACAACTTGTTTGGTAGTCGACATTTACAAGGTTCCTGGCCAGAAAGTAAAAGAGCTCTGTTTTGTTTTTATCCACTCTCAGGAAGCCTTTTCTGAGCGCTTCTGGGACTTTAAAGGGGTGGTATAATGCCCTTTTCACAAGATGTAAAATAAATCTCTGATGTCCCCAGAGTTTGTGTGTGAAGTTTTAGCTCAAAATACCCCACAGAAATTTTTATATAGCATGTTAAAGTTGTCACTTTTTGAGGGTGAGCAAAAACACACCGTTTTGTGTCTGGCCCTTTAAATGCAAATGAGCTGCTGCTCCAGGTCTCAAGAGCTCGTGTTTAAGCAGCTTCTGCCTTTTTGTTTAAATGGAGTCAGACAAAGATGGAGAGACTCAAGAAGAAGTGACAACACGTAGAATGCAACAGGATGTCTCTGAATGGTTAGTTGATAAATTTATGTTGCTGATGTGGAGTTAACTATCTTAAATTAGCATATTCTGTCATGATAATCTATAAATCGCTTGTATAGGAACTGTTGTGAGATGCACACAGAGTGACTTTCTATTGCATGTGAAAAGACGGATTCTACAGTTTGAGCTGACTCACAAATGTGCTCGACTACAACAACTCTTCCTCTTCTCAACATGGACTGCGTATTCCCGGGAGCGGGGTTTATGTAAATTTTAGGGTTGGTGATGTCACTAACCCTGCAGGAATGTTGTGTAGTCCCTACCAGCCATTTGTTGTAGTCCTTAAAAAATGATTTCTTTAAAAGCAAATATCTCCCTTTGCTTTGAACTTTGGACGTTGTAACTTTGCAGATGTTGTTTATGCTCAAAAAGCAACATTAAGTGAAATCATACTCAACCACCCCTTTAAGCTGGTAACTTCATAACAGTCCCATACAACATCCACTCTGAGGACCATTTCAAGTTTTCTTAAATTTAAGCTATGAAGATCTTGCTGGAAAAGTAATTGAAGGTTTTAGCTACGCCTGGTTTCAGCATGTTGAGGACTGCTGACTCATGTAATATTTAGACCTCACTGTCTGGGGCACTGTTTCGTGAGGCACTTTCTGGGGCACTTCTTATACTGTTTTCTAGGCAGATCAGCCTTGTTTCCCTTGTTTGAAGTGAGAGTGATGGAGGGTAGGCCTGATTTCCGTTTTTGAAGAAGTTTTCTTGGTTCCCATCACGGGTCTGACAGGCAATGTAGAGTCTGGAAAACAGTGCACAGTCATTTTTCAGCGGGTTTTGTCTTGGACTGTCCTCTTATCGGAGCTGTTTTAAAAAGAGGGAGCTTGTTCCTCTTCAAATGGGCAGTGATGCGTTTTGTGCCCTGCATCCTCTCTGCAACAAAGAGTTTGTACTGCTCTTGTCTTGGCCCATCCTCTGCAACTCGAACAGCATCCACAACAGCTTGGTCTGCTAATTCTCTTGAGTTCAGCTTCAGAAGGTTGTTGCTGTCCTCTGTGAAGGGGTTTCCCATTTCCTCAATCCCGTCAACCAACTCAAATGTCTTGAATTTCAGCTGGACACTTTTGGCCTGTTCATGATGTCTGTTTTCAGAGACACTGCTGAACGCCATGGCATTCTCAAACTCATCACTTGGTATGCTTGGTACATACTACACGATATTTGGGGTGATTTTGAACCAATTTCTCCCCTTCCGACAATGCCAGGTAAAGTCCCGATTATCTTGATGGTTCTACAAATTATCTTATCAGATTTTCCTCTGGTGTGAGGTGTGTTAAGAGTGACCGAATCTGAACCGGAAGAACGTCGGAACCGCCCCGATCTCGAATTGTGTTGGGGGAACCCCGAGGACAAACGCGCGCATACTCTGGAGATTATCACGTGAAACAAAACAATATCCAATCAGAAAGCGATTTCTGACGGAAGACTCACCTCCAGCTCATGCTGTAACATGTAAAGTTCATGTTCACACAGTCTCCACGATTCCATCTAACTTTTTTCCTGTAAGGGTAGGGACACACCCAACCCACGCCAAAGAACGAGCGCTGATGAAAGCCGACTGTGTTGACTAGAGCCAACGGTGCGGAACACACCTCAAAAACTGCCCGACGGCCGACCGCCGGTGCTTGGCTTAAAAAGCAATCCATAAGCACCATTTCTTCACGCCAGTTGTCCGCCATGTTTGTTTACTTTAAAGTCACGTTTGATGCAAGAGATTTTGTGGGATTTCCCGTGTTCACAGGCGGGACTCTGTTGTGTGTGAATGTAATCTGTTAGTGTGTGGTGTGCTTTCCTGGTCACATTCACGGCACTCCACACTATAGAGGAACAAAACAGATAAATCTATGATCTTTTATCGTCATGTTTGTGGTCTCTCACATTTTGAAAATATTATACGATTTTAAAAATCTTTTAGTGTGGCCCCAGCTTCAGATGATATTCTCAGATACTACGATTTCATTGTAATCCTTCTCACAGTGTCACTGAATTCACCATTAACTATTCATCTGAACATTTTATGATGTTGTATATGGTATCATTGTAATCCATTTCTGAAAACGTCCAGGGCCGCAAGCTGTACATGTGTACCAAGGTTCATGCTTTTATGAAAAAGTGAACATAATTTTCACATATCACCTGGACTATAATGTATTAACTAACATGAACTAACAATGAGCAATACATTTGTTTACAGTATTTATTAATATTTGTTAATGTTGGTTAATAAAAATGCAGCTGCTCATTGTTTTTTCATGTTAGTTCACAGTGCATCAACTAATGTTAACAAATACAACCTTTGATTTAAATAACATACTAGTACATGTTGAAATTAATATTAACTAAGATTAATAAATGCTGTAGAAGTATTGTTCATTATTAGTTCATGTTAACTAAGGTAGTTAACTAATGTTAACCAAGGAACCTTATTGTAAAGTGTTACCACAATAATAATTGTAATATATGTCCTGATTTGAAATTATTGTCAATGATTTCAGATGATAATGATGGCGGGTCTGTTCCTCCAATCTTCTACTGTATTGGTTTGGTTTGTCCAATTGTTTTTTTTGTTTTGTTTTTTTTGTCTGTGCCAAATGATACACATGTAGAACATGGATTTCTTTCACTATTTCCTGCCAGAGTACAAATATTAACAGAATGTGTTTCCATCGCAGTCTGACTGATGCAACCGTTTGAAAACAAGCCAGCGTTAGGAGAGAAAAAATCAGCCAGAGAACGCTGCACTTCCCAATTGATTCCATTATCTGGAATTAATGACATTGCGAGGACAAACACAATCTCCGGCTTTGGCACACACGCACACACACACACACACACACACACACACACACACACACACACACACACACACGCTCACACGGACACACAAACACACACTCACACACTCACTCCCACTCACACTCACTCTCACACACACTCACTCACTCACTCACTCACATAGGCATTCCGACACACACACACACACACACACACACAAACTCACTCTCCCACACACTCAGGCGGCGTAGAAGCATTACCGTTAGATCTTCACGCTCTCCGTCCCGTACACGTTGTATCCTTCTCGGTACGTGGCAAAGTTTTGTGTGTTGGCTGGCGGGGCCGGCTTATAGCTTTGTGCGTTCTTTTCAAGTTTCAACCGTTTGGCTTCGGCACGGGACTTATAACAGAACTCTATCAAAGCCACCATCATGGCCAGCCCTAGTCCACCAACCAGAATATAGAAGACACCAGCAACATTGCTCAGGCTCAGTGCACTTGTCTTGTCCTAAGAGAAGCGAGGCACATAGTTAGCAAATCTGACAGTGGAAGTCATGTGACAAAACACACACTCTACAGCTCATCTATCAAGCAGGACTACTGACTATATCAAACACATCTCTACTGCTAGAAGAGGAATCTAGATTCCAATGGAGGATTACATCTATGATACGGCTCATCTAAAGCTCTAGCTCAATGTAAGTTAAAGTCAATCTGGACCATAACTGGTGAATGTAGATGTTTTCTCTAACCTGATCTTCTCATTGGCTTCTTCATGTATCTGAGGAAGCTGGTCAGTTACGTACAGGTCAGACCTCTGACTTAATAACCTTACTTTAAACAACTGCCTTTCCATCCTTTAACCTTCAAATTAATATTTTGACATATTTTCTACACCAGAGTACTGAGTTTAAGAATCAGTCCAACCATTCTGCTGCAGTTTACCCCCCAAACTTGTCCATTAAAAATTTGTCCATTAGTATTACACTATTTGCCGTTTATAGAGATGCTTTTTACTGCTGCATTTCGACACTTCCTTCTTCACTTTCTAAAACAAGACGAGTCCACCTTCGCTCCTTTAATGAAATTCGTCACAACGTTCGTGGTTAACGACTAATCGAATAGGCCTTCGACAAATAAGTAACAACACTAATACATCAAATTTTAAATTCGAAGTTTGGTGAGTAAGAACTGCAGCATAATGGTTATTGTGTCATTTATATCAAGTGAAAAATAAGCAAGAAAGACAATTGGTATGCAAAAAAATGTATCTAATCTGTTGATCAATTTGCACTTTTAACTAATTCCCCATTACAAGATTTATCGTTACGGCTTTATTTGAAGGCATTCATTGGATAAAATACTAAAAACAAAACAAACAAAAAAAACAGAAAAATGTTTTTCATAATTTATCTGATCATCTCAAATAATAATGCATGGGGAATAGTGCAAAACTGTAAGCCACATGCCTTATTTTCTTATTTTTTTCTTATCTGTGGCCATGAATTATTACATTTACACATGAGTTAAATCAAGCTATTGACTATTGGCTTGTTCTTTGCATATGAACAATATGTCAAAATGCAATTTTTTGTGAATCAGTACAAAAGACCTGCAGCGACTGACCTTACTTCCCGAGTCCTTGGTTCCACATTCACCCTTATCGTACCACCATTTGTTTTTCAGCTTGGCTAAGATGCCTTGTTCACTGAGTTTCAATACTGCAAGGTTTACAGGAGTTCTTCACGTGGGAAATAACATAAATAACATTATATTATGTTATTTTATGTTATTCAAGTCTTAACTACTTCATACTTTACAAAGCGATAAAGCAGGGCTCCTGGCCATTATCAACACACATGTGGCAGGCATTCTGACTAGTACCTTCCATTCACCAGGGCTAATCTAGTGTGCCAGGACCTACCCGTATCGCTTTGAGTAATCGGCATACACTGTTAAGAGAAGAGCGGGCAGGTTTCTGAAGAGATCGCTATAAAAGCAGAGAAACTTCTTGGTTAATTTGATCATCTGAGAATGTGGATCTCCACTGGAACCCTCGACTGACTGACAGACCAATGAAAACTACCAGTAGTATTTTGCTCAGGCTGAGGAGAGTTGGCGTTAGGACTCTGTGAACGGATTATAGGCGGAGAGCACAAAGAAACCAAACAAGCAGACACACATACAAAAAGTAAACAAGACCGTACACACAAACAGTCAAAGCATTTACCAAGGGAAACTTGTGTTTAACGCGAGATTAAACGCTGCCTGCTGGAGTAATGCTACGTTTTGCTAATCGGTGGCTACGGGGACTGTGAATGACGTTAGCATTAGCGGCTAACTAAACTGGGACTGTTGTAAATAAACAATCTACTTGTGATCAGTGGCGGCCGTTTTTGGGTAGTTATACACCGTTAGCATAACACTAGCAGGTGTTTCAGATGACTAAAGTCAACATGAAATCAAAATTTGCCTTCATCACAATGCAATAACTTGCTCCACCTCTTGTGTCCTGCACTATGTCCACAGAATAAAAAAAATTAGATGTGACTTTTTATCTCACAATTCTGATTTATTTTTTCCCCTTGCAATTCTGAGTTTATAACTCAAAACTCTAAGAAATAAAAAAAGAATTGCGAGTTATAAACTTGGAATTTCGAGAAATTAAGTCAGAATTGTGAGAGAGAAAAAAGTAGCAATTACTTTTCTTTTCTTTTTCATGGCGGAAAGAAGCTTCCATACGGCACAACTGATTCTGGTATACTGTAATGTTGTAAATAAAGACTATTGGAGTGTGTTTTAGAGTGTCTTGGTTATTATTTGTGAAATTTACTAGCAATTTCTGAGTGAAAATTGTTTCAAAGTAAATCCTACAAACATTTTCTATATCGCTTTTCCACAATATGCAATCAGTTCTTGTTGATTGACATAAAATCATTTTCTTGTTGAATATCACATTTATTACGGGTTGCGTAATAAACCCAGTCATTTCATGTTGACTTTAAGTGCATTGCTAACCTAAATATTATCGCTACAGAACGACATTTTTCTAAAATAAAGCTATGCAAACTGCTATGATTGATAAAAAAAAACTAAAAAAAAAACTATAATAGACTATGTTTACTCGATAAAAAAAAAAACTATAATAGAAAGCCGTGCCATCACTCGTCTAGACATAATTAGTCGCTTAAATGTTCTTTACATTTCTCATGCCTGCTGCTGATTTAGCTTTGTGGTCCTAACATTTCTTTTAGCTTGGGGAGAGACATTGATTAACAACGTAATTATCCAGAGCGACTGCAGTGGGAAAGCTATCAGCAGCCAGGAGGATGGCAGGGGCCGAGAGGAGAACGGGCTGTGGGACTCATGATGTCTGTTTGTTGCAGGTGGCTTAATGTGGATTTTTCTCCTGTTTTTCTCTCTGTTTGTTGTGTTTTTCCACAGCTGGGTCCAGACGTGCCACTGTAGACTCACTGCATTAGATCATTAGAGCTAGCCCATCCACTGCGTGTCGACTAATGGGGGCTTCAAATCACTGCAAACTGCAAAAACAGAGAGCTGGAACAAAGAAGGTGATTATGAAAGCTCACATAACCTTTCACCTTCATCCACAGGCAGGGGCACAATGCTTTTGATTGCACTGAAAAACCTGCTCCTTTGTTGCTAAAAAAGACTTTAGGCCCCATTTTCAGGAATTAGACAACTATGAAAAAGTTTCCGGAAATGACAATTAAGTCAACATGAAATCATTATGTTCTGGCTGAATACACATTTCTGGTCTAGTTGTGTATGTTATCTTTGAACAAAAAGTGAAGACTTGCACGCCTCAGAAACGGCTTTTGTTTTTGGAAAGGTGTCACCTATAGGCCATACTTATGGAAGCTGGTTTCCGCCACAGAATAAAACATTTTAAAAGATAATTGCGACTTGTTTTTCTCGCAATTGCGACTTTATATCATGCAATTCTGACTTTATTTCTCAGAATAGCGAGATATAAAGTCGCAATTGCGTGTTATGAAGTCAGAATTGAAGATATAAGATATCAGATAAAGATATAAACTCGCAATTCTGACTTTTTTTTGCAATTGTGAGTTTATATCTGCCAATTGCATGTTATAAAGTTAGAATTGCGAGAAATAAACATGCAGTTCTGACTTTATAACACACAATTGCGACTTTATATCATGCAAATCTGAGATAAAAAGTCAGAATTGTTAGATAAAAAGTCGCAATTACCTTTTTTATCTTTTATTCTGTGGCGGAAAGAAGCTTCCATACACACTTGCTATGAAGGCATGAGCCATTTTCCAATCCAGGCTCATTGGGAAAACATGTCTGTGGCGGCACAACATGATATAATGCTGCTTTCACGTCACTTTCAAAGTGAAATATCCAGTGGGTGGCGCTGAAGGCGTGTTCAGTTTCATCTGAGACGAATGAATGTGAATCTTGAAACGTTTATTATGTTGTTTTTTATATGCTTTTAGCTTTCCTGTAGCTCAAACAGTAGAGCATTGGTACTTACAACGCCAAGGTCATGGGTTCGATTCCCAGGGAAAGCAAGAACTGATAAGAAAATAAATGTGATTGAATGTCACCTTGAAATGCAATGTAAGTCGCTTTGGATAAAAGCGTCTGCCAAATGCATAAATGTAATATATAAATATAATATATATGTAATGCTGCGATTCAGAAATGAAATGTCTGGTAATTGGTGCTAAAAGTTAAAAGCACTAAAAATAGGGCTGTGAGACGATTAATCGCATCCAAAATAAAAGTATGTGTTTACATAATATGTGTGTGTATAATTATTTTGTATATATAAATACACACACATGTATGTATACTGTATATTTAAGAAATATTTGCATGTATATACTGTATATATATATTTATATATAATTTTTATTATATATATACACACATATATAAATATTTTTCTTAAATATATACATGGATGTGTGTGTATTTATATATATTTAAACAAAATAATGATACACAGTACACACACATATATTATGTAAACATAAACTTTTATTTTGGATGCGGTTAATTGTTTCACAGCCCTAGAAAATAATGTACCACCTACATTAAACCCGACCCTAAACATAACCAATAGTGTAAACAAAAGCAAACGTGAGATAAAAACACATTTGCTGAAGAGACCATGACATTTTAGCATTTTAGCATTAATTGTGACTCGTGTTTCATGGGACTCGTACCTGAGCTCTCCACATCTCTAGTGCACTGCTGTACCAGGTGAGCACCCAGCAAGAAAAATGTTATGTATTGTTATGTTTTTGCAGTTTTGCACATTTTCCCCAATGAGCCTGGGTTACCTTGTTCTGTTTTAAGTATTCCAGCCTTTCTAAAATCTTAGTATGCAATTATTATCAGTGCAGTATTTAATTCTGGTTAATTTAATATATATATATATATATATATATATATATATATATATATATATATATATATATATATATATATATATATATATAGTAATAATAGCAAATAATAACAGCCCTGCGTAGTTGATTTGAACAATCACAAAATTTCACTCAGAAATGTCACATACATACAATGCGGCGAATGCCATTTCATGTTGACTTTAAATCAAATAAAAGCTTCCCAACAACCTCAAAACTGAGATTATACAACGTATTCAAGCACAATTTTTTTTATATATTGTAAAGTGGTGAAAAAGCTAGCATTTACAATTATAAATGTTATGCAAATGTACACTGAACTATTTTTGGTAGATTGCAAGAAATTTCACTTAAATTGAAATGCTTTTAGTGGTTACGTAAATCCTTTTTTACATGTCGAGAAAATGTCTGCTCTATATTGCATTTATTATACAAACTACATCCGTGCTCCTGCAAAATTGAAGGTCCTGAAAATGAGGCTTTTAACGTTACACTTTCATGGAGAAGTCCGGGACACACGTGAACAAGCGGTTAGCCCTCATCATGTGTGTCCCCATTTTTACTATTATTCTCAAAATAAACAACAACAACAGTTCCATAGAAAATGGCCCTTCTGTACAATGTGAAATGAACTGGAAAGTCTAAGAGTAGCACGTCAGCTAATCTTCACCTCCACACGAGTAGAAAATAAGACACGTCCCCTGCTGTGTGGGTTAACATCGCCCTCGAGGAGCGCGGAGAAACAGCCAGGATCAGATGAAGGAGTGGATTTCTGATCCTGTGTTCAGATTGGTGTGGAGATGGGAATTCTCTTGTACATGTGCTATTCATAGCCTCTCCAGACTCAGATCACATCGTGTGTGTCAGTGTTTTCTCTTACCAGCCTTGATGAGACTAAACCTACATGTTTTTAGTTCCTGTCAGACATTAAAGCTGAAGTGGATGTTACAATGATTTTTCCTCTACATACTAGGGGTGTAACGATACCCTCATGTCACGATACTGAACTCACGATACCATATTATTGCGATACTCCAAGACATATGATAAAAGGTTAACAATTTTTTTTTACTGTTGATTAAACTGATAAATTTGGCTTTATATTGTGTGTGTAAATGAATAGTCTTGGACTTGGTGCTGGAAACCCAAAGCACAGGACAATAGAGACACCAGAATAACAATATTCATGATTCTGAAGATGAAAATACTAAATTATTTTAGATGAATATGCTTGAACTCTGTCACTGACTAGATATATTTAATATAATGTAGGACACTTTTAACTGGTAACATCAGACATTTGACATTATCAGGACACACTAATATTCCCCCATTGCATTATTATACATTATATTCAACATTATATATAGTAGTTTAATGTAGCACTGGCACTAAAACTCATTTTGGGTGAACTCTACACAATACAGATTGTTGTATTTTAGTATTGCGATATATTGTGACACAATGTATTTATTACACCCCTAGTAGATTGATTCTACTAGGTTTGGAAAGGGACTTTACACACTTCCGCTTTAACGTCTGGCTTAAATTGGTGATAAGTAGCATTGTTATTCTACCCGAGTTAAGAAAACTAACTAGCAAGACCAGGTTACCGTCCGTGGACATCCGCCAAGCAGAAGCAAAGCGAGAAGGTAATCTGAGATCTCTCTTCACTGTCTGCTAGGCGGATGTTTCCCACGATTCCTAAAACACGGAACAGTTCACCAGTCTCGGCGCTAATGTGGCTAATGAGCTAGCGCAGCTCCAGCTGCTAACTGACATCGCTAACATCTGTGGTTGAGCGCTACGCTAAAGTAAGAACAAAACAAGATCACTTCTCCTCAGTAGGACAAAATCATACTGGTCATTTTCTCTCCTCCGTTAGCCAAGTCAGGGTTCTGGTTTTCTCTCAGATGGCACATTAATGTGTGGGGTCACTGAAAGGATGTGTTTGTCTTTGGATTTGGTTTGGCTCGGTTCAGGAATAACAGGCTTGCCGATTACTCTGCACTATGGTACCCGATTTCGGTGACATTGAGGCTGACCTTGGAGTCACCTCCCCCGCTGCCGCACTCTCCCTTGTCGTACCACCATTTGTTTTTCAATTTGTCCAACAGGCCTTGCTCATTCAGTTTTAAAACTGCCAGGTTAACAGCATTTCTTGAAACAATAAAACATAACTTGTAAGAAAATGCACAGGTCTGTGAGCAATCTAATGCATTAGCATAGTAGTAGTAATGGTAACGTTACTGAATACGGTGAGCTACTACTACTGAGAGTCAATTATAGATAATCAGAATGGTTGAAAGAGCACAATTTGGTTAAGAATTTCACCAATAAGAAGGTAAGAGACGCTCAGAGCAAAGAAAGTGTTAAATAGTCAAGGTGGCATGGAGGGTTACGCTGTCTCAAACTGAAGTGTGCGGGATGGGGACATTGTCATTGAGAAGAAAAGTAACAACAACAAACATCATGCAATTAACATTCGTCACAAGTGACAGCGCAGCTTTTACAGGCTAAATTGAAAAACCGTTGAACTGTTAAAT
Source organism: Leuciscus leuciscus (assembly GCF_965113295.1). Classification (NCBI taxonomy): domain Eukaryota; kingdom Metazoa; phylum Chordata; class Actinopteri; order Cypriniformes; family Leuciscidae; genus Leuciscus; species Leuciscus leuciscus. The sequence goes on from NC_138732.1 coordinate 38,910,616, forward strand.
TAAAAGTGACAACACGACAGTCAGGAAGGACAGCCACACGAGACAGCGAGAGAAAGATCGAAGGACAAGGAGGACAGCAGAGAGACGGGAGGGGACGCAGACACACACGCACACAGATGAGAAATGATTGCCACTCGAAATGATAAAAATCTGGTTGAAAAACTGGAAAAGAAGACAAACATTTAAAGAAGAGAGCACTGATCAGAAGCATCATTGTGAATCAAATAACAATCAAAATGCATTATACCGTTACCTCTTTGTCATAATAGAGGGGGGTTTGGGGGGAGGGGAGGGGAGGGGGGGGGGGGAGAGGAAATGACAACACAGGACATCAGGGTAGGTGGAATACTATAACAACATGGAGAATATTGTTATATTATTCCACCCACCTTAATGCTGAGCCTTTGGGGGTCGCCACACCATAGCCTTTAGAGTCCAGATTGCCGCCCACTTTCATGGTGTCGCAGGGCTTCCTCTGCTCAATGTATTCGTTCATGGTGGATTCGAGAAGAAAGGCGAATTTGCCCTTCGACTTTCGTACCCGTGCCACTCCGTCAGGCGTGGTCTTGGCGAAGACGGAGGGCTCGGCCGATTTCATGTACGACCACATTTTTTCGTACACCGCTATTTTGGAACGCTGTGCGAGGGAGACAAGAAAAACACATACGGTCGGGTATCATTACACATGAAGTGCACACAGGTCATGTCACAGCAAAATTATACAGAATTACAGACATGTTACGGTACCCTCATGTCACGATTCGATACATATCACGATACTGAACTCACGATATCATATTATTGCGATACTCCAAGACATTTGATAAAAGGCTAACAAAAAATAACTGTTGGTTAAAATGGTAAATTTGGTTTTATATTGTGTGTGTAAATGAATAGACTTGGATTTGGTGCTGGAAACCCAAAGCACAGGACAATAGAGACGCCAGAGTAACAATATTCATCATTCTGAAGATGAAAATACTCAATTATTTTAGACAAATATGCTTGCACTCTTTCACTGACTAGATATATTTAAAATAATGTCGGCCACTTTTTACTGGTAACATCAGACATTTGGCATTATCAGGACACACAAATATTCCCCCATTGCATTTTTATACATTATATTCAACATTATATATAGCAGTTTAATGTAGCACTGACACTAAAACTCTAAAAACTAGAATTTTTCTCTCACAGAAATGTTAATTTTGGGTGAATTATACACAATATATAGCCTGGTTAAAACCAGACCATTCTCAGTAGTAACTGAGTTATGGTCTGGCAAAGCTTCATTAATAACTCATTTTCAAAGGGGCGTCACCAACGGACGTCGCTCAAATGCCTCTGGGCGCAATTGGATAGACCTAAAACCAATCAGAGCAATCGTCATCGTGTAAAGCCATATGCTGCGTCCCAATTCGCCTAAGTTACACTACGCCATAAAAGTATGTACTCTTTTTGTGAAGAAAAGGCATTTACTTTTGAATGTGTATAAAAAGAGTAGGCAAGCTTTGGGACATACTACTTCGTCATCTTTATCGGACGGATCTGTCGCGTGCATCCCGTCACGTAAACTGCCCTGTCAATCATCTTGTGACAGTTAAAATTCTCTATTAAATCTAATTTAATTTCCTACCGTTTCGGAGAGAAATGTAGTAGCACGTTCATCTGCCAGTGGGTCTTTCATGGAGACTGTCCTCATGTGTTTGCAATTTTAATATAATAATGCATTTAAAAGTTGATGCGCTTCACCAACGGACGTCGCTCAAATGCCTCTGGGCGCAACTGGATAGACCTAAAACCAATCAGAGCGATTGTCATCGTGTAAAGCCCGCCTCAACGTTTCTGATTGGTGCCGGGATTAGAAATGGGCTTGAATGAGCTCTTTGCCAGACTACTTGCAGAGCAAATCTAAATTTGCCGGAAGTTGTCTGGGTTTTCCCAGGCTACACAATATAAAATGTTGCGTAGAAACCGTCCTACATTTGATCTTGCGATCATTTCTCAAATGTGCGTACGTGAATGATATTGCATTTTGCACACTGTTGTCTAGACGGCTGATACTAACGAATGAAAGCTGCATCTCCTCCTCCAGTCAGTGGGGTCTTCACTCTTCACCGACGTCTTACACTCAAACTTGAAAAGATTCAATTTGGAGTTCGAATAAAACCCGATCTTTTCTCAAAATCTTAGAGCCCATTTTTAGATTACTTTAAGGAGACAAGCTCTGGATAAAACACAACTTTAAAAGCCACCTCATTAACATAATTAACATATAAAAGAGCTCCAGTCCAGTGCTTTACTTGAGAACGACGAGCGGTGAGAATTGCTTAGATTTCCAAACTCCTTTTCCAGTTCTCCGAGTCTCCGACTGTCTGCCACAAGGAAAAGTGTGTGTGTCTGCTCAGACCCTGCTATTCCACGTAAAAGACTGGATTTTAGCGTACACACACTGTAAGATCAAATCTGTGCATACGCACGTTTAATAAATGAGGCTCTATGCGTTTAGTTCACAGTAAGTTTTCTGCTAATCTGCAGTATGCCGAGTATGGTACACTTGCTCTAACTGTCTAGTGTTTGAGTTTCATCATGTTATTTTGTCATCCAGCATCAGATCTGATTGCCCTCGCCTTTGGCTATGTAATTAAAGCTGTGACAGTTGAGTGTCCAACATTCACACTTTTTAATTAATTTGAAGTGCACTTTTTCTTGTGGGAATTTTCAGTGTGAACACACTACTCCCACTATTCATACTATAAAACGGCAAAGAACAGTGCATACGTACGCAAACTAGGAAGCGCATCCAGTGTATTAGCTTTGTATGCAAACCTATAACAAATTCAATATGCAAGTGTGTGAATGTGAAAAGAAGCGAACCCAAAACACTTTGCATTCACCATGCACGCTCTCCACATTTGTCCTGAACGGGGAAATCTGCACATGACAGGCATTTCTGCTCTCCTGTGTGTTTCCAGTCATGTTAAAGTCCCGCTGTAGTCAATCATTTTATCCCTTAAAACTCACCTCTGATCACCAAAATGACATATTTAACTATTTGTGACCCTGGATCACTAAACCAGTCACATGTCGCACGGGTATATTTGTGGCAATAGACAACAATACATTGTATGGGTCAAAATTACAGATTTTTCTTGTATGCCAAAAATCATTAGGATATTAAGTAAAGATCATGTTCCATGAAGATATTTTGTACATTTTCTACCGTAAATTTATAAAACATGTATTTTTGTGAGTGAATGCTGTACAATCGCCAACATAAATGAACAACTTTAAATGCGATTTTCTCAATGTTTCGATTTTTTTGCACCCTCAGATTCCAGATTTTCAATATTATATAGGCCAAATATTGTCCTATCCTAACAAACCACACATCAATGGACAAATTATTTATTAAGCTTTCAGATGATGTATAAATCTCAATTTCTAAAATTGCCCCATGTGACTGGATTTGTGGTCCAGGGTCACATTTAACTAATGTTGTATTTAAATGTACTTTAGTTATCCGGAAATAGTGCTGAGATCCGACCAAAGATATCCATGCTAAAGTGGAACTGGTGCAAGTATAGCCTACTTTAGGCACACTTTAAATATATTGCATTTAAAGACTGATAATATACAGAGATCATACCATCCTTACTAATTGTGATATTAAAAACATTTTAGGCTTAATATTAAGAAATGTGCATTGTGCAATACTATTTATAGTGTCAAGCGATATGTCAGTAAATATGTTAATGGTTCTGTAGTATACTTCGAATAGGGTTTTTTCACTTGAGCTGCCCTAATACAGATGCGTCCGGTTTCGAAGCTGAGACTTTCAACAAGGCCAACCAGTCCGTGCCTGAACTGAAGGTGCAATAACTGCAGAATTATTGAGTGCGTCAAGGGGAACATATATAATGACAGCAAGTGCCAACATAGACAACTGCATCAGCAGAAAAGTCCCAGTGCTTTCCTTCCAGAGCACCGATGGGAACAGATGGGCACTTCGTAGGACCGTCGCTAAATGCCACAATAATAGAGCCTTAAAAATCACCAAACGAAGTTTATGGCAGGGCTGTTTTTCAGAAAGCACTTGTGTTCAGTGCCAACACACGAGCAAACACACATCTGGTGAATGGAGAATTAAACCTGGCAACTGAAAGAGAAGTGTCCAATGGCATTTCTTACATCTGGACTAGTCTGATGTTTAAATAAAGTCAAAGGAGGCCTTCAACCCATTGTGTGTGTGTGTTGGAAACTGTTAAATGTGCAACATTATGTGCTGTTTTATCACGGGAGTCGTTATATCAAATGATTGTTATGTGTGGTCATATACCAGCTGAAGAATATGAGGCTGTGTTTACTGCTATTCCCTCATCATATTCCCATAGTCCCTCAAATACACATCTACTATATAATAAAGACTAAGATCTTCTTCATCATTATGTAATCACTGAACTCTTATGGGATGTTGTGGAGCTAAAGTAGAAAAGAAAAAGTGCAACATATCAGAATCTGAATATAGATGTTAGATATTATCTTGGGTAACAGGGTTGAATGGCTGACAAATCCAGTCAACACTACAATTTGTAGGAAAGGGAGCAAATTGTCACTTCTTGGGTTTCACAGTTTCAATTGTGTTACCGTTCATGCGGTTTATTTCATAAAACATATCCCTCTCCAAAGAAAATAGCATTGTTTTGCTAATAATGGGACACTGATTTGTTGGCAGGTTTCTTCTGTTATTTGTATTCTTCCTGAAACGGATTCATTTAGAGGAAGATCTGAGGGGCTGGGACAGCTGGGACATTAAATATAGTGGATTTTTACCATTATAAGTCATAATATGAGTGCTATTAACTGTGAATCAAGACAACAAGTGAACACAGAGCCCACAGTGTCCACCTCACTGTCTCTATTAATCATCACTATCTGTAATTAAACCGCTATCAAGCTTGATAAACAACTGAGTTATCTTGAACATACTCAGAAAGGTGTTATATCTTGTGCTGACAACTCAATAATTAGATCATATTAATAAACTTCACATTTGACTATTAGCACAATGAATATTGTATTAATGAGTAGCATGTCGATAGTGGTGATTCACTCATTTAAAGTTCAAAGACATTAAAAAGATGATTTCTGAAGAGCGGTTTCCCATTAGTGTACACTGCCAGTCAAAAGTTTTTGATCGGTAAGATTTTGAATGTTTTTCAAAATGAAAAAAAAAAAAAATAATAATATCGTGAAATATTATACCAATTTATTTTCAGTGATCAAAGCTGAATTTTCAGCATCATTACTCCAGTCTTCAGTGTCACATGATCCTTCAGAAATCATTCTAATATGATGATGCTCGAGAAACATTTAATATTATTATTAATGTTGAAAACAATTATTTACATTTTTATTTCAGGATTCTTTGATTAATAAAAAGTTCAAAACAACAGCATTTATCTGAAATGGAAAGCTTTTGTAACATTAAACACTACCGTTTAAAAGTTTGGGGTCGGTAAGAATTTTTATTAAATTTTTTGGTGGAAATAAATAAAATAAATCAATACTTTTATTCATCAAGGATGAGTTAAACTGATCAAAAGTTACAGTAAAGACATTTATAATGTTACAAAAGATTATATTTCAAATAAATTCTGTTCTTTTGAACTTTCTATTAATAAAAGAATCTTGTTTTTTTTTTTGTTTTTTTTTTGACTGTTTTCAACAGTGATAATAACAATGAATGTTTTTTGATCATCAAATCATCATATTAGAAATATTTCTGAAGGATCATGTGACACTGAAGACTGGAGTAATGATGCTGAAAAATCAGCTTTGATCACAGGAATAAATTACAGTTGACTATATATTCACATAGAAAACAGTTATTTTAAATTGTCATAATATTTAACAATATTTTTTTTTTATTTTTTTTTATCAAATAAATGTAGCCTTGCTGGCCAGAAGAGACTATCTTACCAATTAAAAATCTTACCAATCCCAAACTTTTGACTGCTAGTGTATATGACAAAACTAGTTCTGCATCCCAACGGGCATTTCATCTCTCCTAAATGGTACGCAAGATGGATAATTAGTGCTTCATAAATCATAGTACATTGAGAATAGTGTCAAAGGTGCAGGATATGTCCCAGACCTGTCTTACTCAGAAGTGTACACTTCCCCACGGGTGCTACCACAGAGGAATATAGTAGGAGTACAAAAGTTTTATCGTCTTCTTTTTAAACTATATGTATCTGTGGTTATACCTTGTGTTTATTTTATTTATAAAAAACAAAACAAAAACAAGTGCACCTTCGACGCAAGCAAGCACACTTCTTTTTCACACGGGGTTCCTCGAAGGACCATATAAATATACATTTTTGTACCATGACAAAGTGTTTCATTTGATACATGCTTACATCACGATGTGAGGTCAAACCCAAACTCCTCTGCCTCAACTATAATGGGAAGCGTTTAAACCTTCCTTCGGCGAGACAGTCCTACAATAGCAATTTGGGTCAAAAGAGAGTTGTTGCTCTGAAACTGTCTCCATTCTGCTTCAATATGTCACTTCAGCTACAGAAGATGTGGGAATAAATACTCCGATAGAGGAGCAGAGACAGGGCGACTGCTCCTGACCGACTGCGAGAGTGACGTGAAGTCGAAAGCTCAACCATCCTCTCCTCCCTTCAGTTCTGTGGAGCAGCACCGGAGCCTACACTGTGCCGAGCTAGGGGTCATATCATTCAGCTCGCCAAATGAAAGTGTCAGCGCACCGCAGACGCACAGCCTAGCATATAAACGTCACATTAGAGCCACTTGGAATGGAAAAGAAAGTGTTTACCGCTGCTCTTGCTCTACAGGGCCATGAGAGGTTCAGGAAGACAGGTATGTTTTAGAGAGCAGAATTAAACAGCTCTCAGTGTGAAGACACGAGTCTCTGTCTTACGGGGGACAAACCTGCTGTCACCAGAGCCACTGATGCCCGACAGCTTCAGGATCTTCTGCTTTGTGTTAGGATTTCATATTCTGCAGCACTTTTGGTTCTTCATCAAAGTGAACCCTTTTCGGCTAAATAAGGTTCTCGAGTTGGTTAAACTGCAGGGTTCTTTAGAGAAAAGTTTCCCATTGAATAGGTGTCAATTTATTCATTCAAATTAATTAATGAAAGAACAGACTCACAGATAAATAGATCAGATATTTTAAAGTCCACCCTTTGGTAAAAAATCAAGCTTTTAATGTTTATATGTCTATGTGGTGCACTTTATTTTAAGGTGTCATTGTTACAGTGTAATTATATATTTAAGTACTGAGTAATATTAAGCAACTATGTACTTACTATACATGGTAAAAAAATTAACAGTTGTTCTTACTAAGACTTTTTAGTTAACTTTACTTAATGTCCAATAATTTGTTGAACTTACTTAAAACAATTTAGTAATCCGTACTGTTTGCATGCTATGCCTTCGTTACTCAGAAAACCCAAGTAAACATTACTTGACTGGTTTGAGTACCATTTCGCCAAGCAAAAAATAAATAAAATAATAATAATAATAAATAAATAAAAACAGGCGGGGCAAATGGTTTTTGAGGCGGGGCAATTTCTTCCACTTCTGCAGTCATCATTCTTCTTAGTTGCATTCGCTCATTTTCCAGTCATCTTGAATGTTATTGTCAATACAACAAAACAAAAATTGGGAGAACTAAGTTCTAAGTAATAAGTTACTTATTTGGGAGAAATAAGTTGACTTCATAAATTCATGTTGATTTCCTAAAATTTCCTCACCATTATTGTGATTAGTGTTCCCTTTAGTTGGACACTTGAAACTTCATTTATATTATTGTAATTCTCTTCCAATTGATGCAGTGATGCAACATGAAATCACAGTTATTTGATTTCAAAGGAAGTGAAGTAATAAATATTATATAAATATTTATACTTCAATTATTTCCATGTTTTGAATGAATGTATTAATGATATACAACATAACTACATTTCATGTATAATAATGATCTTTTAACATTTTATTGCTAACACTTATGGCATAAACTTTTAATTGGGTTGATACTTAAATGGATTAAGTAAGAAGAACTTGATGCAATTAAGTTAGGCTTACTTCATTAAATTAAGGCAACGAGTTTGCACAATTGAATTAAGTAAACTGAACAAATTCGTTTTACGGTGTAGGGATAGGATTAGGATTTGGTTGAGGGTTAGTTGCATGTAATAATGCATAGCTTACTGTTATTACTATGGTAAGTGCATGTAACATACAAGGACACTGTAAAATAAAGTGTTACCGGTGTTTTTAATATGCTTTAAGACAAACCATGTGTAAATTTGTAAGTTGATTGCTGAGTATTTTCTCCTTAAAACTGCAGTGAACCAAAGACAGTCTCAAAAACACGGTTTGAAATCGCTGGTGTTTCTGACGTCACAAACTACCTTGTAACCAATCAGATCAACGTGTGATCGTCAACCAGTGGATCTCTGAGCTGAGTGAGTGAGTGGAGGCGGGGCTCATTTGCATATTCATAGAACCACGTATACTAAATGAAGCAAGGGTGTCGAGTTAAGGTCTTTGCACACTGAAATTTTCGCACGTTAAAAAATAAATACGGCCTTCATTGTGTCAATCACGTTTACATACTTCCTCCGAAACTCTCATCCGTCAGAAAAAAAATCGGATCGGGTTCAATCTTCTGCGTTTTTGACATCCGTAGCATTGTGAGAGGTGTTTTGACAATACAAGCGAACGCCAAAATCCAGAACTGTTCAGGATCAACTGATTCACGGAAATTGGTGTTCTTCTTTTTAATATGAAGCTGCAGTATCACTATAAAGCATCAAACTGAGCCACTGACATCCTGAAGTAAACTTTGAATCGCTCGGGATAATCCCGCAGAGGTGGAACTCTCCCAACTCTCTACGCAATCTCAGGATTGGATGGACCCAATATTTCTTTTTCTCTTTTTAAGAAGAGAGAGGACGACAAAATCATCCTCTCTGCTTGAAGACTCCATTTTGTATTGATTTGTGAATTTTTCCACAACGGATTAATACGCATCAGACTCAGTATGCAAGGTTTATGTGCGTGACGAATTTCTAGGATGACGAATACGAAAAGACGCCTATGAAAATTGCGAAGAGACCTTTACACTCAAGCTATTTTAATGGAGAAATGGAGAATTTTTTTTTCAAAGAATAAATGCTTAAATATGTCATTTCAAAGGTGAGTTTTAAAGGATAAAATCATTACCAAAGGGGGACTTCAAATTCGAAGCCAGGGCTAGAATCGCTTGAAATGACCATGAATCAAATTAAATGACCATGAGCCAAACCATGCAACATGTAATATCACTTAATGTTTGTACATGTATTTAATAATAAGTTTATCTGAACAAGATATTTTTGGACAGACAATAATCAGAGTATATTAGAGTTCAGAATCATAACAACACGGCTCTAACACTGCTCTATTATTGGTGTAATAATCTATATACTGTCGCTGTATGTCCTGAGTTAATATGTTCCACACATTGCAGGCTGCTTTCATCATGCTCTTCTCTCAGCCTCTCCTCATATCTCTGTCCTCGCCATGAGCTTATTATGGTGCTGTTCACATCCACCTCATATCTCCCGCTCCATCTCACTCTCCACTACAGCTTTACTTCTGAATCATTTGGTTTGGAGACGGAACATATTTCTCCCGAGTGCCCAATGCTTTTTCTGCCGTGTACTGCTTGAGTTGTTACTCACCGGGAAGCTTTACTCCGTGTACTATGTGTGAATCTCATTGAATTAGATAACAAACTATCTGAAAAATGTTTGGTAAGAGTTATGTTATTTAACTCACAACTGTCAGACATATCAGTCTGTGTCTTCTGGAGTTTTAGCCAGAAGGTCCTGAAAGTTCAATCCATGAGGTGCATTTCATTTCATGGCCAGGCATATTGTTCTGTATAATGTATAAGGTTTAGTTCCCCTATCCCATAATTCCTCAGCTGTGAAAGTGTTTTCATGCTTTGGGCAAACATTCTGGATGCAGCTTGTGGAGTTATGCATGATATATTGGTTTGGATTTGAAATAATATGCTCTGAGACTTCCTGAGCCTTTCCTCCACATTCAACATTCATTTAGCATTCAATTGTTGTAATGCATATAAAAGTTTAAAATACATGGAAGGAAACACTGCATGACTAACAGCGCAGTGGACTGGACAGGCCACCCAGAAAGGTCAGGCTATAGATTGATTTATTGCAGCTATTCAGAGTTTCACAAGCTCGGGCAAACCTGAACCAGACAGCTCTTCCCAGACTCAACCTGAACTCACTCAAGAGTAAGAAGAATAGAGGCTCAGGTGAAGGTGAAGAACAGAAGCATAGCCTTTCTGTGTGGTCTGTCCCGTCCAGAGCACTGTTAGACATACAGTGTTTTCCTATCATGTTTTTTAAACGTTTATACATGTTACAACAATTGCAGAGCCGCAGAGATAGTGTTGGCAAAAATCCGTCATTAGCAATATGGCACGTCCTAAAGGATGCTCTTCATTTTGGTGTTCAGTGAAGCGCTACTGGGAATCTGCCTGCTGCCATCACACAGTAATGTGCTTTTCCGAGTTTTACTCTCAATGGTCACACTTTATTTTAGGTGGCCTAAACTACTACTGTATGTAATAACAAAAAATACCCACAAGACTATGCACTCCTACATTTCCTGCTGATGAGTTTGAGGTATGGTTGGGTTTAGGAGTAAAGCTAGGGTTAGGGTTAGGGTTAGGATTATAGGGGTTAAGAGTTTGGTTTTGGGTTAATGGTTGTGTTACAGTCAGGGGTAGCGTTAACAGCACGAGGATAACTGTTTATTAAATGCAAGTACTTTCAATGTAATTAAAATGCACATCATTAGTAAGTATATTACACCTAATGGTTAAGTGCATAGTAGTTAAGGCCATCTAATATAAAGTATAACCCACATTATGTTAGGTTTATGTTTTCTTGTTTTCTGTTTTTTTTTTTTTTCCTGTGCCCTTTGTTCTAGCTTCTCATTTGTTGTCATAGTTACTGATTTGGTTTCCCTCATTAATTCCGTTCACCTGTGTCTCATCCAGTTTCCTTTGTTAGCCCTGTGTATTTAAGACCTATGTTTTAGTCACTCCTGGTCGGTTCACATTTGCATTTAGTGTGGTTTGTGTTTTTCCTGTGTTCCTACTATTTATTCTCCAGCAATCACCTGTAAGTTTAGTTTATTTAAATAATTTTAAATTTTTTTTTTAAATCTTCGTGTGTTGATTCTTCAGAAGAACCGGCCGATAAGAATGTGGAGCTAGAAGCTATCCACTCACTCACCCAAAACATTATCCTCAGCCTTGCAAAAGATCCCTTGACTAGATACATAGAGGAGTTCCTCAAGGTCAGCCACCTGGTGACCAGGAGCGAAGGCACCTTAACAACCTGCTTCTGGATTGGGCTGAATGACCACTTTTTCCAACTGCTACCAGTAGGTGCTACCACATGCATGCTGGCACAATACATGGATTATGTGCTGTGGCTGTCTGTCAGCAAGATAAAAGAGGACATCACCACTCAGCTGCAACCTCCCCAGCCCATGTCCACCATCTGCCATCATCCATCCTCGTTCCAGTGACCCCACCAGCTCTTCACTCCTCCTTAGTCCATCCCTATTCCTCCAGAGCCCAGCCAGCCTTCAGCCACGCACACCACGGTCCATCAGCTAGAGTCCACCGCTGACTCAGAGCCTATGTCCTCCACGGAGCCAGGGCTAGATCAAATGGCAGATGTCATTTTTGTCCCAGAGCCTGAGCCTATCATGGACTCATCATTATCCATCCCAGAGGGTGCATTAGTGGTGTTGAGGGCATGGAATGGAGTACAGCCCACACTCCCGCCACTGGTGTGTGCTGTGCCTGGTCCACAAGGAGTGGTATGATGATTTGGATGATGTCCTTCCCTAAATTCTCCAATCCCTGCTGGTCCTGCCCAGCCTCAAGTCGCCATCATCACCACGGATCTCGCCCTGTTTCAAGTCTCCTTCGTCGCAGCTGGTCCAGCTCAGCCTCACACTCCCTCCTCCTCTGATAATGTTGTTCAGTTCCTCGGCCTGACTCCGCTGACTCCCTTCAGCCCCTCGGCTCCTCCTTCAGTGGCTCCGGCCAGCTGCTCGGATCCACCTTGGGCTTTCAGGTCTCCAGCTCTGCCCTGCTGTGTCGATCATTTGGCTTCACCTTGAGTCTCCGAGCCCTGGACTCCACCTCGGCACTCCGACTCATCGGCTCCACCTTGGCTCTACGCTCCCTCGGCTCCACCATAGCTCCACCAGGCTCCTCCTTCCCTCCGGTTTTGCCAATGTCCTCACTCCCAGCCAGGCCCGTCTTCACCTCAGTCCCGCAAGCCTGCTACTCCGCCTTGGCCCTCCAGGCCTTTTGTGTCACCCTGGGTCTTCGTCTTCTCTGCTCTGCCTGGGTCTCCACCTTGCACTTCTCCGGACCGATTATTGTTCACTTTGGTTTCATTTTTATTAGCACGAAAAAATATCCGATTACTTGATTAATCATAAAAATAATCAAACAATTACTCAATTACCAAAATAATACAGCCTTAGATTAGTTAAAACATATTAAAATGCACCTGCATTGTTTTGCATTTTGTGACTTTAAGTAGAGTAAAAAAAAAAAAAAGTCCATTCATATATGTCTTCGTTGAAGATTTCTTAAAAAAATATTGTTTAAATATATTATCTCGTCTCGTGAGCTATAAGTGTATCGTCAACCCCCTACTTACTATTAATTGTCTAATAAACGTAGGTTTAAAGCACTTAATTTGAAGTGAAAGCATTTTACTGTTTTAAAATAAGGTATGTTAAATATATAACTCTTTACATCTGAGCTAATTAAACAAAAATCATTTGTTTATTAGTGACAATGAACACAGAACTCACTAGTTGTATAGCCTATTAATGTATTAACAATTTTGCAGTTACAACTGATAAACTATGAGTTAACTAAAGTTTGCATATTATTTTGAAGTGCTTTGTTGCTGTGTACTCATTATAAAGTGTTACCTAGTCCCTTTTTTCCCCCTCTCAACAGTAATGGCATGGTAGCATGTCCAAAAATGTCATTGCATTCTCTGTTTGTGTGCCCTTGGGAAATCAATGACCTAAATGTCTAGATTAACACTGTGTGACAAAGAAAACACTCTTTTTTTACACAGCTTGTTTAACAGATAAAGCAGAAAAGTAGTAGTATTACACCTTTATTATGATAGTATTACACAAGTGAAATAATACTGTAGTCATCACAAAATGAGGGGTTTCACTTTATTTCGATTGTCTACTTTAAAAACACTCTACTAACTATACGTAACTTTGCAACTACATGTCAACTAACTCCCATTAGACTGTTAATAGAGTGTAAAGTTAGGGTTATGGGTTAGGGTTCGGGATAGTAGAATGTCTGCTGGGGAGTGTTAGCAGATATTAGGCAGACAGTCTACTAATACTCTAATGACTGCTAGTTGACATGTAGTTGCACAGTTCCTTTTAGTTAGTAGAATGCCTAAAGTGAACAATCAAAATAAAGTGTCATCAATTGAAATTCTGTGTATTTGAGTGTTGAATGTGGTGAGGCGAAGGCATCTCCTGAGTGAGTCAGCTGCTTTTCTTTATGTGAGAAACCGATGTGAGCACCTTGAGAAGATATTGATCAAGGATTACATGCTATCCACAACCGCATCTCACCGCCTGCACACTTTCAATTAAACTGTTTGTGTTTTAGAGGAGAAAAAATATATATCAATGTCAAAAAAAATCATCTCCATTGTCAGTAAGACAAACTGAATGACACTTCGCTGTTTGAGATTTTGACAATCTCTCCATTGCTCTAAAAACTGTCAATGAAGAATGGCATTTTAACAGTATCAGCCAGCTCAGCGCAGGAATAACCTGAACCAACTCTCTCAATCATTACAGATTCCTCAGGGCCAGAGGCACAGTGATGGTTTTAAATATTAAAAAAGAGTTCATGCACCATATCTGCTTTTAATAAATGTAATATTTCATCTCTTCAGGGAGACAGCTTTCAGTTTAATGTGACTCGACCATCCATACTCGATAAGATAAGCCTGTAGTATTTGAGTGCTGTTCTGTTAAAGGGGCAGTATGTAGAGTAAAGAAACCCTTGTTATTAGTGACACCAGTGCCCGTTAAGTGAACTGCAGACAGCAGCTTATTGCTCGTGCTAGCACTCGTGTAGATTTGAGACTATATACTTTATAGATCTGGCTATGTGAGACTATGGGCCTTATCTTACAGCGGCGCAATGCAGCGCCAAGCGCGATGCAAGTGTTTTTTGCTAGTTTCAGTCCGACATAGTTATCATTTTACCCGTCCTGCGCCACGTTGTGGCAAATGCATTTGCGCCCATTTGTGCGCTATGGGCTGGTCTGAAAACGAGGTGTGTTCTGGCGCATTGTTGGAGTGTTGCTATTTTGAGACAACAGAAATAGACTGAGCCATTGACCAACTAAAACCTGGTCTAAAGTCAATGGCGCAATATTTTTTTTTATTTAAAGAGTGCGTTAGTAATGTGCGCCTATAGGCGGATCCACAACGTGCGTACACTCTTCTTATTAAACACACAGGGACGTATAGTAGCACACAAACATGGCAAATATTTAAAATAAAAGGATTACAATGTAAAAGATTATTATTGTGTACATAAAGATATGGTGGAATCCGGCTTGTCCCGTAGATGGTCTGCTTGCGCACTTTTACCTCACGCACGAGCGGATCCGTTTGCGCTCTGGAGACGGCTTCGGTCTTTCCACTGTCAAATTCCGTCATGTTAATAGCGAATCTGCCATGGCGCGAGCGCAACTGGCATTTAAGGGAATGGGAGATGAGACTCTGATTGGTTTAACGCACGTAAATCCCAAAACACACCCATTACTCATTAATAGAATAGGGACAACCCTTTTAGACCATGTGCCGACCATTTTTCCCATCGTTAAACTAGCAAAAGTGTATTTGGACACGCAAGCGCCCTGCGCTTTAGACCATGCGCTTAGATCGTTAAAATAGGGCCCTATAGCTTGAATAAATCCCTTTTTACATTCATATATGTTTAAAGGTAACAAACGCATGTACAGTTCATAATTATTTTCCATAAATATGCCAAAGATTCAAATATACTAGGAAAAGATAAATGATATGTGGAATCGGTGGATTTAAAAGTGAAAAAAGGTCTAGAATTTTAGATTTTATTCTATATGAAATTAACACATTATTATAGTAATTCTAATCAATTATTAAGTTCCACAAGTTATTGCATTACATCAATGGATTTCTACAAACCTAGTCTTTATAATACATGTATCAGTACGTTAATATTGACAAATTGTGCAGTTGGTTCTCCGAGTGCCGAGTAGAGCTCAAAACACCATTATTCACTGACAACTTTAATTGGAAATGTTGAGTGAACCAACCAAATAAATTAAGTAAATATATGCATATTTGGAAAGGAAATAATAAACTTGGGGGATGTGTCAAAGATGATGACATATGTCTCGCTCCAAATGTTGCGGATGATTTGAAACATCCAGCTGTTCTGTGCCGTATGGCTCTAATTAAACAGGAATGTGTTTCCTGAAAACAGATCTAAAATAGAGCTTGAATCTCCATTAATCAGGAGATTTTTTTCCCTGTCAGGTCTCTGTAATCTTAATTAAAAGTCCCTTGGAATAGGCGTTCACACATGTCACTGGAAATCTGAGAGCTGCAGAGTGTAACTAGGACACTCATTATATAGAATATTTGAGATCCCAAAACCCCTTGGTTGTCAACTTGCAAACCTTTAATGACATCAAACACACACCGCCAAACAAACCTGCAACCGACGGGGTGGTAAACATTCCTCCCGACGGATGTGTGTGTAGAGTGAGCGGTTTAAGTATTACAGTATCACTCAGATAGTTAATTTCAGCCCTAATTGCAATGTCAGTCTCGATGTGCTCATGGATATATTGCTTACTTTATTCTCAATATCTTTCAAGTGTACTTTTTGACCCTCTGGGCTGCTTTTCATTATGCACAATTTGTAGGCCCAGGTAAAGCCACTAATTAGGGTTTTTGAGCTGACCTCTATGGCTATATGTGGGATTTGATTAGACTACAGAGACGCCTGGCTTCAGTCTGACAGCTCAGGCTAACTCAAGGTTGTTCAGCAATCATCTCCATTGACTAAATGACTGCTTCATCAAAAAGGGCTGTATAACGCAGACCTAACTGACTTTGTTAGCTAAAAGAGAAGAATTTCCCTAACAAGCAGGTGTGGGAAAGAAATGGTTGCAGCTCTTGGCAGAGCTAATGTTCCTCTTTGTTTTTCCTCCAACAACAAGCTCCAGGTGGCCACCCTGCTGTAATGAATTTCCATGATCCAGGCTTACTTAACCAATGAAGCTGGTAAAGCTACATTACTAAACTTGGAGACTCCAAGGTACCAGCATCCAGAATGAAACATGGACGAATGTCATTTCATCAATTAACAAGTCAATTTATAAACCAGGCTCACTGGAAAAACAGTTCAGTTTTATCTAGCACAGATAAACGTGATTCTGGCAGCGTTTATTACATCGGTTGTTGTATGCATCATGGCAGCTCAGAAATTAAATGTTCGGTGAGTGGTGCCAAAAAGTCAATGCTGTATCATGTTAGAAAATAATGCACCACCTATACTAAACCCGACCCTAAACATAACCAATAGTGTTAAAGGAATAGTTCACTTAAAAATTAAATTCTGTCATCATTTACTCCCTCAAGTTGTTTCAAACCTGTATGAATTTCTTTCTTCTGAACACAAAAGAAGATATTTTGAAGAATGTAGGAAATCAAACCGTTTTAGGAAGTAAAGTAGGAAAAAATATATACAATTGAAGTCAATGAGGTCCAACTGTTTGGTTACCGACATTCTTCAAAATATCTTCTTTTGTGTTCAGCAGAAGAAAGAAATTCATACAGGTTTAAAACAACTTAAAACAACAAAAGAAAACATGTGATAACACAATTGCTGAAGGAAACATGACATTCCAGCATTTTAGATTCTATTGTGACTCTTGTTCATGGGACTCGTACCTGAGTGCTCCACATCTCTAGTGCACTGCTGTACCAGGTGAGCTACCCAGCAAGTTTACTACAGTAGTATGTCTTGCACATGGTGCCGATTTGGAAATGTCAAAATGTATGAATAGGTACGTTTTTTGAGTTTTGCAAAAATGTAGGTAGAGGAATGTTTTTCCAGTGAGCCTGGGTTTTTTAGGTAGATGTTTGAAATAAGTTTCCCCTAAAATTCACACAGGTAACCTAGCCAGTAAGTCAAGGTTTGGGTGTTTAGCATAGTCTAGATAGTGTAGACCCTGCTTTCTCTGTTGATGGTGTGGTCATTTGTGAGGTTGAGGATCTTTGTGTGGCGACTCAGCCAGATCAGCTTCTCTCAGATAGGTCATTATAATTGGTTCACATAAATCAAAACAAAAAAGGAGGGCTATTTCTAATTGTTTTGCAGTTCTACAAAAGTTATACGCTCCAACGGCCTTCAAAGTGCAAAAAAATATGCTCTTCAACTGAGAAGAGTGGCTGCCTCTGAAATCACACAATGTCTCGAGTAGGTACTTATTTTGTAATTAAGTAATTACTTCAATGACTGCTAAAAAAACATGGTCTATATAGTATGAATGTGTGTAGTATGAATGTAATCTGGATGTACTACATGAACCATGACCTACAGCGTCAGTTGCGTCATTTCACCGCCATTCAGAAATCCTCTCTCGTGGCCTCATGGGATAGTAAAGTGTCCATCAGATGCACACTTCAGAATCTCACCAGAAGTAGTAGGTCATCCGGGTACATTTTGCCAACTCTTGTGAATTCGGACATCCTTCATTTGTCACATACTTTTTTTTTGCCTACTGTATAGTTGGGAAGTTTGCGATTTTGAATGCCGCCAGTCTCTTTTCACCAGGCATGGTGTCTCCAACATTGGCAGCACTTACAGTAGCCCCTGGTTAAGTGCCAGTTTGGGGATTGTAGTTCTCTATTGTCGGCCATCTTGTAACTGGCCTCAACGCATGGGATTCTGGGAGTTGTAGTTTAGGTGGAAGGCTGCCAACCACCTTGCTGGGACGTACCTCCCATCTAATACACGACCTCTGGTGATGCCACAATTGCCAAATATATCATTATATTATGGCAAGTGAGTTTTTGAGGGCCCTTAAAAGTGTGAAAATGCCAAGCAGCTGCACTGAGATAAACAGCAGTGTTGAGCTGTAGCGTTGCTAAAATCATGTAACTTTAAATAGAAATTAATTAGCAAGGTACCACTGGCAAACACTACAATTACCTTGCACTACTTCAACAATTATGTTGAAAATGTTCTGATAAATGTTCTAATGTTCTAATGTTCTAATAAAAAAATAGTGATGTCCATTTCGTGAATGAATCACTTCCTTGCAATGAATTGAGTTGGTTAGCAAAGTCTCAGTCAGTTTGTGATTCAGTGTGAATCATTCGAACCACTCACTCGGATTTGTCTGGAGTGGTTTCTCATGCCGTAAAACAACAGGATCCAAATGAGTGCTGGATGAAGTAGATATTTACCCTCAACCCGCTAATACAAAGTCTGCAAAAGTACCGACTCTCAGGAATGAAGGAGGTCTTTATGAAGTTCAACCCCTGCATGTTTAATGCAGGTTAATGACTCTTAAATTGAACTCTTGAACGTTTTAATCAAAATTTTGTACACAAAAGCACTACAGAGAAATGTGTGAGTGCACTACTGTCTCAAATTCACAAAAACACATTTATTTGGGGGAAATGTTTTGCTTGTAAATTGTGCTTGTACAATCAGTCTTTAAAATAATCGTCACTTAGTTTGTTATTTCATCTAATGCAATGACATTTAGAAATGTTAAATGTGGCCTAAGTGTGTCTAAATCATTTTTGGTGCCTCTGTATGCAATTCAACTGTCATGCTGGGATGTGAGTAAAAACAAACATGTAAATAATAATTAAAAGAAAGAAATGTTTGGCAAAGACTGAGCCACTACAAATGGAAATCTTTTTTCTTTGAGTTCTTTGTGATTACTGTAACTCAGAAAACACAGCGGCAACTAAAGGATGGACTCTGATCTGAAAGCTTGCACAACCATTGACGTTTGATGCGTTTTAAATCATCTGAAGATCAGTGCAGGAGTGTAGGAGACTCACCCTAAAGAACTCTTTGGTTGATCCTGAGTCCAAGGTTCCGTATGCGATCTCAGTTTGTTTGGCTAGATCTTCAGCGCTCTCTATGGGAGAGACCATCCTCTCCACTGTGAGGAAAGCAGCCAGGTTAGCCGTGTAGGACGAGATTATGATGAGGGTGAAGAACCACCAGACGCCTCCCACTATTCTGCCCGATAAGGACCTGATGCGCAAACACAAACATTCAGCCTTTGAATACTTTCCTGATGCGCAAACACAAACATTCAGCCTTTGAATACTTTCCTGATGCGCAAACACAAACATTCAGCCTTTGAATACTTTCCTGATGCACAAACATTCAGCCTTTGAATACTTTCCTGATGTGCAAACACAATTGTAATCAATATATCAACTTCACAAACACATATATTTCTGTATGTACAGTGAAACGGTCACCTTGATTTTGCCAAGTAAGACATATTTTGTTGATCCTGGAACAACATTCCTGTATGAAAATAAACACTATCCCTACCCCTAAACCCAACCCTACCCATAACTTCTCCTAAAATCAGACTGAAATGATTAACAGTGAATAACACTGATGTAGAAGCACCTAACCCTGGTTTTAAACCTAAACTTGACATAAACTGTAATCTTGTCCCTCAAATCTGATTGGTTGATTGGAATGTTGTTCCAGGATCAACAAAGATGTTGGAACACATCATACACAGATTAAACTATTTGGCATTTTCTTGTACTGGTGATTGAAGCCTAGCCCAAGTTAAAGGTATAGTTCACCCAAAAAAATCTGTCGTCATCATTGTCTCACCCTCATGTCATTCCAAACCCATAAGACTTTGGTTAATCTTCAAAACACACATTAATACATTTTTTTATGAAACCTGAGAGGTTTCTGTGCCTCCATTGAAAGTATAGGTAACCAAAACTTAGAATTTCCAAAAATGTAGTTAGGCTTTTATTCACATCTAAATGCACATTCATTGAGTCCATCATATATGGTAAACATGGATAGCAACCAGGTTTGTTCTAGTGAGTGACACATGCATACACACACGCGCGCACACAAAAGCTTCTGTGTTTACTAAATGCATATGTATGTGTGTTGATCATTGTTTAGATGTAAATAAAAGCCTACATTAAATCTGTTCATGTAAAGTGATAGTGTCTCTCAGAAGCCTTGGATTAAAGAGCTCGATTCACATGGGTTCGTTTACCGGTGCCTTTATGAGCTTTTCGGATCTTTTCAATTTTGGTTAACTGGACTTTAAATGGAGGAATAGAAATCTCTCAATCTCTTCATTGAAATGTCTTCATCTGAAGATCAACCAAAGTCGTATGGGTTTGGAACGACATGAGGGGTGAATACATGATGAACGAATGATCGTTTTTTGAGTAACTATCCCTTTAAGCCTAAGAAAAACATTAGATTAGGAAATTTGTTACAAATCAATGTAAAATGTTTTTGTTGAATTTGGTTATCATAGAGGACGAGATTGCACTGTCAAAGCGTTGTGTCTCATTATTTGTACAAGTGGTTGATCATCTCTATTCTGCACTATCAAATCATCTTGACGTTTTACTCCTCACCTGTAGTCCAGCACTTCTGCTGTATTTGTTCTACGTTCATCCACTTCGTTTAGCAACACGACTTGCATCCTGAGCTTCTATTTAGCTACATGGAGAAGCAATTTTTGCAAATGCAATATATTCAGATGTAAGTGTGGACGTTTTCTTGCCTTGGGCTGAATGTAGGGCAGTGGCCTTTAGAAGACTGTATTCACTCGCAACCATGCAGGCTTGTGAAATACACACACAAGTAGAAACTCTAGTGGACTTATGTAATATAATTATTGAATTAGCACGACTTTTAATAACACTGTAGAGCCATTTGAAAACTAGTCTGCAGCAATACAGTCATGTAAGATGTAATAACCAATCAATGCTGTATAGTCTTCCACATAACTAGTGTTCAGGGCCAAATGCTGGTTAAAGGCCACAGGCAGGATTGCACTGATGGGAAAAGAAAATTAAAATCTATCTAGAGCAAAAACTAAACATTAGTGTAGTTTTAGAATCAGTATGATAGTGTAATATTAGATGTTATTGCCTTTATATGAAATTCAGATTCCGAGTATGGATTACTATACTTGGCCTTCACCTCGAGTCACTTCAACTTAAAATGATACAAAATTCAAATTTCAATCAATTAATGTGCCATCTTATGTCACAGCAAATATGTCTTCTGTATGTTATTTATCGAGATATTTTGAATATCTTGTATAATATCTGATATTGTAAAATTTATGAATCTTTTTTATTATTATTGAATACTCAATTGGCAGCCGGCAGTGGGGAATATAAGGGACTCTGAAAAATGATCTATGACAGCGAGCTGCACAACGGAGTCATTATTAATCAACTTCCTGCTGTTAAACGGAGGAACAATGTGAATAATCATACATCTCCGTCACAGATGCCTACAAAGTGCTGCAGTAGGACTTCTCAAACAAAAAAATGAGAAATTCATAGAAAGAGCCAAATGAGAATATGTTGCTCAGCTAATCCTTTACAAAAGAACAAATTAAAACTAGAGCTGTGTCTGCATATTCTTTCAAACGTGAAATACTGGAATTAGCCTCGGAATTAGAGCTGTAATGTGTTTAATGTGCTTTGTCGGAAAAGTCCCTTACAGAAACGTATTGTGGAGCTTGTATCATTGATATACAGTTACTGAATGACATGCTACTGAATCACCACATTCATGTACCATGGTATGTGCATGAGTTATCACGGTAACACTTTACAATATGGTTTATTAGTTAACACTAGTTAATGTATTAACTAACATGAACTGACAATGAGTTGAAATTTTTTCAAAGAAATCTAAAAAGTGGTACAAACAAAAGCAGGTTTGAGAACACTGATGGTCTTTCTTTTATTATTGTTATTTATTATTATTTTTTGTTTGTTATTGTTTTAATATCGTAAAAAAAAAAAAAGCCTAACCAGGGACTAGAAGCCTGTATGTGGAGCATCGGCTGCTTGAAACTGTAGCAATGTTTCTGCATTGTCCCTGCTAAATAAAATAAAAATAAAATAGAAAATACAGTATTAATTAATCTTTATTAATGTTAGTTCCTAAAAAATACAGCTGTTCATTGTTTGTTCATGTTAGTTCACAGTGCATTAACTAATGTTAACAAATGCAACGTTTGATTTTAATGTATTAGTAAATGTTGAAATTAATATTAACTAAGATTAATAAGTGCTGAATAACTATTGCTCATTCTTAGTACATGTTAACTAATGAACCTTACTGTAAAGTGTTACCGTTATCACATATTTTGACTAATGAATTCCCATAGTCTTGTGATTGATGAATAAGAAAATCCCAGATTTCCAATCTGGTCCGATGTCGTATTGAAAATCTGGGATGTTTTTCAGTCAGGACCCAATTGTATCTAAACCAGTGATAAAGTGTCTGTTCATTAAACGATTGTCTGTTCATTGAACTGTGCAAACTGAATTAGCCCATACTGGGACAAAGCCATTTATGGCCGATACTGCGGCCAATTCAGACAATGCCAACATGGAAACCATGAACAAACCCAGGTGTGGCCCATTCCTCAAGCCCATATCATGCTACGTTTTCCCCCATCATGACTGGGTGGACACCGTTTTTCTGACTATAAAGTGACAGGAGGAGGCACCAACCTTGGTGAGATATCACAGCCCTGCTGCATGAAGGCCCCAAGAGAGAACCACAGGCTGTTAAAAATCCCAAAGTCATTAGGCGGGTCTGGAGGGGTCTGGGGGTCTTTGGCTTCATCAGTCTCATCCAGGTGCCACTCGTAGGGGCTAAAGCGGCTCACGAGGAACAGCACCACACTGACGCCGATGTAGGCGAACACGATACACATCCAGATCTCGTATGCTAGAGGGTCCAGAAAGGAGAACACCCCCGGCTTGGACTTCTGGGGTTTCTTGATCATAATGGAGATGCCCAAACTCATGAAGGGCTTAGAAAAGTCAATGACTTCCTCTCGCACAAGCGTGATTGTTAACGGTGCAACGGCTATATCTGCTCTCTGGAAAACGGGGACATGAACAAAACGTGTTAGTGCAGAACATGCGCCAGTGCAATGAACAAGCAATGCAATATTACTGTATATTTACAGATGTTAGCAAGGTATTCATTTCTCAGATGCAAATTCACTTCAAGCTGTTTACTGCAAAGGGTCATAACTCTTTCCCCGCCATTGACTGAATTTATACGGTGGGTGGCGCTGTTACCTAACTTCTGAAAGGGTAGAGAATTTCCAGACTAAAACACGGGCAAAAAAAAGTAGCAGATACAAGCGCTAAAAGCATTCCTTATGCACGTCGTAGACATGATTTTCTCAGCTTTTTGTTCAAAATGTTGCTTTTTTTATGAAAATTCCCCACATTCAAGTGTTGATAAGAAAATGAATGCATGAAGCTAGCCTAGAATACAATTTTTTTTTTTAAAGCAAAGGCTTTGTTCTTTCTTTTGATTTATTGCATTTTCATACATTCAAAATATTCTAGGGGCCAAGTAAGTTTTGTGAAAATGATCAAAAATGCTGGCACAGGCTGGCAACTTTTAAAAAAACGCTGACGGGGAAAGAGCTAATGGAATATTCCGGTTTCAGCACAACAACTTTGGTGACTTGCTGTTGGTTACCACTGACAAACCTCAGTTTGTAAAAACAAGAACCACAATAACAGCAATATAAAAGATCATTTAACCATCATTTTAGATCGAAACGTTTTTTCGAAACTTGGTCATTTTTCTGAAAATCTTTAGAAAAGGATAGTCTTAAGATGGTCACATTTGTGATGTTCATGGACAAAAATTAAAACCGGAAAAATTCTAAAGTACAGAGCAATTTTTTTGGGGGGTACAATCTACAAATCAGTCACTATGGACGAAGTAGCATTTGATAATGTCTAAATATGTGTCCAATTGCAAAACTATTTCCAATTGCAAGTAATTATGTCTGAAAATACTCTTATGAGCTAATAGGGACCACACGTCCCACATTTGTTTATACACAAGGCTATACAGGCATCTAGTGGCTACACCATGGTATTACATAGGATTTTCTTTATTTCTCCCACCAGATGGCACCAATCTGCCTTCCATGAATTGGATTTTAAATACCTTTGCTCAACTAATTTTTTACTTAAACACTGTATCACTTGAGAATAATACTAACATGAAATATTTTCTCATTATTGTATTATTTTATATAGAAATAAATGGTGCATAATTGAGAGGTGAATTTGAATTGTCTAGCACCATGAAATACGCTCAAAATACAAAATATTAAAGACTAAATATTTTGAAACAAAATATAGTAGATCCATCCATTCTCCAAAACAGGGATCCTCTGTAGGCCAGGGGCGCGCTGGAGTCTATCTCAGAGTCTCAGGCCACAGTCGGGGGAAACGCGGGACAGATCGTCCATCACAATATAGTTCATTCATTTCACTGAACAAAAAAGTTATGCTTAATGCCTTCGATCTGTGTTGGGTGCTGATGGTGTGGGACCCTCAATATACAATAGAAGTACTATACAATGGAATATACAATGGAAGTATTAAGGGGCAAGGCATTCAGGTGGATTTATACACAGACTTTTTTTTT
Organism: Leuciscus leuciscus; assembly: GCF_965113295.1. Taxonomy (NCBI): domain Eukaryota; kingdom Metazoa; phylum Chordata; class Actinopteri; order Cypriniformes; family Leuciscidae; genus Leuciscus; species Leuciscus leuciscus. Next base: position 38,935,570 of record NC_138732.1, read on the forward strand.
GTTTGTTAAAACAATTTGATCAGTTTTGCCCTAAAATGTGCATAATTTGAGCTTTTTGAGGTAGAATGAATTTTTCCTTTTTTTTATTAATAAGAAAAAAAAAGCTTATGTAAAACAATTATCCATCATTTTGTGACGGCTTAATTTCATTGAGTGCAATCCACTTATATTTGTAAAATGCAGGATTAATTGATCTATATTTTGGGGGGACTACATGAATATCTTTTTTGGTATTAACTGAAACTGGGGTTTTTTGAGCAAGATGAGACTAATGTCAAGATATATAACCGTTTAATATAATAATATAGCAGTATATATTTTATCATTTAATAGAATATATTTTCACCATTATGCTGAAGTGTGGAGCTTTTGCTTAGGTTGAGAGCGGGTACAACAAGAATATGTTATTTGTAGCTTTCCTCAACAAGAAATGACTATTTAGCATTTAGCATGCTAAACTGATGTACATGATTAAATCATGCGTAGACATATAAAAGTCCGGTAATTCCTGTTGGTGAAGTTGGCTGTATCTTTGCACGTATCATGCCAAGGTTTCAATGTTCCTATAATTATCACATGATTTTGGAAAAATTGGATATCATTTGCAGAGACAAATCCATAAAGAGATGATACGGCGCGAACAGTGATTCGTGCATTACTTTATAAGCACCATCTTTTGTTTTTACAAACTGAGAGACAGGACAGATTCAATTATTTTCAGTAAGTAACCAGATGTTGTCCACACTGTGTTGAACCGGGAACATTCTATCAACATTTGGATAAATCAATCATATCTGCCACTGAACATTACATCTAGAGCTAGAAAGGCGGACATTTTGTGTTTTCTCAGGCCTTGGTGTTTGGAAGGAAACCAGGAAAAGGACTTTCACTGCCTCAGAGAAGCACACGCGAGGCACAACAGAACAGGCTTTAGAGCGTGTAGCGCAGAAGTGACAGCTGAGCGTTCACTTGACTAGATAGCAAGAGTCTTGCTAATTTCTGTGACCCCTACACTGCTGTATCAGGCCACAGACAGAGCGTAATCGGAACAAGCAGGAGACTTTGTTGGAAAATCTTTTTTCGACGCTTCCCTTCTCATGCTTCACATAATGTTGCTGTGAGAGCTGCAGATATGAGGAACAGCCGCTTTCCACTTCCCATAATCCTCAGAGGCACTCTAGCACGAGCGTATAATAAAAAGGCAGTGCAAGATTTGATCTCACATGTGTCCTCAGCCAGGAGGACATTAGTTATGCAATCAGGAAGTATAAGGTCACGGAAACTCTGCAGGTGAACGCTGGTTATAAAAGCCTCTACAAATATTAATATCCTTTTATCTTGTGGTTGTAGTGAATGGAACTCCGGTGTACTGTCTCAATAAATCATATAATCATTTGCATATAAATAGCTAATTAAGAGTCTACCAGAAGTGATTTATCAGCGAGGAAGAAATATGCCTCAAAACTCTCAACGTCTACCGCACGCTAGATAAATAATCGCGTGTGATCTTTCTAGCTTTGAAATTAGCTATGTATTGCACAAACTTGCACAGGTAAATCCAATTGAGATTAAAAGCAGACCTGTTGATAAAACATGAAAGAAAGAAAAAAAAGAGATGAAATAACACTTCCATGTCAACTAATCCACTTATTTCATTTAGAAGAATCCAAGAGGATTCATTTCGTTTTTTTAATCTGCTTATGGCAAGTAACGGAAAACAAATTCACGAATGCTTCCTACATTCGCCTTATAAAAGCACGGAGCTGTCAATACTGTCTGAAAACTTTGAGTCAAGAGATGACAGGAGTGGATCATATGATTATAATTTGATTACATGATTATAGTATCAATCAGTGTTGGGGAAGTTATTTTGAAAGTGTAGCTTCCCAAGCTAATCTAAAAGCAGTTAAACTACAGTCAAGCTATACGCTTTCGCTACACTACAAGCTATTATGAAAAAGCTTAGCATTGATGACTATATATTGAAAGGCCATTCTGTGAGATAACCTTTGAAAGACTTGCAAAATCAGATAAATATATTTGTCAAAAGGTCAAACGTGGCTGAGAAACGTCAGTCATGACTATCTGAGCTGAAAGGGGGCCACTACTATGCTCAATGGTTCCTTGGTGGTGATATTTTTTCGTTTTATCTCCACATGCAATTTTTTTATTTTGAGAATAATTTGAGTCTAATTTCCAACGTTAGCACATCAAAACCAGGCAATCTCTCTGGCTGATGGTAAGGAAATTGAACAGATGAGGTAGCCTAACCCTCATGCATTTTGTATATGGTCTTCATTCTTGAATGTCGGCTCGGGGAATTGGAAGTGATTTCTCTGGGTTTTCCTCCATTTATAGCAGGGGGGCGCTTTGACAAATGCAAAAATGGCGGGCTGCCTGGGCACACTGTGAAAGGTGCCTTTGAGATCCAACAGCATAGAGAGGAAATCAAAGCAGTGCATGCTGGGAAGGAACATGTTTAAGACACAATGTCGCCACCCGCACTGTCTGGCTGCAGTTATAGTTGAATGACACCCAGACATTTCCAGTCAGTTTCCCCACGCTCTTTCCCATGAACGGAAGACAAAAAGGCAATTCACTTCTTCCAACGCCTTATTTGACAGCAATTTCTCTATATCATTTATGCAAGGTTCATGAATACAAGAGACACATGCAGAAGGAAGGGTTAGTGTTTCACTGCGAGATCCACTACTCACCCCATAGACTAGTTCACCCACCATCCCGTTCCAAGTCTTGGTCTCAGGGTCTCGGGCGCCATACTTTCCGTCCATGACTATGGACAGTCTGTACTTAATCCCAACATGTTTGGCAATCTCAGAAGCTAAATCGACACAGTAGCCCTCATACTTGTCATTGCCTTCCAGATGCATGTGGTTTTTCTTGTACATCACATATGGTGCTTCCTGTTAATCAAACACACACTCATTTATTACCATCTTTGCATATTGCTTTCATTGTCTGGTGTCACAGGCACCAGAGCCCACCGACAGCTTATCAGTCACAGCCATGCAGGCATGCTGGGATATTCATACCCACCCATTCTCTCACACACATAATCCACCAAACTGGAACACATACAAGAGGAACGACAGAAGCAGCAGACAGGGAATTGCGGGACATTGATCCACATGTGGCCGTAGTCAGAAAGCTTATCGCCCAGCTCCTTCTAAGGCCCTCTTTACACCTGATATTAACATCTGTCTCAGGTGATCCAATCACGAGTGGTCAACTGAGACGAATGGTTGTCTACACCTGGTGTAGAGTCTAAGAGTTAAAGTCTGGATCTTGCACTCTTGGTCTTGAGATCTCAAGAAATTACATACATTCTGCCTTGGTCATGATCTGGGACTTGACTTGTGGCTGTCTGAGTTCCAGTGTAATCATTATAGGTAACAATTATATAACTCTTAAGTTGGCACGGTAGCTTTTAAAGTAGCTACAGAAAAGTTGCAAGAAGTTCATGGCCTTGACTGACTATATACAGTGGCACAGTGTTAGAAATTCACCTTTTTTCTGTTTTGGTTCATTGACAATTGGCAGCCGTGTTCTTAGGTGGCTGGGTCTTGGTTTGGGTTTGTGCTTTGAGAGGTTTAGTTTTGATCTTGGTCTTGGGATCAAAACCTTTGAGATGGATGATATCAGGTGTAAACGAGGTCTGAGACCACGAAGAGCATTGGAGACAAATAAAAGTAGGTTCGATTCTGCTTCTCTCTTTCACACACACACACACACACACACACACACACACACACACACACACACACACACACACACACACACACACACACACACACACACACACACACACACACACACACACACACACACACACACACACACACACACACGGCCGTGGTGCAATATCCCAAGGGTCTGAGATGCATTGGCATAAGTTGAGGGTGACAGGTGAGGTAGGTGAGGTAGGTAAGGTAGGTGAGGTAGGTGAGGTAGGCAAGAACGTATGAAGTGAGAAGGAATCCGATTCATGAAGTAAATGGCAGTGACTGCAGAGGAATCATAGTGTTGATTCTGTTCAAGCACGTTGCACCTATATGCGCCAAAAGCCTTTATCATTCCAACAGAAAGGACATTGAACATAGCCCTGCTAAAAAGACCAGCTTACACCAGCATGAATTTCAGGCTGGTTTATGCTAGGTATTGCCGTTTCGTTCTAGCTGGTGGACCAGCACAGGTCGACTAGCATGGTCATTCTGGTGATGCTGGCTGACGAACTGGTTTAGCTATTTACACCAGCACACCAGCGTGTCATGCTGGGGCCCAGCATCCAAAAACACAATATATGGTCTTTTCAGTAGGGAAGCAAAACACAAAGCCATCGTTAGAATCCAAACTTAAAAGCACTTTGTCAACATACAGATTTGAACAAAGAAAATTGTGCAAGCTGGTTTTATCCTCTCTTTCGCCCTCATTTCAAACACTGCGACAGCGGCTTGCTTTTTTAAGCACATTATTATTACCAAACAATATGGCTTCTCGCAGAGAGAACGCATCCCATTAGAGTCAGAGACAATTAGGGTACCAGTGGGTTAGCGATGGTTTGTTTGTTCTGTGCTGAATGTATCCTCTCACCTCATCCTTTGTGCGATTGTTTTCCTCCTGAATCCCACTGATGGAATAACCGACAGCTGCTGGTTTAATTGCTCACATCCAAGTCATTTGAAAGAATGACCTTGGTTTTTGGTGAAACAAAACAATTACAAGCGATTGCTGTTTTACATGGGATGATGTTGTGAGCATTGATTTGAATTCCTCAGAGATGTGTATTCGCCTTGCCAATTGGAGGCTGATGCTAAAGCTAACGTTGTTAACAGCGGGAGATGAAGTGATACGTCAGCACTGAGCAGTCCTCTGGTCAATGTAAAGTGGATCTGTGCAAAGGCCTCATTCATGGCCTTGCTCAAATACGCTTGTACTTTGCCAGAGGCAAACCATCAAACCCTTCTTTGGTGCGGTAAGCGTTAGCTTGCTGTTCTAGCTCATGTGTCATTGACCATTTACTTGATGAGTGGAAACAAGTCTTACCTACATATGCATTGAATGTCTACTTTGATGATGTCAATGTAAAACCATCATACCTAATGCCGTTATTGTGATGTCACTGCTACGACAGGCCACTGATATATGGAAAATCAAAATGCTTTGACACCCACACGAATACAGTTGAAACACTCATGCGCCGCTTTTCCCTGCGTTCGACTGTTTCAACGTGTAATGAGTGGATGGAAAGCAACACAAAAGAAATGTACTTCTACCCGCCCAGGACAGAATGTATCAATCTAGGAGTCAACACCATGACCCTGATGGGCAGAATATGCGACACGTTTAAAACGTCATGGAGCGTGTACCATAATAGTAGTGACCACAATTGTTCGGTTTTCCACTGAGGAGGAATCGTTGGTGAACTGCTGATCCATTATATTAACAAAGCGTTCAAACTCGTTCCAGTATCCGATCTGCAAAGGGAAAACGTTCATGTTATTATCAAACAGCAGATATTTTTTACTGCACCAATGGTAAATAGCAACCCCTCCCCCCCAGCCCATCCACAACGGCTAAGGAGCTGTTGTGGATGTGTGCTCTCATTAGATTGTGCTCATTAAAAAAGTATTAGGTCTCTGTGCTGCTGCGGTTATTGCATGGAGTTAAACAAAAAAGGCAAATTCTTGGCTGACATTTGTTAAATGGGAAAAAAATGCTTATGGTGAAATTTCCAGGGATGCAGAAGCTGGATGTAATTCTCTTCAGCTAAAACTCAACTGGGTTTTGCTTGCCGCATTCTGTTATCAAAAGGTGCAGTGCGTTTTCTCTTTGTTATATGCTTGAGTTGTTTAGTGGTTGAGTGGCATGTGTCAGAACCGTTAGCATAGCACTAGCCACTAGGGCATCACCGAGGTGACACTGCACAGGGGTCCAACACAGTCTTGTACATCACTTCTGACAGTCACTGTCAATGTACGTCTCTGTACCGACCATGACCCCATCTAACCTTGGGCTAAACTACTTTTTTTCACGGAGATTGTTCCTGTGTTTTATTAAGGGCTGTTGCTATTAGCTCACAGGAAAGCTAATGAATACTGGTTATGTTGACTCAAGCTGGTCATTGGTTTGGTAAACTATTTTGTTTGGGAATAGTGGCCTTAAAGGAATAGTTCACCCAACAATTTTAATTATCCAATAATTTACTCACCCTCAATCCATCCTAGGTGTATATGACTTTCTTCTTTCAGCCAAACACAATCTGAGTTATATTAAATAATATCTTGGCTCTTCCCAGCTTTGTAATGGCTTTGAATAGTGAGTTTTTGAAGCTCCAGAAAGAGCCTCCATCCAGCATAGATTTATTTAATGGATTATATAGGCTGAAGCCTCGAAAGCGAGCCAAGACCTCTCGCTTTACAATCACTAAAACGCTGTCGCTTTGTCAGTACATCGCGATCTCACAAAGTTCCGTTATAATCAATGAAGCTGCCAACAATTGACCATAAACCTCCTACTTACATTGTGTCAAGTGTTGTCAAAAGTACCAACTTTGGTACCAAGTCAGTGTTAAAAATGTGACGATACCAGCATTCCCCCACAGTATTTTGAGCGCTTTTGAATGGATTCTTTGCATCTGATTGGCCATTGTGTTCATGCGCTCAAAATATATGTCTCTAATTGGCCATTGTGTTTACGAGCTTAACATATATGTCTCTGATTGTCTACAATGATCAATGCTTCAAAAACATGTTGTCTTCACCGAGCGCTTACACAGAAACACACAGGAGCGTTTGAAAGCAGGCGTCTAATAACATGTTTTTAAAGCGTTGATCATAGCCGACTTGGTACCGAAATCGGTTCTTTTGACAACACTAATTGTGTATACACTTTGTTTGTTAATGAGAGGTTTCAAAGGCCAGCATAACTCAGCGCTGAATAAAAATCACGTTTTGAGCGGTGAGTGGATTCTGACTGACTTAAACCCCTCTGATTGGTCATTGCGTTTAAGAGATCAACAACGATGTCTGTGAGTGGCTACATTGCTCACCGCTGCAAAAACACATTGTAAATAGATACGTTTGACATTTTTCAGAGCACTAACACAAATATGCACTGGATTATTACATGCACATTATTAAAGTATCAAATGAGGGTGCTCTTGATTGTGATTGAGGGTGCTTAGCACCCCCGTAGAACCTTGCGCTTTTTGGAGCTTCAAAAACTGGGGCGCTATTCAATGCCATTACAAAACTAGGAAAAATGATATCATTTAATATAACTCTGATTGTGTTTGACTGAAAGAAGAAAGTCATATACACCAAGGATGGCTTGAGGGTGAATAAAATTATGGAATCATTTTCATTTTTGGGTGAACTATGTATTTCTTGTTGAAACTGGAAGTTAGGACATATTGGAGGGCTTGTCCAAGCAACTTCTTTTGCAACCAGTTAAGGCAAGACACCACAGGCAAAAAGTAGCACTTTCATGCAGCAAATTTATATTCTGAAGGTTTTTACAGAGGGATTTGTTCTTGATTTATATACCATTTTATTCCTAAAACATGGTGAAATTGTTTTTGATTCATGGAGTGATAAAAAGAGATATCCAAAATCACATCTGTAAAAAAAAAAAAAAACTCTAATATGTAAACAAAATGTTTTTTTTTTTTAGATTGCTTTATCCAGTGTTTAGGTTTCTGTTCTGGAAATATATGCATATTAGAGCATTTTTGTATGAGATAATTTGCATATCAAAATGTATCATTTCTGAAAACTTTTTATACAGACTGTAATTTCTTAATGTACTGTGATGTACATTATAAACTGGGGAAGTATGGTGAAATCTATTTATATGTGGTGTCTAGCCTTAATGTTGTGAAGATGACATCAAACATGGGTGTCAAGTTCAACATGCTATTTTTTAGTTAGTTAGTAGCATAGTAGCAGTTAGAGTGCAAGTCATTAATATTTTTGGTCTATTTTCTCTGACTTTATTTCTATATATCTGTGAAAAGTTTATTTGGTCAGACTTTAGGAGTAAACTAGCATATAGATAACCTCAAACCTAAGAAACAGAAGCCATTTTTGGAGGGCAATTTTGGTAACGAATCTGTTTCCCTTCCTAGATAAGACAGCTTTTTCCCTTTTACAACTATAACGCCATTTATCATAAAAAATCAATTCGAGTGAATAAAAGTCTTGAAATGGACCATGGTTTGAGTTCTTACACTGATCTCAGTGAGCTTACACAGCAAATGGACTGCTGACTTACCTTTCTTGGTCCCCCTGATTTCATTTCATAAACATCAATAGTATAGTTTGATCTGCGACCAAAGCTGTCAAACTGGATATTGCCGGTCATCCCTGGCACCTGGACCTGCCAACAACAACCACAACAACAATAGGGTCATTCCTACAGTTTGGAGGATTTAATGTCCCCATGAAACAATACTGCATATTTTACATAAAATGTTGGTCAACTTTCATGCCACATGGTTTTTTGAAAGTCAAACAGCCACGAAACTCCTCCCCTCATTTATCTGATTGGGTGTTCGCAACTTCGCAATGATTCCTGGGTAGGTAACTCGTGTAGACGGTGTGAAAGTCGAGAGCACAAAGGCAGCGCTCTTGAGCACACTTCTGAGCGCTGAAATGCCGAATGGGACACCCTATGGACCCGTACACTTGGCGATTACGCGCAATTTAAGGCCACGAGACCGCGAGTCCACATGAAGTGTGCCATTTGGGATCCAGCCTTAGTTGAGTCAAGTTGAATTGTGGGATATAGAGGAGCTTGAAGTATACATCAGAGCAGACTTGCTCCCTCAGTTAAAATCGAGGGGACGAGGGTCTGTCCATATAAACTTCCATCGTCCACTTCACGAAGTGGAACGCACTTCAAAATGGCGGCAGGGATTGCTTAGGGAAGTTTGCGAGTGAATGTCTAAAAGTGGAATGGAACGCAGCCCATGAACACTTATGTTACACTTATTCAATTGTGTTTATTCTTAGTTTGTTTTCATTAGTCACATGTGTTCCTTTGTTTGAGTTTCCCACCACTCATCAGTTCCCATGGAAACTAATCATCATCACAGCTGTGCATCATTTACCTCATCACCATGTGTATTTAAGTTCCTCACCTTCACTCAGTGTTTGTCCGGTCTGGTTAGAGTTTATGTATGTATTATCTGTTGGATTGTATTAAACTCTGGATATGTACTTTTTTCCCCTAATCATCATCATCACCATCTGTCTGTCTGCACCTGCCTAACACAGTCATATTTTTTTCTCTGTTTTCCTCATTTTTAGAAGACTTATTGCATGATATTGCGTAAAACATAACATGTCTGCCCTGTTGTATCAATTTATACCGGACATGAATATTGTTGTTAATATTTTCAAAAAATATATTATATATTATATAACTCTTCTGCTAGCATGTTGTTCTAGCTAATAATGGGCTTCATAAGCTTTAAACATCCACCCTGTTAAGTAAAAATGTCATGTAACAGGGTGGACAGACTTCACAGATATGTAAATGTGAAATCTGAAATATTTGGTCAGGATTATTTGGCTATATTAGCCTGAGCTTGACCAGTGTGTTTTCATGATAGACAGTCCAAAATCCACCAAACTGTAGGAATGACCCAAAAGTAAAGAAACCCGTGAAATAACAATTCTGCTTTGAATCGTTAGAATACATTTGAATGTGTTGTAGTATCACGACTGAATCATACGGAGACGTGACTCTGACCATCTGAATTAAACATTGAGAGATTACAAATAGTTATTGTCATTTTCGTAAAAGCTGAAAGACTCAAAGAATCTTGAAAGTGTACCATTTTGAGAGCTCGCTCGATGTCGATTCCTTGGCTCCAGGGGACGGCAGGGTTGGCCAGGCAGTCTCCAGCACTGCCCCGTCGGGACACGTCCACTCGCTGGCGGCGCAGGTACCGGAACGCCTCCGCGATCACCAGGATGGCGTCGTAAGACAGCGCTGAGGTGTACTGTACACAACAACCGGTAAGCAGCTCACATTAACAGTTATTTGTTAGAGTGCTTTAAAATAAGCAAACACATTATCGGTAAGTAAACACTTTGAAGAGGGTTAAAATAGGCTGCCCTCTTCCAGGTCCACATGTTGATGTACATAATGAAGGATAATTGCGATGCATTACTGCATGTAATCATAGTAGGCAAAGGGGTGTAGCTTGCACATTGTTTCTTGCTATGTAAAGAGTGTTAACCAGGTTTCTAATTACAGAGATATGTAAAATGTTTAGTTATGTGAGACTCTACAGGGTTTTGCTGCTATTGTTGTGCAACCTGTAATTACATCCCATTTCAACCAAGAAAAGAGAACAAGCTGGCATCTGCTCATTTGCTGTGAGCTACGCTGTTGTATTGTTTTGTATCTCTTCAAAGCGACAATAGCAAGAAATTTAGCGACTAAAATTAATGCAATATAACAAAAGTAACATCAAAGGAGACATACATTGCACATTTACATTCTCAATTCAAAATGCCTTCTGATGCCTTCATTAAAATACTGTCTTGGAAAAGACTTTTCACACAAGTAAAGTGTGTGTGGCTGCATGTGCACATTTCACGTTTTAAAAGATTCATAATTTATGTTATAATGCATCATATATTTTCATAAATAATTGTAACTCAAGTTAAAATGCATTATAATATTTGCAGATTCATTGTTACTTCTGAAATTGATTCTTTGTCATGTGTTGTAATGCATTATACTAAAGGCGTAACATAATGTATTATAACTGTGGTTACAATTATTCATGAGATCATGCAATGCATTACAAGGCATAGGAGAAAAATATTTTTTATAATGCATTATATATAAAGGCTTTAAGTGTTACAGGAAAAATCTAAATGTAATAATAAAATGACCCATTGAGGTGAAATGTACTTAATTTTCATAAAAATAATGTCACAATGCAAAATTTAGTAGTGGTCCCCTAAAAAAAGCTTCATTTTATTTATGGAAAATACAATCTTTCGCTTTTTGGGTGACTTTTCTTTATAACATTCAGGTGTGTTTAAACACTTCTTTGCCAGCTCACTGGTTCGATGAAAGCACAGTCGTTTCTTACCCAGCCATCCATAATAAAACCTTAATTAAATGGCATTTGAAATCTATTCATCTCATGATCATTGTTTAATTAGATGTAAATTGAGTCCCAGCTTTAATAGAACCTCGGGCTGAATGTCAATATATCGACTGATGCAAGGAGGGAAAAATTTAAGAAAACAGTCAAAGAAAGAGAAAGTCAAAGATCAGAAGAAGAAGAAACTAAATCAATGATTTTATGTTGTAAAAAAAAGAAGAAGTACTTTCAGACCTTCAGAGGTGTGTTTCTAGCTTCAGGAAACTCTCTTTCATCTAGACGGTCCCATCTCTGGAGAAACTGCTGTACCACTGAGTTTTCAGGATTGATTATCTGGAAGCCGCTAATGTTTGCTCCGCCGAGAAACACCTTGTCCAGACTGATGTTGGTGAAGCCCTGTGGAAAGAGATGAAGGGAACAAAAAGAGAGTTAGGATATATATAACAAACATCATGTTCTTGTAGAGATTGAAGGTCTCATGTGTATAGAGTGAATGTACAGTAAGTGGTCAAATCTCTGGATTAGCAACTTGATGTTTCTGGTTCAAAACCCAAAAGGGGAAAAGCGTAATATCACTGGGGTTTCTTGAGTATAAACAGGTATTACTTACTCACTGCATATTATTTTAAGAAAACCATAAAACAAGAAGTAGTATCCCATTGTGACCCCCACATGTGCGTCAAGGTAAGTGAGTATCAGATCATTTATGACATGTCAAGTTATTTCAAGGTTGCCCACAAAAACTGATATTCATGATTCAAAGTTATTACTTAAAAAAAATGTAAATGGAGAATAATGTTCTAAAATTATTACTGAGAAGTGTAAATGCACTTGCATCTAAGGTGTGTTGAAAAATATGGTGACACTTTATTATACAGTGTCATTGTTACATGTACTTACCATAGTAATAACAGTAAATTATGCATAATTACATGCAACTAACCCTCAACCAAATCCTACCCTAACTCTATAGTAAGTACATGTTGTTAATTAATATTACTCCGTAATTAAATGTATAATTATACTGTAACAATGACACCTTAAAATAAAGTGTAACCTCCTACCCTAACCCTATAGTAAGTACATGTAGTTGCTTAATATTACTCAATACTTAAATATATAATTACACTGTACGATGACACCTTAAAATAAAGTGTAACCAAAAAGATATAATATTTTACTTGATTATTACACCTTTTTTTTTTTTTTTTTTTTGCGTCAAACATTTTGTTGACAAAAAAAAAAAAATTCATGCTTTGCACTGGATGTTTTATAAAGTATCTTTTCATTTTCTTGAACATTCTTATTTGCCAATGAACTTCCATTATTTCTCTCTTGTTTAGTCAGTGTGTGAAGGTGCTGAAACTCACCAGATTGGCAATAACGTAATGGTAACCCCGACTGTTCTTTCCGAGTGTCACAACCTACAGGAAAGAGAATCAATAACAGTTTACAATCCATGTAAGAAGAGCGCAGGGGCCGTATATCGTCCCTCAGGTGAGCTTCTCTCTCCATTTACTCTGTCCTAAGTGACAGAGACACTCCACAATGATGGATGTTTCCACATGAAGCGACTGGCAGTCTCTGATGTGCTTCCTACTGTACGCTGGCCAACGGGAATAACACATGGACAAATCTCCACATAACTCTGCCCCTCCTGGGCGTCTGTGATGCCTCTCTGGCCCTGCGACCTTCACCTCAGACCTCGGGTCTTAGTGGCCTTTAGTGAAGCGTGCAGACAGTGTTCACTTCAGGCACTTCAGCACATCAGCTGAGGGGTATGCAAGATCAGTGTCGGTGAATTTGGGGGTTTAAATATAATTTATTCTGAAGCAATATTCTCGTCAGCTTTTACTATATACTTAAATCAGCATATGTGTGACATTTTCTATTATTCAACATATTTATTTTCTAGTTATTTACCTTTATAAAGGCCGATTTTTATTTTTACTTTATTAAATGTATGCATATGTCAAATTCTTACATTTGATCAATAAATTCAGTTATAATAATAAAACGGGGCTGATACCAATCAAACTAAATAATTTACACTGCAAAATCGCAACTGCAATAAATAGCCTAATGTTATGAGATTAATGTTTTAAATAAATATTTGAATATACAAGAAAAACAATGCAATGATGGTTTTAAACATGAAACTAAACAGCCAATAGGTGGCGGCAAGTGGCAAGTGAATCATTGAGTCATTCATTCAAATGATTCGTTCAAAACGCTGAATCATAATAATTCGGTAAAACACTGCACTGATTGTTTTCCTTCGGAACTATTTTCGTCTGTGAAATATTACTATCAGTCAATAATGTGTCTAAAATGTAAGTAACTTGATATTAAATCGGCTAATAATGATAAACATTTATGATAATTAAATAGGCTACTTGTTCGTGATATACTCAGCAAAACAGCTCCCTTGGTTGTGTTATGTAACTTTAATGTTAAAAAAACGTTTTTTTTTTTTTTTTTTTAAAGGAGAACTCGGTAACTCTAGTGAACTCGTCACTTCTTCGCTGATTTTCCCTTTTGTTGTCGCATGTTTTCCCCACGAGCTCCCCCTACAGCTGTGGGGGGGTGTGTATATTTCACAACACAGTCGTAAAAAACTCACTTGCGGCGGCCTCCTCCCCCTCTCTACCGCTGCTCATGTGCGTTTGTTTGGATCGGAGCAAGCCAACTGTATTGCGTGGAGCTATGTCTACCGAGGTGGGTAATCTGGTAATACATCATACATGCGTGTGTGTTTATGTCGAATTGCCGTAAAGCAATTTGTGTTTCGCGCTCGTTCTCGTTCTAGTTCTCGCTTCTCACGAGACTTCCAATTTCTAACTTGCCGGGACGGTAGTGTTGCAAGTTGCAAGGTTGGTTTTCCGCCTGGGAACGCTGGGGGGAGCGGGGAAAGTCACCAATATCACCAGAACAGGTTGTTTAACCATCCAAATGATTTCTAGACAGTTTTATTAAGTTAAAAAAGTTACAAAGTTCTCCTTTAACTCAACATTTTGAATTTCTACCTCAGTATGTTTCTTTGGTGAGATTATCGTGTGCTGTTGGGCTCATTTGTTTTTATTTCTCCATGAAAGAAAGTCTCTCTCACAAAGAGACAGGCAGCGTGAGCCTCAACAACGCCACCTTGTTACCAGAAATATATAGGCCTACTCAGTGTTGGGTGTAACGCGTTACTGTAATTAAAATACTTATCCACTGAAAAGGTAAAGTAAGGGATTACTGTTGATTTTTAGGTAATTTAATTACAGTTACTTATAATGTATTTGCGTTACATACTGTAAATTAGTTCAACAGTTCTGCATAAATCAATATTGAATTTAAAATCTAAATTTATCGCCTAAATGTAAAAGTGAACGCTGCCTCTTTAAAAATCGTTAGCTGTAGTGCAGTTGCGCGTGACGAATTCGGGCTAGTTGGTTACGTGGTCTGAAGTGGAAGATGTTGGCAGAAGCGAGTGGCTGTTTTACCTAATGGAAATATTCCAATTACTTCACTTTTTTGACACAGGTAGACAATAACATTACGGTACAATGTAAGCTATGTCCTGGGGAGAAAAAACTATCGGTCGCTGTCAATAGCACAAGTAATCTACTGAAGCACAAGGCAGCATCGAGGAACACTTTTGAGTGATCCATGTTCGTCGACAGATAACGCTACGGGAACCCCTGTTAAGCAGCCAAAACTTGATTTTAGCAGAAAGTGTCTGAAGGTGAGCTTAAAAAAAAATATTGCAGGCTAAAGGTTACAGTGAATTATAAATTAGTTAATCGTTGAAACACATGACTATAGGCTACATAGGCTACTAGGAAATATAATATGGTACTTGTTGCTTTGAAAGCAAGTTTCATGTTTACAGCTTGATACATGTCATTTAACTTCTCTTAAGCTTTTTTGTTATTCAGATATGTAGCAGAGGAATTCTGTTTAACTAAAGGTTACATTTGTTACTAAAAATGTTTAAGTATTATAGTATGTTTTAATAAAGCTAAAACGCTTTAAAAGGATAAACTATTCCATGTTTGACTCATATTTAATTACTAAAAGAGTTTAATTTCTATTGTCTATCCGGTCAAGGTTTATAGGGATTTTAAGAAGTAATTTGTTTAATTACTTGAGTAATTAAATTACTTTTCAGACAGAGTAATTAGAAAAGTATTTTAAATACAATATTTATGATGTAATTAGTAATTAATTACTTTTTTGAAGTAACTTACCCAACACTGGGCCTACTATCCATTATCAATAGCTCTTTACACTGAATGTTGCTAATAAAATCAGAATCATTATCGCGTTACGATGCTTCCCTAGTTATTTTTAAGCTACTTGTCTGGCCGGGCAAGTAAAATTCTTTCACTTGCCCCTTCCAAAAAAAAAAAAAACTTTTCCCAAACAAGCAACAATGTCGAGCCCTGAAATGGAAAGTTGAACCAAACTTAAACCGCTGTTAAACGGTTAATGTTGATCAATTTTAAGATTTACAGTGGTAAAATAGAAATAAATAAATAATAGGTTAAGCCTATCATTTTACCCTTTTCTGCTCCGCGCCCCAGAACGCTTCCCACATCTATCCATTTGTGTTCTTGGGACAGACTTAAAGAAGTCGGAGCCGGAGGGTGAGCGGTTGATATTGCTATAATAAATTAATCAGTTAAAAGGCTAAACAAAAGTTAAATAAAACGTTTCCTTTAATAACTTAAACAATTTTTGATTATTTATAAAGTTTTGTTAAAGGAGATTTTCAAATCATTATTTTGCCACAATGGCCCCCCCCCTCTCGTCCGGCGCCCCTATGCTCTGCACACTCTGCATACCCCGTTTTGCGCCACTGACGTCAGGGACATCATTTTCTCATCTATGATCCTGAGTGATGAGTCCTCGTGATTCATTTTGAAATAAGGCAAGATCTCACACACTGTAAAACTGATTTGTTTGAAGTTGTAAATGAAACAAAGATTATTGTCATAGGCAAAATAGTAAAATACTATTTCAGTCTTTCTACTTCACAATTTCATGTTCAGTTCAATGTGTCACTTGCCATTTCTTTGTAATTATTTGCTAAATTTAGGTAGCAAATTCTGAGTGAAAATTGTTTCAAAGAAAATCCTATTTCTAAAAAAAACGTTTTTATCAAGCTAACATTCTGATGTGGTTGAGACACAAGCACATGTAAGATACAGAAATGCTCTGCTTTTTGCATCTTCTTTTTTTGTGCTCTGCCCTTGAAGTACCCCTGAGTTTTATCTCTTAAAACTCATCTTTGATTATCAAAATGACATATCAAAAAAAAAATCCCAGTGAAAATTATTTCATAATGCCTTTCAATAGCTTGAATGTAACTCTACACCCTTGCTTCATTTATTATACGCGGATGCATGAATATGCAAATTGCCCCCCGCCTCCACTCACTCACAGCATCTCGATAGAAAAATTATTTTTGGAGAAAATTCAATTGAATTAATGCAAATTGAAAAGACAATAAAGATTATCACCCTTTTCCCATGCGTGGAAAACGTAGCAGAAGAGAAGTATGCCTGCTTGCGCACACTGGTCAATTCTGACAGCAGCAACACTGCAAATTCAGAACATGCTATGAAATGGAAATAATATCACAGAGTTCCCGAGCAGAAGATCATGAAGGGAACAGCAGAGAACAAGTGAGCAATAACACTATTCTAGACAGAACCACTTGTTCAGCCAAAAATGAAACTCTTGTCACCATTTATTAACTCTCATGTCTTCTAAAATGAGATGTTGTGCAGAACACCAGACAGTGACTAGGCGCTGTCAAGCCCAAAAAAAGTATGAAAAGAAACATAGCAGTAGTTTCCATGACTCATGCATTATATGCTTTCTGCAGTGTTTTTTTTTTTTTTTTTTGGAAAACAGAACAAAATTTCAGTTGTTAAAAAATATTCTAGTTATCAAAGGCCCTGCTTCCACCTGCTATTAAGATGCGTTTTTGGTCGATCGGATCACAAGTAGACGAGGGAGACACGTTCCCATTTACTTAATCCATCTCTTTTGTCCACTTTCATCCACTTCTGTCCTGATTTCCTCGAGGGAAGGGTCTATGGGAAAGGTAAATGTATGTGTTTTTTCAGATCTTTCATTCTAATGGACGAAATCAGCTCACGCAATTTACATATGAACGTGCCCAGAAATGATGGGAATACACATGGAGAGAAGCATCTTTGTTTCTGACAGCCGCGAGACCAGCCGAACACTGTGAGCATATGTTAGAAATCAGGGAAGATGAGAGAACATTGTGTTTGGTACGTTCATCTTCAAACCAAACTTGGGTCTCCAGCCGATAAAGTTGAAGCCTGTCTGGCTGGAGCTCTTCCCATAACGTTTACTCATCAGGTCAGTAGACGGAGAGCAGACGGTCTTCTTTGTCTGTTCGAACACATTCACAAGAGTGTTTACATTACGAAAGCAATCCGGTCGAATTAGTTTTTGGAAGTGGTGGAAACTGGACAAGCTCAAAACCCTTTAGACCCCATTTACACCAGTATTTAGTGTCGTCCACTTGTGATTCGATCGACCAAAACGCATCTTAATACAGGTGTAAACAGGGCCAAACCATTGATTGGTCACAAGACACATGAGAACCAATGCCATTTGGCTACTCAAACCCGGCATGACGCATGTTCAAGTTTTAATCCAACACAAAGCTCTTACATGGCTTCAGGTTACAGGGAATACAGCATAGTCATACTCATGGTCCTTTTAAGGACCCTTTTTGTCCTTTAAACTAAATGCTTTCTATAGTGGATATTCTACAGCATAAACAGTATATGTGTCTGTTTGTGTTCTGCATTAGAGAAACCCTCCTATGGATTTGGAACAACATAATTGTGTGTTGATAATGACAGAATTCTCATTGTTGGGTGAAGCTTCAACGATTCCCCAAAACCTCATAGACTGTGATATAATGATGCAGCCGCAGCTTTTGCCGTAATGCCCTTGACTCTTGGCTCCACTGAAGGTTTCTGGAGCCAGTAAGGTCATCAGTCCTGTCCCACAAACAAATACAGCCATGGGCTCCTCACACCTGAGCGAGAGCTGGCGGAAGAACAGAGATCTCCATGAACTTCACCGCCTGTGAGCCAGCAGGACAACTCTACAACCTTGATGGGGAAACAGCCAGAGCCTAATGACACGAATCCATTCACAGGGTCCAGGCCAAGACCTGATGCAGAGCACCACAGCTAACAGAGCACATCACAGAGTTTACATGTGGACTGCACCAGTCCTTTAACTTCAAATAACCAGGGATATTCCTTTAACAGGGATTTTCCTGTATTTTACCTTTCCTTTAGTGTGTAATATAATAGTTTGTGATCTGCAAAGTTACAAATTTCAAGCCAAAGGGAGTGAATCTCTTCAACAGAAAACAACTGCCTGAAACAGCTTGTTGTAGTCTTGCCATTATTTCTGTGAGTTTGCTACATCAACATGTTACACATTTGCATAATGCCCATCTAAAAGCTGCTTTGACCCGCCCTCAAAGAACAGTTATAGGTGGGGTAAAAGATATTTGAAAAACGCTGTTTGGAAGTTAGTTCTGCTATGATAAACAGACATCCACTCTTGGATTGTGTGCGTAACGGAGGCCAGCTAGTGAGAGTCGCGCTGACGACTGCTAGATAATGCGGTGTTTAGCGTCATTGTTAGTGCACTCGACTCGATTGCAGGGGGATCGGGGTTTGAGATCGACTCGGAGCAGGGCGGTTAGGATTGGAGGGTGAGTTTTGGAGGTGGAGCAATGAAGAGTGGGTGTGTTTGTTAGGGTTGATTTAAAATATCAACAATGTTCAACAGCGTTTTTGAAATATCGCTTACTCCACCTTTAAGTGATTTTGCTATGTTGAAGAGACACTTTTTGTTTTTCCACTGCAAGGACTAAAATTTGTTCGGACTTCCAATAGCGACGGCATAGTTGTTGCCATAGATATCACACTGTTTACAGCTGCTCATGAAGCCTTGGGTTATGGTAAGGGCGTTACATCTTCAACACACGCTTTAAGTGGTTGACTATTCGTGACCAATTTTGACTTGGCCAGCTGGCCAATCAGAGTGGGAGTTTTGGAAAGGTGGGCAGCGTCCAAAATCGCATACTATCTAGAGTAGGAACTTACTTTGCGATTGCTAAAAAAGTATGTTCTATATAGTATGAGTGTTGAATGAATCCAGACATAGGGAGAGCGGGGCACAAAGTAACGCTTTTTGACTTTCTCAGTTTGTGTAAATCTGCTTATGGTTCAGAGTATTTATTTTTTCCCACATTAATTTCCCACATGTCTAGTACAATTATGTGGTTTTGTTTTATTAATACAGTATATACTTTTTTCTTGATATACCCCGAAAGAATGGAAGTGAAATGTGACAACATGCCCCATACTGTAGGTGGGGTACATTGTAACATGTGAGGGGCACAATGTAACATAACATATGACAGCTTAAAATGTTATCTGATCTAATAAAAAATATATATATACAAAACAAACTAAAATATTTTCTAAATAAAAAAACAATTAAAAAACTTTTTCATATAAAATAATGGCAATTTTTAATAATTAAAGAACTCATTTTTGAGTTTTGACTACGAACACATGAAAACACAGCTATACAACATAGTTCAAAACAAATAAATAATTAGTCATTTCTGAACATTGACTCTCAGTCTTTATTCACCTTTTTCTCACGTTTTCTCAATAAAATTAATAAAAGTATAGAATATAATAGCATATTTCTAATAGGGGCTCATTGTAACACAGTGTGACAACATGCCCCGCCTGCACAACTGGGATTTAAACCCAGCGAGTGTCTTCTGCTAGTTAGCGAAGCATTAAATAACTATCTCAACTGTTAAATAACATATTGGAGATTAAAATAATATCAAATTTGTCTTATTTTAAATAAACACAAAAAATAGAGATGAAAAATTTACTTAAGTAAGAAATTTACTTTTGCTATGGTTTAATAAATGTCTATGGATATCTTCCCAAAAAAAAACATTTTGGCGGAATATTTTTTTCTATATAGTGTTGATATGGCAACTAGTAAATACACAAAGTTTCGTCATCCAAGCATGTGCGGAAGTATTTAAAACAAGCGTGTTACAACTAGCCCCGCGTTAGGTTGTGCCCCGCGCTCCCCTACTACATTCACCATGTTGTCATTATCATGTGATCTACCTTCATTAATCCTCTCCCGTGGCCTCATGGGATAGTAAATCGAATGCACACTACAGAATCTCTCCGGAAGTAGTAGGTCATCGGGGTACTTTTTGTCTACTCTACTCATAGTACTCTGAATTTGGACATACTTTTTTCGCCTACTATATAGTAGGGAAGTATGCAATTTCTGATGCAGCCATGGGCTGATACACTCTAGTGTTCGAAGTTACACACTTACGCACTTTTCTATTGTGTTTTGTAGTATAAATAGTGCAAGTAGTGTGTTCACACTAAGGCAGCGTGTCCACCAAAGCATTTTTAGCCAGATGAAAACACTAGGCGCTCTGCTGAAAACGCCGAGCTGTGAGCGCTTGAGAGCGTTTTGGCAGCGCAGTATTTTCTACAGTTGAGACGCTTTGCTTGTTATGATACAGAATATCCTTGTAAGTGTTACTAGTATCTCATTTCACAGATAGTTTGTCTCTGTATTGTTTCTAAATAAAAATGTCGATATGATGTAAAGTATTTGCTCTGGCTCTTGTTTTAAATTATTTTGTTTTGTTATTATGCTTCTTGTTGTCATCTGTTGACGTTGTACAAGCAGAATGCGACGGTTGGTCGGTGTGGCACTTGTCCCGCCCCTCCTCCACTGTGATTGGACGGCTGGGTGAACAGTGACAGTGATGAATGCTGCGTTTTACCTAAAGTTGAACATTCTTCAACTCTCGTCGACTGATAAAAAACGCAGAGCGATCAGCGCTTCAGGGTGAAATAAATGCTCAGCGTCTCGTTACGCTCCTGGCGTTTTAAAAACGTGGCGCTCCCATTGAAAACAATTGAAAAAATACGCCAGCCGTGGCAGACGGAGGAATCGGAGGAAAGCTTATTTGTACATTGGAAAATTCTTGATCACTCGAGCGTTACTTCAAAGCGTCATCAGCTGCACTAGTGTACAGTACTGTACATCATATGTTTCAGGCAGAGAATGAAAAATGAATGAGCTACTGCAGCAATGTGCAGCATGAGAAAAATAATGTTCATGAAAATAATAATATGAACTTGTAAATGAACATAATACTGCATATGAGCATTTTAAATGATAATATTCAAAAGCTATAATATTTCACAGTAGCAGATTACTGAAATCCCAGCGTGTAACATAGACGCTGAAGGTGGGCTGATTTCTGAGAGGCATTATGGGGCTGGATTACAGTTAATGTGAAGTAAATACCCGAAGATTCCTCGCTCACTTTGTAATATTCCTCCCCCGGCTGACACATCGATCCCACCTCTAGCACTGTCACCTTTGTCTTGGCCAGCTAGAGAGAGATTTGGTGTCCTTGAGGGAAGTTTTCACCCTCCCGCCGTGATGGGCAAAGACAGACCGGAGTGACCCAGCGCTCGCCCACAGGCAGAACCTATTACTCACACGGGTCTGACAGAGAGAGAGAGAGAGAGAGAGAGAGAGCCCAGTGCATGGGCAGAAATGAAAGCAATTGCAAAGCATTCAGTCCAGAGGTTCAATAAAAGCAGACTTCAGACTGCTGGGTCATTACAGCTCAGGCGTGACCTTTAGCTAAAACACGCAGAGCTGGGTTTGGGACTCATGCGCCATAAACAGTTTGACTGTTTTAGGAAAATGATGTTAAATGGCACAGCAGAGATTATATAATTGCTCTTCCCTGCAGTGAGCGCTTAGGGTTTCATTTCTTGGGGGTTGATGAAGAAAATTATATTGGATATTACCATGGAAGAAAACAAAATGAATGAGAAAAAAATAAAAAAATAACTAGATTTGCATTTCCTAGAGGAAATATCAGCACTTGCAAATGAGCAGTGTGAAAAGTTTAGGTAAAATAATACAAAAATATAGCAATAGATGGAGAAATGGAGAGAAAGAAATATGACATTAATAGGCAAAATATGCCAAACGAATGGCTAAATATAGGCTACGTAAGAAAGAAAAAAAGCATTCACGATAACTTAATATGTAAATCAGTTTAAAAAGAAGGACAGCCGCAATCTTGTATACAAATATTGCAATGACATCATCAGTGTTGGTTAGAAACTCTTTATTTCTTTCTTTCTTTCTTTGCCTAAAAAAATGGGTTTAAAAACACCATGTTCACATGTCAAATAAGTTTGCTCTTTTGACTATGGGCCAGATATGAGCCAGTGCCTCTTGGCATTTAAAAACTACTGTCAGGATTTACTAAAGACATGCAGTGTAAAATTAGCACTGAAGGTGTGGACGGGGTTATTTTTGCTGCTGACCTTATTGCATATGCATTTGTTGGAGTTTTCCCTTTAACATTTATGGGAGGAGATCATTTAAATGAATCATGCAAGGTGATTTACTAAGGTTTGCACTCGTCAAGTTACTGGTATTCACACCATTATTTACCGCCCAAAAAAGCATGTCTTAAACCAGACGCAAATTTGTATATTGCGTTGGTCATTATGGAAATGATCCGCTGTGTCTATGTTCTTTAATGTGTGTGTCGACAGTAGATCATGAGCAGAACTTTCCTCTCCCATCTGTACTTTTATAGGATTGCGCACTCACACTAATTTGCCCTGTTTAGTAAATCTGGCCCAATGTGTTAAATTAGTCGAGAATGGTATGGAATGAGGTTTATGATACCAAACTTTGACCGGATTTTTTTTTTATATCGATTTATTTATCTGTTTGATGTCACAGTTTTTATGTATATATATAAAAGTATAAGTTTATTTAAAAAAATAACACACCTAAGGCTGCAAAACAAAGACTGAATGCAGTCTGTATGTTATGCGGTTTGTAAACTTAATTACAGAACGTTATGGAGAAGAAGAATAAAAAAGAATGAGGTTGTTCAATGCAGTGTTCGTAAGCACTGTAACTAAAACAAATAATGAACAGTAGGAAGCGGGTATAAATGCGAGTCTTGTCTTATCTTACCCACAGCATGGGTGCAGCTCAGGTAACAAAAAAGCTGCAGCATCATCAATTCCTCCACCAACACTTACCTCATGGCATGACCAATCAATAAGCGTTCTTCAAACTCATTGAGGGTTGAGACTGGGGGAGGACAAATGGCCCCAAACGCATTCCAAAAGCTCTCTCGAACACTCAGTTATCTTCATTTTTCTTCCCTCAGGCTAGCTTTTATGTGGGCAGGCCAGAAGCCGGAGTGATCCCGAGGGGATACATCCTAATTAACTGGCAGGAGCATCTGTACCTCTCCTGTCCTCTCAACTGCTTTGAATTTAAACCTCTGTGAGCTGAGCAGGTCTGGCTCTTTTCCAAAAGACAAACCAAATACACTAACCAATTTGAATCCAGGTATCATTCCTCTGAAACACCAGGACACTTTATAATATTGGTTTCCACTCAAATTACTATTGTTGCATTGGGCTGATACAATGCAAAGCATATTCTTATGTGCATTTAAGTGTAACACCTTCCAGAACTGTAACACTTTAGAATAATGGTCCATAATTAATAGGTAACTATATGCAGGAATTAATGTAGGACAAATGAGTAGTTCTAAATGAACACTTCAGCTAATACTATTAGCTAATATGGAAACAAGGTTAACTAAACAGTAGGTAAAATCACATTTACGACTGAGATAGTTCCTTATTAGGTAATCAATAATTACTGAATGAGATTAGCCTCATTAAGAACTAATAACTATGACAAATTATAAAGAATTACCCATTATTTAATTAATTTAATTACCAATTAAACCAATGTTTGATATGCGAGAAATTGTCAACCTGTAAACATGGTCATGAAATGCATTATTAATCCCTCAAGTGTTATATAGTCACTCTTCAAGAACTACCAGTGATATGGATGGATGGATGGATGGATGGATGGATGGATGGATGGATGGATGGATGGATGGATGTTTTTTATATAAGCTCTGCAGAAAAAAAGATTCGGGTTTCATATAAGAAAGTCAGGTGATGATAACCTGAAGTATTTGATGGGAGTAAACAAGAAGGAATTGGCAAAACTCTATGGTTATTAACACCCATAGTTTCTCTGTGGAAAGCCCTCAGAGGTCATAAATATTGATTGTTTAAACAAACTGAGGAAATATAAGAAGAAGAACACGCATCTTCAAAGGATCAAGTGGACCTTTTGTGGCTTTTCATCTAAGACCAAGTGGCTTTTCATCTAAGACATATGCTTCGCAAAAGCTGTGAAAAAGTTTAATTCTAAGAAGCTCTCCGTATCAATGTTTTCCTGTTAAAGGTTGTAGAGTGAGATCCTGAGCTAAAAAAAAAAAATCAATTCTGCTCTCTGGCTCTGTGATCATTTCGTCACCCCCTTTGACCTGAGAGATGACCCAGCAAATGGTGTCCGGATCCTGCTGAAACTAGCAACATCACTAGGGTGGTCCAGTTTTAGGTCGGACCAGTGCTCATGTTGCCACATGTTGCCGGTACTCTGACCGCACACAAGAAACATAGAATCAGGCTATTTATTAATTGTATACATTCTGAGCTTTTATAAGTTGTATGAACTGAACGGATCAATTATCTGTGCAATATGACTGAAGCCCAATTGTTTAATTGTGCATAAGTGGCTCCAAAGCCACAAAGCACACTCCAAAAGTGTAATAAGATTTGCACGAGCCGTTCATATCGCGATGCGACTCTGATGTGCAACCCATTTGAATTCTATTGAGAATTTACCACTTTAAAATGATAGAGTGAAAGTCAAACATGGTCTAGAACAGCCACTAAAAAGACTGATGAAAAGAGGAGAAAACATCATCCTGCACCAACATTAAGCTTTTAAAACTCATGACCACCTTTACTAGAATTCATCACATTCTATTGTATTTATTGGGGTAGGCCTTAGCATGGTAATGAGGAGCCTTCAGCGGTCTTATCTGTAATTATATCTTTATTGTAACAAATGCTATGGTTAAACATTTACAATAACTATGTTACTTTTTCATAAGGCCAAGTACAAGTTAGAATCAAGAGCTTTAAATTCTGGACCTTCTTGAATTATTGATTAAACAATTGGTTTTCCCATGAGTAAATTGTGTTCTGCTAATAATGACAGATATTATGAAAAACTGGTTCTCTTTCATAGGTTCACTCGACGCTGCATAGCGATGATGCAATGGGAACGCCCTCAGGGCCTTGTCTGAACCCGCTGGTTAATTCAGTGGTTGACAAATTCACCCTAAAGGCTTCTGTTCTACAGCAAGAAGTAATGTCCCTCCTCCTGAAGGGAGCGATAGAGGAGGTTCCTCCTTCAGACTTGGACTGCAGTTTCTTTAGCTGCTACTTCTTTGTCCCAAAGAATGATGGGGTTCTGCGCCCCAATATTGGACCCGGGTCGCCTGAATTTTTCCCTTTACAAAATGAAGTTCAAGATGCTGACATTGAAAACTATCCTGGCGCAGATTCGAACAGGGGACTGGTTCGTCACAGTGGACCTGAAGGACACCTATTTCCACATCCAGGTCATTCCACAGCACAGGAAGTTCCTCCGGTTCGCCTTTGGGGGAAAGACATATCAGTATTGAGTCCTTCCTTTTGGCCTAGCTCTGGCTCCGCGGACGTTCTCCAAGTGCATGGATGCAGCTCTGGCCCCCTTGAGGCTCCAGGGAATCCGTGTGCTAAATTATCTAGACGACTGGCTCATTCTGGCTCATTCCAGAGAGTTGGTGTGTCGTCACAGGGACGTCCTTCTCCACCACCTTCGGTCTCTTGGTCTCAGGTTGAATGCTCAGAAGAGTGTCTTAACTCCTTCTCAGCAGACCACTTTCCTGGGTGTCCAACTCGATTCTCTCTCGATGCAGGCCCATCTGGCCCCTGCTCGAGTTTCCAGTCACCGAGCACCTAGACCTGGTTATGTCCCCAAAGTTTTGTCCAGGTCATTCCGCTCTCAAGTGGTTGTGCTTCACTCTTTCTGCCCCCCTCCTTGTTCCTCTGCCGAGGAGGAGAAGCATAATTTGCTTTGCCCTGTTCAGGCTTTAAAGGCATATGTGGACTGTTCTGGCCAGAGGAGCAAGTCGTCTCAGTTGTTTGTATGCTTTGGGGCTGGCCACCGAGGGCTGGCCACCTCTAAGCACAGGATCTCTCACTGTGTGAGAGACACAATTTCCCTGGCTTATGAGGTGCGGAAGCTTCCTTCACCTCTGGGCGTCAAAGCTCACTCTACTAGGAGTATCGCGTCCTCCCAGGCTCTTTTCAAGGGAGTTCCTTTAGAGGATATTTGTGTGGCAGCAGGTTGGTTTTATTAGGCTTTATAACTTGGATTTAGATGCGGATTTAGATTAAAAAAAAAAAAAATTATTATAGGAAAGTTCCTTGTTGGCCCAGATCCGGCAGCGCTTAGCTTGGCGTGTGTGGTATATCGTTCCCATTGCATCATCGCTACGTAGCGTAGAGTGAACCTATGAAAAAGAACGTCTCGGGTTACTCACGTAACCCATGTTCTCTGAATAGGGAACGAGACACTGCGTTCGCTGCCAAGCTCCTTTTGCTGCCTAGGGACTTCTTCTTCATCATTGGAAAATCTGAGGAGCAGATGGCGTGTTCACTATATAAAGGGTGAGTGACGTAGCGCCACTGAGGAGGCGCCTGTGCCATCAGGCCAATGAATTGGCGTGATTCTATATGGGTTCAGACAATCAGCACCGCCCTGAGGGCGTTCCCATTGCGTCATCGCTACGCAGCATCTCGTTCCCTATTCAGAGAACATGGGTTACGCAAGTAACCCGAGAGACACTTTCAGATATTCCAAGAAATGACAGGAAATTATCATGTTCTGTATAAGAAAATTTCAAAGACCCCCTGTGGTGAAAATTTAGTTTTAATGTTGTTTATATGTCTATGTGGTGTTTTTAATATTCTTTGTGACAAACCATGTGCAAATTCATAAGTCAACACCATTGCTGAGTATTTTCTCCTTAAAACTGCAGTGAACCAAAGACAGTCTCAAAAACACGCTTTGAAATCACTGGTGTTTCTGACGTCACAAACTACCTTGCAGGGGGAGTCTTGAGAGATGCCAGGTTATCCTGGTATATTTTTCTGTTGATAGGAAAAATCAGGTACATTCAGCAATATAGTGGGTGAATTATGTATATGATGTATATACAATGTTATGATGAACCATATGTCTTTCTCCACTGACATTCTGAGTTGTTCAAAGCGGTTCTAGAAGGCAGCTGCCTAAAACATGGTTTGTGTAACATTACCAACAAATTATTAGCTGTTTGATAACAGTCAAGCAAAAGGCTAATCATATTAATTACCATTATGTGTCCAATGTTGTAGAGAGCGATACATAAAAAATAATACTTACATTTGTGTTTAAATTTGAGTTTTAAGCAACACAATGATTGACTACAGGGGGAGTTTAAGTAAAGAGAGTTTGATTTCCCTTGGCACCTGTTAAACGGATCACACTTAAAACCCCCAGGGACATATTTTAACGATCTAAGCGCATGGTCTAAAGCGCAGGGCGCAAACACACTTAGGGTGTGTCCGAATCCACTTTTGCTAGTTTAACGACGGTCTAAAAGGGTTGTCCCTGTTCTCTTAATGAGTAATGGGTGTGTTTTGAGTGTAACGTGCAATAAACCAATCAGAGTCTCATCTCCCATTCCCCTTAAAATCCAGTTGCCCTCGTGCCATGGCGGATTCGCTATTTACATGACGGAATTTGCAAGTGGAAAGACTGAACGCTTCTCCAGAGAGGAAACGGATCTGCTCGTGCGCGAGGTTAAAGCGCACAAGCAGACCATCTACGGGACAAACCGGATTCCACAAGATCTTTATGTACATTGTAATCCTTTTATTTTTAATAATTGCCATGTTTGTGTGCTGCTGTGCCTCTTTGTGTATGTAATAAGCAGAGTGTGTGTGTAATAAGCAGAGTGTACGTGTGTTGTGTACACGCCTATAGGCTCATATTACTAATGCGCCCTTTAAATAACAACAACAAAAAATACTGCACCATTGACTTTAGACCAGGGGCCCGTTCTTCGTACGTCGCTAACTCAGTTAGCTGGATTTGATTGTTGACGATTTGGCATGATCTTGGATTGTTTGGTTCTTCGACGCTCATCCTGGACTTGCTGTCATAGCAACAGGTGCGCAAACTTGAACCTGCTCGTGAGCAGGCTTATTTCATGTAAACAGGATTAGACTGCGGCTTCATAAGCGGAGCTGATACGGGAAGTCCAGCGCAGCGCGATAGTGCACTTTCTGAGATGTATATTTTTTTTCGTGACTCGTGAGATTGTCGTTTACATTATAAAATTGTTGGAAACGCACATTTATTTTCGACTTGTCGGAGTCTGGCTTTAACTACAGCACAAACTGTTTGCATTGCCCTAAGATTATTTGCGAGTGGCTCTTTCCTTTACACTATTGGAGATGCGGAGAACTTGATGTTAAGTGCTGTCTGTCGTGTCATTCGGAGTTTACCTGGCGCTTTTAGGTTTAAAAATCAGTTGTAGGTTTTTTTTGTGGCATTTCCAAGCCACTTAAGACCCAATGTTGTAAAGCAGTTTTTTTTAAAGCAGTTTTTTTTTTTTTTGGCTATCATAATTTTTAATGAAGATCATGCCATCATGACCATGCCGAT
Source organism: Leuciscus leuciscus (assembly GCF_965113295.1). NCBI lineage: Eukaryota > Metazoa > Chordata > Actinopteri > Cypriniformes > Leuciscidae > Leuciscus > Leuciscus leuciscus. Next base: position 38,964,533 of record NC_138732.1, read on the forward strand.
TACAGTATATGTCACTCAGGCTTCACTAACGTGATTGGTACCATAGACTATAGGCTACCATAGACTGCCATCAAGGCCTCAATGAAGGGGATTATGTGAACAGAAAGGGGATTCACAATGTAAATGTGCAGCCCAGTTACTATTGGGATTCTTAATATTCCAGATTAATAATATTTTATCAAATTTAAAAAAGGCAGTTGAATAAAATCTTCCATATCACAAATGTGAAAGCAAAATGGCCAGGATCTGTGCATGACTTAAGAATTTTCAGAAATTCACATTTATGCACATTATTTGAAAGTGGTAAGGAAAGTTCCACAATTAAATATCAAGCTCACTGTATTACATACACTTATGCTGATCCTAACAGAACTGCATTTCTTCATAGGTGATTATGACATGTTCCTGCCTGCAGACAGGTGTTTATGACCCCATTCCCTGACCCAAACCAGTTACAATGCAGCTCTAGCCAGGACAAGGGCACACAATGAAATGAACTTTGGCTAACTAAAGGGAAGATTTCAGTGTCTGATAAGTCTGAGGGTTGCACACCTGACAGGGCCTGTGACATTGTTGCATGTGCCATATTACACAACATTGCCAAAAAAAAAAAAAACACTTTTCATTAAATGTTTAATAAAAGACAAATATACTTAGTTCCTTGAGTTTTATTTCAATTGTTCTTTGTAAAGAAAAGCCAGTGGTCAAGTGCCTGCAACAAGAGATATTAGACACATGCCTCATGCAACAAATAAAAAGGAAAAGTTGTCTATACACTGCCCACCTGTAGGCCTATGTGTCCTCTGTCTGTGCATACTCTTCTGTAGGCCTTTCTGTAGATGTGGAATCCTGACACTTATATTGCAGCCATAAAGCATACAAGTATAAATTAAGTAAAGTTATTTATGCACTTGCAGGTAGGCTAGTTCCTCCATATGACAGTTATCTGAGAGGGTTTATTCACTGTCCAGTGCAATGGAAACAAATGGACATTACAAAGTCTTATTCTTTCCTTTGGAAAGTTAGAAAATGTCCACTTACTGCACATATTTCAGCCACCACTTTCTTGGGAACAGATACAAGTGTTGGTGTATTATGTAAAAGTGCACAAAAGAGGAAAACACAATGTCATTACAATGAACTACACTCGGGAAACATGTGATCAATAACTCATGGCAAAATATTTTTTACATTAACATAAGTTTATCAGTTTTCACTTTCACAAGTCAAAGCAATTCATCATTACTCAAGATTTAACAGTTGAAATGACTATACTATTAAGATCTTTTCTTTTTTTCCAGCCTTTTTCTTGGTTGCTTTTATAAACAGACAACCATTTATTTAACAGTGCCTTTTATAAAAATGACTATAATAACTAAAAATTACCATTATGTAGAATATTTTTGTACTTCACTTTTATTTGTTCCCATGTTCTAGTGTGGTGACTCTGACATTACAATGAACAAAGTAATTATGCAATTATTAAAATACAAAAATATAGGCTAATAAGTGATAAAAACATCTAACATGGCCACTTCTAACGGATTTAAATTGTCTGCTACTTTTTGCCAGCCCTCTCTCCTGGCTTTTGCAGACTTTGAGGTGTTCCCTGGCGTTTTGATTAAACATTAAAATTCCGAATAAACTTCGACTGTTCTTGCTCTGCTGAGGAGAAAAACTGAGCGCGCTCTTTGGCCACGCTGAGCAGCCAATAGCAGCGTTGCTGATCAATGTTTCTACTATCGATACATATCCCCTTTTAAGCCAGCGCATGAACGCGCAGTTATCTCAGATAACTCAATCCAGCGATACTAATCATAAACAACAGGTGTGTTCGAAGAACCGAGTTAGCCAGATCATGATTAGCACGATGATATCATCTTGGATGTGTCATTTGATCTCGGATGTAATAAGCAACGTACGAAGAACGAGCCCCAGGTTTCAGTTGGTCAGTGGCGTAGTCTATTTCAGTTCCTCAAAATATCAACGCACCAACAATGCGACTGAGCACACCTCGTTTTCAGACCAGCAGCCCATGGGCGAACAGATGGGCGCAAATGCATTTGCTATATAAACAACGTGGTGCAGGACGTGAAAATGATAACTGCGTTGAGCTGAAGCTAGCAAATAGCACTTGCGTCGTGCCTGGCGCTGCATTGCTCCGGTTGTATGATAGGGCCCTTAATGTTCAAACCTTGCAACTGAGGGAGACAACCAATCTTTCAAACCCTAACCCTGAATAAAAAACATGGCTGATTCTTAATTCAACAGCTGCAATTTGAGCACATTTGACTATCAAAAGTAGAAACACAAAGAGTGTGTGGATTACTGTTAGTGTATTTTAATTAAGATTTTGGATTACCCTCTTTACTGTGTTTGACTATTGCCTGTTCCTGAATCCTGTTTCTTTCCGTCTCACTCTGTTTGCCTCCTGCAGTACAACTCTAACCCCCTAATCCCATTAGATTGTTAAAGTGACACGTTAAACGCTCTCCAGAGCCTGTGAGCTTTTAAGAGATTTTAAGGCCTCGGTCTTTAGGATTTACCTCAGATGACTCAAGCTTTGTTTTATTTTTGAGTCTTACTTTTTCAGCCTGCTTCTGTTGCGGGTCTAATGGGGTAGTTTACTCAAAAACGACTTCTGTCATGACATGAGGGCAAGAGAATGATGAGAAAATGTTCATTTTCGGATGAACTATCCATTTAAGTCTGTTATTAGCCTTTTATACACTGACCTTCAATTCAACATTCAACCCTGAAACATTTCTTTGTAAAACAAGGTAGGCACAAATTATGTTTTAAATGACTAAAATGATTCATGGATAAATTATGCTTATCTTTAATCTTTTAATTTTAATGTGTGCTCTATTACAAGTCTAAAACTGAGTTATACTACCAGGATTTATTAATTTAAAGTAGTTGGGTTGTATTCTGGGCTAGGCTGGTTTGTTTATCTACCAGATAAAGCTTTTCATTCACAATTTGTTTTATTGATTGAATAAATTATTATAGGATCTTCACTATAGCAAACTGAAAGTGAGGAGAGTTATGAGAACATTAGGAATAAGTGACAGACTAAGGGTACGTTTACACGACAACGATACAATTAAAACTGAGACGTTTTTCCTTTGAGTTTTCCGCGTACAGACAATACCATTGTCAAAACGATCGCTTTCCTTTGTGACCATTTTAAAATCAACCAACAAACTTGCCAACTAATATTGCACTGGGAGTAAATTTTTTGATTATTTTAGAATTTTTTCCTCAATTTTCTATTCTGTTTTATTTGATAAATATATTTGTATTATATCAAACACATGTAATTATAACTATTGGTTTACATATTCAGATTTACTTATTGTATACTTATTTCCCGCTTGGCCTTCTACTGTAAAAAATGTTAGCCTGGCATGTCGCCACAAAATTCAAGGACTGAATGAATTCAAAGGTGCATCCAGAAGAGACCTATTCTTTATGCTCCATGGTGGCAGATCTAGCAAGGCTTCAGTGAAGCATTGGCTCTCAATGCATTTTAATATTTTTCCTCCCACGCTCCCGTCACATCCTGGCTCTCTGGTAAGTGCTGCATATTGTATCTTACAGTTAGTCCCAGATGTAATTTATTCATCCCACCATAACCCCGAGATTATGATGGACAGATTGATGCCTTTACGCAAACGTCAGCACAGAAAGACCAGGTAGAGCCAATGCCCCGCCAAAGACCCTCTGAGACTCATCAAAGAACGTGTGCATTCATATGCAATCATAACAGAGAGACACAAATCCTCCTGGGAATTGCATCAAATCCTTTCCAAAGCAGATATTGGCTCTTTGTAGCACTATTTACCATATTCACACATACAGAAGATTGACACATGAGATGTAGCACTGCCTCATGACAGGCCGTCACGCTCTCACGTGGTAAAATGACACATCCTGAGTGTAAACCCCAGATCACAAGCTAGTTTTCCTCTTGAAAAGGCACAAGCCCCTCCGTGCTTCCACTGCAAGGGCACTGCTTATAAATTATTGCGATGGGTTGACATACTCAGTATAGCAGGGCAGTAAAAGCTGTCACCATTGCTCTTCGCGAAGCTTAACTCAGCTGTTGAAACCCTCTGGAGGCCGGCTCCCATTCCCAGTCTGTGCCGAACAGCTCGAGATCACAAAATTCAGATGGATTACGGCGAGCAGAAGTCTATAGCGCGGTTCTCCTGTCTGGGATCAGCTCTCGCTGCTGGTCTCTGAAGAACCGCAGTCCAGAAACGTATCTCGGCTATCAGTGTCAGCAGGGCCGGGGAGATTAGTTCAATTAGATCCAGTTTAGCCAATACATGCTGAGGTCGGAAAAGGGATTAAAAAACATGTGTGCTCCGGGGGGCAATAACACGGGATTCCCACTGTAATTTCCCTAATTCCTCTCCTGCCTACACGTTTTCACCCTTAAATCAGCTGCAATATTTAGGAGGGGTACAGATGGAGGCAAAGACGAGGTAAAGCACAGCATTTCATTGGCTCTTTGTCTTTGACATAGATTAAGTTTTGGAGGACAAATCTTGAATAAATGCAGATCATAGAGTGCTGCAGGGATGAGGTATTTTTCAGGAATGATTGAAAATGAATCAAACATGCCCCTCTCAGATTTCAACAGCAATATTTTGGTCAATAACACAAAAAGCATTTGAATTATAATTAATATATGCGTACAAAACAGTAATGAATCACTTGAACGTTGCAAAATTTAGATTTGCCATCATACAGTCGTTGTGTGTTGTTGTGGTTTGCATCTTTCTGCAGTAATACAAAATCAACTGAAATAAATCCTATTAGGTTTTTGTTGAGGAAACCAGGCTGATCTGACTTGTTGGCAACCAAGTGCAACAATAGTTTTCCAATAATTTTCTCAATGGAAAAATTAGCTAACCTGAGTAGAGAAACGGTATTCTTTCTGTTGATGCCACTGTGGGACAGCTATATATATAATCATATAAATTGTCTCTTTCAATTCGACATGAAAATATATGTAAGAATGTTTTTACGAAGGATAAGGACATATAAATTTGCACTGTTCATGTTTTATGAATGTGGCCCAGTGTTGATCCCAGTGAACAACAGCACAATCATGCAGAGAGAAACACCAATCAGAATAGTAATCATTACAATTGAACCAACAATCTTAAACCCCACAATTGCTGACAACAAGCCAAATGTCTTTACCTTTATGACTCTCCAAAATTATGTAAACATGTTGGGGCTGAGTAGAAACCCTACATTTGATCTTATGATCATTTCTCAAATGTGCGTACGTGTGATTCAGAGAACGAACATACGCACAAAAAAATATGCGTCCGCCTCTCTTCCTGATGTGAAATCTATCAATTGCAAATGAGCTTGAAATTGTGCGTAGCTGAATGGTTTCAGATCTCCGTGTTGTAAACGCCGCTTAATTAATATCATTAACATATAAAAGAGCTCCAGTTAACATCCAATGCTTTACTTGAGAACGACAAGCGGCAAGAATTGCTTAGATTTCCAAACTCCTGCAGTTCTCCGACTCTCTGGCACGAGGAAAAGTGTGCACGTCTGCTCAGACTCTGCAAATCACTTTCCACGTCAACGTTCTATTAATATGAAAGCTGGCGTGGATTTAGCGTACGCACACTCTAAGATCAGATCTGTGTGTATGCACTATTTTTGCACTATTCTTAGATGCTATTTTACACTTATAAATAGATGAATATTTGTTATTTGTTCAGTCTTGGACCCTTGTTTTCTTCAACTCATACATTGACTGGCTTAAAAAATAATAATAATGACTCTTGACTCGCCAAAAAATCTTGATAAAAAATGAATGCACCTCTTGATTGAAATAACATTTATTTCCATCAAGAGGTGCATTAATTTTTGGTTTAAGTTCTTGTATTGACAATGCAAGAGTCCAGCACTGTAAAGTCTCCTCCAGCACATCCCAAAGACTCTCAATGAATTTAATCTCTGGACTCAGAGGAACCGATTCATGTGTGAAAATGATTCTTCATGCTCCTCACAACCATTCTTTCATAATCTGAGCCTGATGAATCTTGATATTGTCATCCTGGAATATGAACATGATGTGTTTTCCTGCATGGTTGATTAAGAAATGAAAAGCTACACACTCCATCAGTTAGGGTTAGGAGAGCTGTTGCCAAACATATAACATGCTAGAAACATAATAATCACTGCAATAATGATTCAGTCATAGACTCTTAAGCATTTGCCAATTTAAATCCAAACAGCCACTTTTTTTGTGTCTTTTTTTGTGTCTCTCAAAGCCGGCTGGTTTGGTTTGAGGCTTAGAGCTCTATTGAAAGATTCTCAAAAATCCCTATGGAGAAAATGAATGGGAAAAATACTTTCAGAACCCAGGCTGCTGAAAAAGTGGGTAGTTAGTGTTGCACTCTATTGATTTATAGTAGCCATTTTGGTCTTTTTCAATAAAACAGAGCAATGACAACATAAATTGTGCGTAAAGAAAACTGAATTATGCTGCCTATGGTAAATGAAAGCTAAATATATATTATGGATTAAATTTAGTGGCAGAACAGATTCATAAAAGCAGGCGAAACAAAAAAATTCTGTGATGAGGTATTGTGCTATTGGAGCTAATACATTTAAATTAGCGCTAACGAGGACATTCCACTTCAGGGGCTGATTACCCTTCACAGACACACATCAAAGAGCCGCGCAGATCCATTAGAGAACAAAGAGAACGGGACAGTTGTGCTTAAATATCCGCTTAGCCATTCAGTCTACAGATCTGTCAGGTCATCCATGTGAGAAAGACACGGGCAGAGTGATGGACTTCAGGAATATGAATAAATCAGGGACTAGATTCCCGCCAAATGAACGAGTCTTCGGATGCTGGGGTTTATGGGTAGGGAAGAGACGTCAAACCAGCCAGACCGAGCATGAAACAGAGAGAAGGAGATGCAGACTTTACCTGCTCCAAGATGACATTGATTCTGTCCACTTCACAGTCGACGAGGAAGCGCTTCTCCTGTCTCCTGTCCATTTCCTCAATGATGCGCCGAAACTCTTGCGGGTCGGTTATGCTGCCCACCGAGCGCGCTGTAACTTGCCAGTTGTTCGCCACTGCTGCCTCCATTATGGCTTGAAGAATGGAAAATCCTGGCAGGAAAACAATCATTTTTGTGTTAGCTCACACTCCAGAGCTTCATGGGTGTTGACATGCTGTCACATAAAATACATTCAGAGTGCGTATTCAATTTTACACAAATGAAGTGTTATGTCTATACACAAAGAGAATTAATGTGACTTTGTCATTTTGGATTAGATCTCTAGGTTGTCCTACAGCAGTTTAAAAACAACCGTGCAAAGTGCAAAAAACATTCGCAAAAAATATCTGCAATGCGACCTGAGTTGAATATAAAACAGATAGCGTCGGTCCCGCATTATGATTGGTCAATAGAGCATTCCAGCGGTGTTCAAATGCACATATAGTGACAGCTGTGAAACATCTGCATCACGCATCACTGGGCAGAACTCATAATACACACAAAAAAAATAAAAATCCAGAAATTTTATATTTCTGAATCAAATGTATATATAAAAAAGTTGGATTAATTGTATTATTATTAATAGAGAGAGCAAATATAGTTATCGATGCTATTTAAACTATGTAAAAATAGTGGCAGACACTTATAGTACATTTAAAAATATATTAAAACAGTGTTTATGATTATATTTATTAAAATCAAAAATGGATGCTGCACCCAACCCTAACCGTTAGCACTATTAATTACCCGTTAGGCACTTTATTTCCACTTTTCAAATATTGATTTGATTTTTATTTAAAATGAACACCTCTCCGAGCTGATGAGCAGTGGGAAAAGAGAGAAGAATGAGTTCGGGAAAAGGGTGAGTATGTGTATTTGAGTAAATGTAATTAGTTACTTTATTTAAGTATCTTTTTGGCCAATTTGTACTTTTACTTACTATCAACAAATATGAGCAACTTTTACTCTCTACTTGACATTTTTTAATAAGTATATTTGTGATGAGTTACACTTACTCGTTACATTACAGAATAATTTGTTACTCGTTGCACCTAAGTTTTTCTGCAGCAGTTTATTTCTGCTATAAAAGCAGTGGTATCGCCTTCTACAGGGCATTGAATGTACTATATCTTGTGCATTTTGCCCTTAATCACCCAAACTTGTCAACAAAGCTACTTTATGTGAATATGAGTGCATTAGCAGGTAGTTGCTGAATCGCAGGTGTTTCCTATATGAGATGAGGACGTGGCTACTGGTGATGAGGCCGATCACATCCAGTGTAAGTAGGCGTTGACAGTTTAATTTTACTTAACAATGTTTTATGCATTATATTGAAGAGACCTTTTTAAAGGATATTGGTTGACTTAAAGGGTTAGTTCACCCAAAAATGAAAATTCTGTCAGTAATTACTCACCCTCATGTTGTTCCAACCCCGTAAGACTTTCGTTCATCTTCGGGACACAAATTAAGATATTTTTTGATGAAATCTGAGAGCTGGATCACTCCTCCATCTAGGCTTCTTTGGGATCGAAATTTGACGGCCCAGAAAAGTTAGTAAAGATATCGTTAATATAGTCCAAGTGACTACAGTGGCTCAACCATAAGTTTATCAAGCGACGAGAATACTTTTTGTGCGCAAAACTTTATTCAACTATTGATTTTCTTCTGCTTGGACCTGAGTGAATTCACGTAGTGTAACAGCACAGCGCTTCTGGGTTGTACGTCACCACGTAGGCTCACGCATCACACACATGACCAGCGTCGGCCAATAGTGACCCTACGTTCTGACGTACAACCCAGAAGCACTGCGCTGTTACACTACGTGAACTCACTCAGGCCCACACAAAAGAAAATGAATAGTTGAATAAAGTCGTTATTTTTGGGGGGTTTTGCGCACAAAAAGTATTCTCATCGCTTGATAAACTTATGGTTGAGCCACTGTAGTCACTTGGACTATTTTAACGATATCTTACTAACTTTTCTGGGCCGTCAAGTTTCGATCCCATTGAAGCCTATGAAGGAGTGATGCAGCTCTCAGATTTAATCAAAAATATCTTAATTTGTGTTCCGAAGATGAACAAAAGTCTTACGGGGTTGGAACAACATGAGGGTGAGTAATTACTTACAGAATAAATTTTTTTAGGTGAATTAACCCTTTAAAGTCCACCTATAGTCAATAATTGTATCCCTTAAAACTCATCTTTGATCACCAAAATTACATATTTAAATGTTTTTTCCTTGAAAAAAAAATTCTTCACTTGAATGTAACTCGACACCCTTGCCTCATTTAGTATTCGCGGTTCTATGAATATGCAAATTAGCCCCGCCTCCACTCACTCACTCAGCTCAGAGATACACTGTTTGACGATCACACGTTGATCTGATTGGTTACAAGGTAGTTTGTGACGTCAGAAACACCAGCGATTTCAAACCGTGTTTTTGAGTCTGTCTTTGGTTCACTGCAGTTTTAAGGAGAAAATATTCAGCAATGGTGTCGACTTATGAATTTACACATGGTTTGTCTTTAAGCATAAAAACAAAACAAAAAAAAACACCACATAGACATACAGTATAAACAACATTAAAAGCTTGATTTTCACCACAGGGGGACTTTAAGCTCTTTTTAAGCACTTGAGCAAAACTGAGACTTGAGGTTTTGTAGAAGTTATAGAGGCTGTTGCGTCGACCTTGATTTAGCCTATTGCAATATTGAGGTGTTCAGTTTTATCTCAATTTTAGAAAATAAACATGTTTATTTTCAACTGTTTCTTGTTTTTCACTGGCATGCCTCTTAGGGATTGAGGACTAAAGCATCTTTAAGCCTACATTCAGTATGTTAAAACTCTAAGACAATTACTCAAGTCGTATTGGAATTGGTGACTTGTAACTTGTTAAGGAGTCATTTTCGCTGCACTGAAGTATGGTTTACTCTTTACACCTCTGGTTTTGTCCGGCTTAAGCAAGCATTGGTGGGTGGAGTTATCGTAAAGAGCCTCTGACAACAAGGCAGTCATTATGTAGAATAGCACCCCTGGATCTTTTGAATATACCAAATTGACCTTGACCGGCGGTGACTGACAGGTCTAAATTGGTTTGTACAGGATTTGCTAAAAGGATTAACTTAGTTCCTGCACACACAGACCAGAACACATAATAAATAGCCATGAGTGCCAGCAAATACAGCTTAAGCATGTCATTATAAAGAAGACAAAATCCTTATTTGTAAATGCATTAGTGCGCTGTGATTAACTTTCGAAATAATAATATTGTCACAGTTGTTGAAAAGACCAACTGTACTTCGGCATTTTTTTTTTTTTTTTTTTTTTTTTTTTCAGATATAAACATGCATTTTAAAAAATGCTGATTTTAAAAGATGATATCCAGAGTAATTCACTGCGGATTATGCAAATGCATTCATTCATGGCCGAGATCACGTGCCGTCGCCCCTCTAAAGCCTTATCTCAGGCGCTGAACACAGGCACGAATGCAACAAAGTCAACAGTTTTTGGCAACTCCTCTATACTGCAGATTGCTTGAACTTCTCCTTGGACTTCCTCTATTCAGGCTTTGCACGGCTCAGTTGCTCTGCCCGGCCCAGGTGGCGTGAAAAGCCCTGTGTCTGCTCTCCCAGCATGCAGCTGTCATCCTACCGCTCCGCACCACATTAAATGACTTTCCAGAAAAACGCTGCGCTGAAATGGCTGAAAAAAAATATGCACTTAATGACCCTCCTGCGACAGAAGAGCAAGACGCCCAAAGAAGAGACATGTCAGGCATCACAGGAGCGCTCCGGATGAATCGATGTGATGCTCGGCACGTCTCATCCCCTTCTGAACAATGTGTCCAGTTCATAATATACGAGCGGCCGCACGTGTGTTTGCTCAGAGCCGGGAAGAGCTGCTTTTTCTGTGACTTGATAAAGTCTTAAAAATTAAGAATTATGGTTTGTAATGTGCATTTACATGCACTCTCTAGCGCTCTGAACTTGAGAAATGGGTTCTCAGCGTTTCATTCTTTTTTTGCCTATACGCTACGGTAGGGAATACTCAGTTCGGTTTAATTCATTTACAGTCAACATGATGTATGCCTGTGGAAGAGGCTTTAATATAAACTAATATGGTCCTACGGCAGTGTATCGTAAGACCTCTAAAAGCCATGAGAATGTCTTTGAAGATTCTGTTATCCAGGTAAAAGTACAATGTTTTAGTACAGGGATTTCCAATACATGGACCCCAAAATAAGGAACCCCTTCCTGAAATATATGGCAGCATTTATAAAGGCCTATCCTGTAGATACTGTTTAAGAAAATCTTGAATCATATAATAATTGAATAACATTTTCATTATTATTTTTTATATTGCCATTACACAAAGGCTAAAGCAAATTATTAAATTATATTTACTGTTTTAATATTTGTAACATTTTCTTTTTCTTTTTAAATCTGTCGATATTTTTCTTTGTATTGAATTGTCAATACAAGTTATACAAGATTCAACTCATTTTTTAAGTCAGTTTAATGTAATTTAAGTTGAAATGGCTTAAACATCCAAGCTGATTGTACTTAAAAATGTAAGGCCCCCCCCGTTTTAACTTCTACGGTGGCCGTATTATTTCAAATCTGCCGGCAGTCGCGAGTAATCACCCCATCGCATTCGTCACGGTGCCTCTGAGTGTAAAAACGAGAAAGGTGAAGCTTGAATTTCCAGGTATGTCCCTCTTTGGCACATGTATTTTCAAGATGGAGGCGCAACATGGCTGCCGCCATTCGAGCGACTCGCTCGCATGTATTCTAAATGGCAGATTCTACGCTTACGAGAATACTTGATTAGTTGGTAGAAGTAATTACACATTAATGAGCACATATCATTTTGAAAGAACAAAGTGTTTTTTTGCTAAGAATCAACTTAAAAAAAAATCACACAGTGTAGCTTTAATGAACATAGGAAACCCAGAAGGAAAACAAGCTAACAAGACACACCTGGGAAAAATCAAGACTAACCAACGAGAAAAAACTACAAATAACTACAAACATGGCACTCGGGACAGGAAGTAACATATAATTCCAAACATAGCACAGGGAACATGTAACACTCAGAAGCACAAAACATTTTCATCTTCATCTAAACCAACAAACGGTTCAACATAGAGACCAAGATGATGAATTCAATAAAAAAATAAAAATAAAGTTGCAAAAGGGGGGGGTTCCCCAAAAAAGCCTGTCAGTGATCAAATTTCTGTTGGTATCCAGACTGATTGACCCCATGACTTCAATAGTTTTTTTTTTTTTTTTACTATGTAAGTCAATACGGTCCATTCTTCAGAATATCTTCTTTTGTGTTCAGCAGAAGAAAAACTCATACAGGTTTGGAGAGTAAAGGATGACAGAATTTACATTTTTGGGTGAAATATCCCTTTAAAAGAACAATTTTTTTCGTTACAGTTTAAAATTCTAAAGAAATATTTTCCGCTATAAAAAAGTTATACCTTTTTATACCTGTTATATATCTTTTGTGGAATGGAAAGTTTCCATTGTTTTTAAAGGTTGCCACAGATGCCATTAAATAACCTATATTTTTAAGAGTTTAGCAAAAAAACAAACAAACTTATCATCCCCTAGATGGCTGGAATATTTAAGAAAGTATCCAGGACCTTCAATAATCATAAACCTGAAGAGCAAACCGAGCAACGTCATACATGCAGCAGTGTGATGAGGACGATACACCAGCACACCAATCCACCTCTGTGAGCGCATGTCAACACACAGAAGGGCAAAGCCCTCGGGACACACACAGCAGTGCATCTGCATCTAAAGGACACGGACCGCACGTTTCAGGACAGTGAGGTGAAGATTTTGGACAGAAAGCATATATGGTTTCAGGAAGGAGGCCACCTGTGTGAGAGTGGACCAGCCGACAGCGACATCGCTTCACAGAACGCACCCTGTCAGATTCATACCTGTGATGCCGTGACTTCACCATTAATGAGCCGTTCTTTCATATCTTTATGTGACTATATACCAGTGGCAAGCGGTGACTTTTTTAACCGGGTATGCCGGGTGTGCTTTATCACAAATGCACCTGGTGCAGATATGTTGGATGCGTTCACTGCTTAGTTGCTTAGCCTACTCATGACACATAGCAACACAGCTAAAGTTTTAGATATAATATATTAATATATTTGTCCTTTAATTGAGAGTAGCCCAGCTTCACCTGTTGATGCCTTCACAAGCACCCGTAAAAGCAGTTGTGTTTGATTTGAGTCAGGCGCGATGCGCGAAAGGGACAAAATATGCTGTATTATTGTGATTCGCTAGTTGACACTAATATATCGCAGAAACGACATGCTTCAGCTTTAAAGCGGATCGGCAGGGGACACGCATCTAAATCAGAGACCACAAACAAGAAACATCATGGCAGGTTTCAATTTAAATGTATGCAAGAAAGAAGTGTTTTTATTGAGATCAAAATAAGCATAAAATAATAAATTTTAGAAGCCTATTATAAATGAAATGCAAGTAAAATTATTTATAATAAATCTAAGTAGGCCTAGCCTATAGGCTAATAAAAAATATAAGTATTCTTTAAAAATATGTTGAAATAATGCAAACTGATGACTTTAACAAACGCATATACTATGGTTAACAGTCGGTCTACTTACAGTAGTTCTATCTTTAACAGTTAAAGACAACAATAACGATTCTTATCATTCTTATCATATTCTTATCTTATCAATAGAATCTAACTATTCTATTATAACTTTTCTCTCACTTGATTTAGTCTATTTAGTTTTGTATCAAATACAATGTGACTTTCGTGATCGAGATCTAGCAGCAACGGCACATTTTTCCTCTTGGGCGAGCGATCCGTGGACAGCTTTCCCTGCGCATTAAATCCCCCATAGGCCAGCAAACCAATGAGAACACGGGACAGTGATGATGACACATAACAACAGAGCGTACGCGGCAAAGCTGCTGTGGATCCGCTTACCCGGAACTATCAGTGAGTGGCATTTGAAGAAAATTACCGTCGTTTGGCACATACATAAATGACGGAAAGTTCCATATGTATAATTGCCAACATTTTGTCGTGTAAGCTTTATGGTACACCTCAACAAACAAGGGGATTTATAGTAATTTATAGTGTTAATGTTAATAAGCAAGTCTACGAATGGCTTGGGTATGCAGAGCATTCATTGCTTATATGGATCGCACACCACTGATATACAAGTTTGGGATCGGTAAGATTTTTTATGTTTTTAAAAGAAGTCTATTCTGCTCATCAAGGCTGCATTTATTTGATTGAAAATATATATATATATATATATATATTATAACAACTTAAAATAACTGTTTTCTATTTGAATACATAGTCAACTGTAATTTATTCTTATGATCAAAGCTGAATTTTCAGCATCATTACTGTTCAGTCACATGATCCTTCAGAAATCATGTGTCAATATGATCATCAATATGATGATGATCAAGAAACATTTATGATTATTATCAATGTTGAAAACATTGTCGTGTACAAATTTTGTCAAATCATTGTCAGCATCATTACTGTTCAGTCACATGATCCTTCAGAAAACATTCTAATATGATGATTTAATGATCAAGAAACATGTATGATTATTATCAATGTTGAAAACATTGTCGTGTACAATTTTTTTTCAGGAACAACATTCCAATCAACCAATCAGATTTGAGGGGCAATATTACAGTTTATGTCAAGTTTAGTTTTATAACCAGGGTTAGGTGTTTCTACATCAGTGTTATTCACTGTTAATCATTTCAGTCTGATTTTAGGAGAAGTTATGGGTAGGGTTGGGTTTAGGGTTAGGACTACATTTTCAGACAGGAATGTTGATCCAGGAACATGTTTTACTTGGCAAAATCATGGTGACCTTCTTTCTAAATAAAACGAATTATTTTAAAAAACAACAACAACCTTGACCCTAAAGTTTGAACAGTGAGGTATATAAAGAAGTCTGCTTTACAACCAGTCCATCATTTAAAATAAACAATAATGGTTAATAAATCTTGGTGTGGGGTTTGACCTGACTTGCCAAAAAAAACTTAAAAAGTCTTGGTCACCTGCTCTGCACAATGTATTTCTATTCAAGTGCAATATGGCAGATCAAGTGAGATTTTCGAGAACTCTTGAAGAGTTGTTAAAAGTCACTAGACTGTAAAGAGCAACAGGAGGATTTCAAGAGACGGTCACATTACAAGGGGAAGAAATTCTGCTGTCAGTCCCTGGGGAGATCTCCACATATCAGTGCTGGAATACCATCAAATCCTCAAAGAAACAACAAAGAACCCTCGGGGAACCGCCAAGGATCCGCAGACCTCTTCTTCTATTGATAATGTCTTTGATCATGCGTCACCATCAGTGGCATTCATGGGTTTTGACTATAAAGGTTCTGACTATAAAAATGCAATCCTTTTAAACACCACTGGTTTTTGCACAGCATTAAAGGGGTGGTAAAACGCCTTTTTTCGAAGGCTTGATTGTGTTTATGGGGTGCACTGTAACATGTGTTCATGCTTCGTTTTTAAAAATGCGCATTATTTTTCACATATTTAACCATTATTCTACACTGCTCTGTCCCTCCTTGTAAAAACGGTCGGATGATTTTCGCGTTCTATGAAGCCCCCCCCCCCCCCCCCCCTTCAAAATACGCAATGGGCTCAGATTGGTTAGCTGGCCCAGTGTGTTGTGATTCGCTAACCGCCAAGTGCACGTTGTTCGGAAACGTCACGCCCCCTTATCTTTACCAGTAGTTTGTGCTTCAGTAAACAACGGCGTCAATATTGCCATACCAGTTTGAGCCCGAATCAGACCCAGAGAATGTTAGTGGAGAGGATCGAGCAGAAACTGTTCAAGAACGGCTGTTAAAGAACGTTTCAGAAAGGTATGTTTTTTAAGACTGCAGATCGCTATATGACACTGTTACTTTTGTATATTTAGAACGATTGTAGCAAAATATCTGTCGCCTGAACTATTAATCCAATACGAACACTAAACATTGGCTTTACAACAGTAGCCAAATCAAACACAAAACCATGTTTAGCATGCCTGTAGATAAACAAGCATGTAGAATAGATAAACAATACATAAAAGCTATAATCAAAGAATAATTTACACTGATCACATAAACGACAACAACCACGAACATTCCAAGTTCGCTGCGCTGGTGATATTAAACAGAAGTTTGCATGTGTTTGTCGGATAAGTATGAATTAACGTTAGCATTTAACAAACTGGTTTGTGGAGCCAAACAGCGTTGTCCTTCGTTTACTTCCTTGCTACAACGAACAATTAACAATACGAACTATCACAGGAAAACACAACGACGAAAAATAAATCATATTTACAGGTTGTGGCCCGTAAACAGTTTCTGTTTTTAAAGTTGGAACTGCTCCATCTTTCAGGACTAGCCGTTGTGCGAATCCTTCATCGGAGGAGGGGTTTATGTAAATGTTGGGCTTAGTGATGTCAGCAAGCCCGCAGGAATGTCGTGTAGTCCCTACTGGCCGTTTTTTGTAGTTCTTAGAAATTGATTTCTTTAAAAGCAAATATCTCCCTTTGCTTTAAACTTTGAAAGTTGTAACTTTGCAGATGTTGTTTATGCTCAAACAACAACATTACAAACTAACTAAAGTTAGAAAAGTGAAATCGTGTTTTACCACCCCTTTAACCGAACAGAAGCTTCGGGATTGAATAAAATAGTGTTACGCTATAGTGATGCTTTTCGAGGCTTAATCTTAAAGGCTGATTTATACTTGTGCGTCGGACCTACGCCAGAGCCTCTACGCTGTAGGCAACGCGTTGGTTTTCATTTATACTTCTGCGTCGTTGTCCACGTTATTGAGTTCGATGCAGAAGTATAAATTGGGCTTAACCCTTTAAACTGTAAGAAATAAATCCATATAAAAAGGGAAAAGGTACTGGCACTTTCTTCCAGGACATTATCCATTAAGTTTGCAGACATTTCCTTCAACCCCTAAAACACAATGCAATGCGTACGGGTGAAACACCTTAATTCCTTCATTTAGGGAACTTCTTGAAGTGTGCATGTGAAAAGTTGCATGTGTGGTGTCGAGGATAAGACTATCCTGACACAGTCAAATGAAAGTCAAATCAGATGTTAGGAGCCATTCAAACTGAAAACCAGATAATTGTCACACAACTGTACATCTTTTATTGTGAAAAACACGATTAATAGGAGCACTATCTCTCATTGGCTGCCTGACAGAATCTGAATGAGTACAATGGAAGTCACTGAAGATTCATCAAAAGATTCCATGCCGGTCTGGATTCACATTTGTATGGAAATTAATAGATGAAATCTGACTAAACATCCTCCAAAGAATTAGTCGAGTTGTACTTTTCACTTCTTCAAAGTCAGCGCGAAAGTTTCCCGCCGACATTAAAACCCAAGACGGACAAACTTTGACAGGTCTGATAAAGCTGTGTGCACCTGTAAACAGAGACCCAGCTGAGCAGAGCGCAGTTATCAATACACATAATGGCTTATTCACTCTTTTAGCTGTTTTTGACAGTTAATTAGAGTGGCAAAGTTAATTGACTTTGAGACTGAATTGGAATGATTCTATGACTCGCCTGCTGGATTTGCATATGCATCCTGTAGTGAGTCATTCCCCCCCCAAAAAAACCCAAAGTCCCTGTCCTTGCCAATGATAATTTACAGCAGACGGGCCGTCCACCCTTGCCAGTCGCCATCCAGGGCATTAGTGGACCAGAAGAAGTGCATCTGCTCGAGCTGAACAGGCACTGGTATCGTTGGCACAGTCGTTGTGTTTTATTGATATCTCTCCGACCTCTATCTGCACCCCCATAAACTACACCCGCTTCTTTAGGTAAATAAGCCACAGCTGGGTGGGATTGCAGCAAAAGTAATACTGGCGAGAACATAAATTCTGACGACAAGACTTCCGTATTGTGATCTATAAATTTGTTGCCTGGTGAAATGTGGGTGGTGTGGGCAGTTTCTGATTGCTCTGCTAAGTGCTAATCATCGCTTTGAGTCTGGTTCATTTTAATACGCTGTAAAAACCTTGGGCATAGTGGCACTGGAGAGCAAGCGGTCGGACGGCTGTCTGCTGATCCACTGGCTGAGGACTGAAACCTCTCACTCAGAGTTTGCCATTACTCTGTTTTTGAAAATGTCTTCCCCAACAGGATTGAGCCGGTTTCACGTGATTTCTCCACATGATGATAATGAGATTAAGTGGAAAACAATCTATGAGGTAATTTCATAGGGGTCTCCTCTATAGTTTCTGAAAGGGATCTCAACAATGTGTCAAACTGCCCTCAGATTTTCTAAGGTCAAATTATTTCAATGTGAAATAATCACATGCATACATACAAGCATAAATAAATGTGAAAAATAATAATAGTAACACAAAGCACATGCACTGCCTGGCCAAAAAAAAAAAAAAGAAAAAAAAAAGTTGCTGTTTGGATTTAAATAGACAAAGATTCTGATCAAGAACTGATGCACCTCATGATGGAAATAAATGTTGTATTCATGGTTCATCAACTTTTGGTCGAGATCTTGTATTGTCAGTGCAAGAGTCCAGCACTCTGTAAAGTCTCCTCCAGCACATCCCAAAGACTTTAAATGAATTTAAACCTGGACTTCCTATGTGAAAATTATTCTTCATGTTCCTCCCAACCATTCTTTCACAATCTGAGCCTGATGAATCTTGACATTGTCATCCTGGAATATGGCCATGATGTGTCTTCCTACATGGTTGTTTAAGAAATGAAAAGCTACACACTCCATCAGTTAGGGTTAGAAGAACTGTTGCCAAACATATAACATGCTAGAAACATAATAATCACTGCTATATTGATCCAGTCATAGATTCTTAAAGGGATACTCCACTTTTTTTGGAAATAGGCTCATTTTACAGCTCCCCCAGAGTTAAACAGTTGAGTTTTACCGTTTTCGAATCCATTCAGCCGATCTCCGGGTCTGGCGGTACCACTTTTAGCATAGCTTAGCATAGATCATTGAATCGGACAGGACCATTAGCATCTCTCTCAAAAAAATGACCAAAGAGTTTCGATATTTTTCCTATATAAAACTTGACTCTTCTGTAGTTACATCGTGTACTAAGACCTAATAGGTCTAATAGGTTAGACAAACTTAGTCCCGGTCACGTTGGAAGTTACTGAGCTGGGGACTATTTTCAGGCGCTGCGTCATATCATTACGCCTGCTGGACTCATGGTATGGCAGCAAAGGTTCTTTGATTATTACGCAGGAATGAGAGTATAGTTCCTAGCCATATCAGCCTAGAAAATTGCAAATTGCAAAATTGCAAAAAAAAGTGGAGTATCCCTTTAAGCATTTGCCAATTTAAATCCAAATATCACTTATTTATTTGGCCCAGCAGTGTATATATGTGCTTTTTTTTGTTCAAATCTTGAAATAAATCCTTGATAAGTGCAACGCTGTGGATCAAAACGTGTTTTAGAGCATCAGTTAATGTCACTTAATGTATTGATTCATGTCATTGTAGTGTTTCTAACTAAAGAGTTTACAGTACTGTAGTTCACTCTTCTGTGACTGAGAAGCATTTGCATTGATTCTGATCCACAGTTTCTAATCATGTTACTGTGCAATTTAATAAAAGCAATTCACAATGTCATAATTCATTCCAGTTCATGTTTTTACTATTTTAAGAGCACATTTTACTGAATAAAGCTTAACCAAAGGCAGTGGAGATTAGCGACGGGTTACTTGTCTCCAAATGCTCCTAAGGAGGAACATCTGAGACAAAGTTAGCTGAGAAGTCTTGTGAGCTGTGAAAGAGCAATACAAAGGACAGGATTCAAACAGAGCTCATGTGTTTGTTTGTTGTTTTGATGTTGTTTGTACTGGTCTAAGCTTATTCATTCAAATC
The DNA here is from genome assembly GCF_965113295.1 of Leuciscus leuciscus. Classification (NCBI taxonomy): domain Eukaryota; kingdom Metazoa; phylum Chordata; class Actinopteri; order Cypriniformes; family Leuciscidae; genus Leuciscus; species Leuciscus leuciscus. The sequence goes on from NC_138732.1 coordinate 38,984,524, forward strand.
TCCCAGTAAACAGCGCGCTGTGACTCTGAAATGTCCTGATGTCTCACTGTAGGACAGATGCAGAAATCCGAGTGTGGGAATCCAGCGGTAAGTAAGCGTCCTTTCCTCTGTACTCTTAACTAGATCTTAACAAGATGAAGTTTGAAGCATTACCCATGGAGGCTTAGCTGTAATTGAATTTAGTTGTTTCTAATCTCTTCTCTGCTCTTGTGCTGCTCGCGGTGGCTAATTGAAACGCCACGGCCGGTATGGGCCGCTTGTGATGCGAGCCGTGACGGCTCTGCCACCTCCAGAGCGCCGTTTCAGAGAGGTTGCTTAGCATCCGTTCTGTGACGAGACAACTGAGAGATTTCGCTACCGGCTCTGAATGCATGATGAAGATGAAATCATTCCCGGCTCCAGGCTAAAGACATGACTGAACTGATCTGCCATGCTGCAGAAAGTGCTAGATTTAACAATGCCATTTCCTGTTTGGTCAAACTTACTTAGCATAGATTCACAGTGATGTATATATGAAGACTTCAGATGCAAAAGCCTCTAAGTAGCATCTGAAATTTGCTTCTAAAATGAGCATTTTTATCAAGCTCGTATATTTAGGTTCAGTAATTTCACTTTAATGACAATTAATATGTAATTTCCATTGCCATTAAAGTGAAATAACTGAACATAAACATAAACATACACTAAATTATAATTTTAGAAGAACATTTCAGACGGCACTTGGAGGCTTTTGCATCTGAAGTCTTCATTATGCAGTTTTTAAAGGTTTTGAGAAAAAAAAAGAAGAAGGTATTTTATGGATGTATTTCTGGGTGAAGCACTGATTAAGTGATTACATAAGAGATGATACATTTCAGTAAGTTGTACGGTATCTTTCAACATACTTTCTGATGTTCATTCTTAAAGCTACACTGTGTGATATTTTCCCCCATCTAGCGGTGAAATTGTATATGACTACCCAGTGAATATTAGTTTCTGTTCCTTTCAATTTCGAAGGCGTTTTAACTCCTACGGTGGCCGTATTATTCCAAGATTAACATGGCTTCCAGTTCGACTTCGTCCAATTGCGCCTTTAAAACTATCACCTGTGATTAGGGCTGAACGATTAATTGCATTTGCAGATTTTTAAACCGCAAAAGCTACGATTACACTCTGGTCACGTGACACGCGAGAGAAAAGCAGTCATCAGCATCAACTTGGCACGCTACGCATATAGGCCTGGCATACAGGAAAGAACAGTTTATATTTGATTTATGTGATATTATGTTATAATATATATATAATTAATATATAATGTATAATAATATATTCAGAGAATTTCAGAATCGAGTCTGAGCTTAGTTTTTAAACAGATGCGTGATGACGCTGCGTGTGCTTTAGAAACAGCCGTATTTTCAATTTAAAATACTCACGCGCGCTTTGTGTAGAGCGCTCGCACATGCGGCTGTGAGCGACTCATTGGTTAAATGTACTGGCATCTCAAAATGCTTTTATGACGCGAAATGAATGTAAACACGGTCAGTCATATCTTAAACCAACAGGACAAACCACATCTTATATTTCAAAAGGGATCTGTGCATTAGTGTGAATGCAGCTTATCGTATCTAAACTGAGAAGACAAATCACTCACAGCTCTTGAATGGAAAACGTTCAGACAGCCTACTTTTAAATACTGAAAGCACTCTTTGTTTATTGCTTGTAATATGTTTTTTTTTTTGTTCCTCTTTATTTACTAGCTTTTATATTTTGAAGCTATATTCGTTTATATAGCCTATTTAAAATTCTTAACATGTTTTTTAAATAATTATTTTTAAAAATACGTATAATTACACAAATAAAGATTTTAACTGTTATTAATAATATTAATTACGAAAAAAAGTAGATCATGAGGTGCCTAAAGATTCCCATCCCTACTATACAATGATTTATTGCTTGTCTTTGTCGAATAATACAGAAGATAAAGAACTTAAAAAGTAATCGCATATTAAATCGCAATCGCAATATTGGTTAAAAAAATCGCAATTCGATTATTTTCCAAAATCGTTCAGCCCTACCTGTGATCCGTCGCAGCACAGATTTATGTTACAAGGTAAACAATACTTTTTCACCATTGACATGAGGAAAAGTAACGCAAGTTATACTAGAGGTCGTTCTGGCGTTATGCACAACCATGCTATGGTTAGACAAGCAAGTATAAAACTTTAAATTTACACAAATAGGCTGAATTACCTGTCGAGAAGAAAGCAGGCAACTCCGTTTTAAAATCTTTGCTCCTCGAGCTCTTTCCATCTGGGAAAAGTTACTCCAGTATTGGCTTTGGTCTTGCTGATTTGCCTGTCGCGTTGACGTTTTAATTCTCTCTTTCGCTTCCTTGGCGACTCTGCTACATGTCCTCGAAAATAGGTGTGATCCTCCATCAGCAATCTTTCAAATCTGCCGGCAGTCACGAGTAATCTCCCCCTCGCATTCGTCACGGTGCCACGGAGTGTAAAGCGCGAAAGGCGAAGCTTGAATTTACAGGTATGTCCCTCTTTGGCTAATGTAGTTTCAAGATGGAGGGGCAACATGGCGACCGGCATTCGAACCCCTCACCCGTATGTACTTTCAATGGCAGATTATAAACTTACGAGAATACTTTATTACTTGAAAGAAGCAAATATACATTAATGAGCACATATATTTTTGAAAGAATTAAGTGTTTTTTGCTAAGAATCAACTAAAACAATTACACAGTGTAGCTTTAATTATTTTGTGCTATAACTAGTAGTAAAGTGGAAGAGATGACTCTGCTACAGTGATCTGTCACACCACATTTAAGAGCGTCATAACATTTATTGTTTGAATTTCATGATAAAATGGACAGAATTTGAAAGCTAAGACATGGCATCTTATCAAAAGTAACAAAGCACAAAGCTCCTTGTGATTATTGGATGAAAGTGGTGCTAAAAGGGAAGGGATACAATCGGCCCTGACCATCGGCTGATCCGACTGTTTCTTTCAGCCAATACCGATTATTGGCCGTTACATTGGTGCATCCCTAATATATACTGTATATATTACAATCATGACAACTCTCTTAATAATTTTAATGTTAATGTATTTGCCTTGGTGGACTAGATGTGCTAACAGATACTCAGACACGCTGATGTGAGCATGTAAGATATGCTGCTGCTGCTGCATGAATAGACATCAGTCCTGCAGCAGATCTAGGCAGGTGGAGCTGGGGAGGTGCAGGGGTTCAGGGGAACTCAGATCTAGGCAGGTGGAGCTGGGGAGGTGGAGGGGTTCAGGGGAACTCTGATCTAGGCAGGTGGAGCTGGGGAGGTGGAGGGGTTCAGGGGAGACTCAGATCTAGGCAGGTGGAGCTGGGGAGGTGGAGGAGTTCAGAGGAACTCTGAAAGTTGCTGCAGGATAACTTTACAGCAAACACTGAACCAGACTATTTAAATGTTGAGCAAGCAATCTCATTGGCTGCAGGATCAGCAGAGCTTGTGCCATGCGGTGATGATGTGATTGCTTGCAGACTGCATGTAAAGGACCATCAGCCGGTGAGAGTTTCATTACTAAACTATATACAGTACTGTGCAAAAGTCTTAGGCATTTTAGCATTTTCACCAAAATATTTAGCCAGCCATCAGCCATTATCTATATCTTTTGCTATAGTGTGTCAGTAGGAAATATCAGTTTATATTTCCAAACGTTCCTTTTGCCATTAAATGTAATAATCCCTTTATTGAGTCTGACAACAGCCGGTATGATTTGATCTCACCATTAGAGTCTGTGTTTACATGAAGAAACAGAAAAAACGTAGACAAGACTAAATCCAGAAGAACTGCGGCAACGTCTTATGAAGAAACCTTCCTGCAAAGCTACCTGAAAAACTATGCGCAAGTGTACCTGGACAAAAGCTGTTTTAAACGCAAAGAGCGGTCACACCAAATAGAAATAGAAGTGTATTGATATTGATTATTTTTGATAGCATCCTCACTTTAAATCATTTTTACATGAGGGCCTAAAACTTTTCACAGTACGGTAGTTTTGCAGGAAGTTTTCTTCAAGCATCTCGGAGACGTTCCCGCAGTTCTTCTGGATTTAGTCTGTCTCAGTTTTTTATGTTTCTTCATGTAATCACAGACGGACTCGATGATGGTGAGATCAGATCATACCGGCTGTTGTCAGACTCCTTGTGCATACAGAAATCTCACTGGATTATTACAATTAATGGCAACAGGAATGTTTGGAAATGTAAACTGATATTTCCTACTGACACACTACAGCAAAAGATATAAATAACTAGCTTAAAACCATTTTTTGCGGGGTGAAAATACTAACGTGCCTAAGACTTTTGCACAGTACTGTTTATCCAGAATATCACTTGAAGATTTATTTAGCAACCCCCAAAACACCTACCAACCCCCTTGAATCATGGATACAAGTTTTGTACAGGCATAACATTTTCATCAGACATAATAATATAAAAATAAAAGTCTAGTTATTTATGCGATTACCATAATTAGTGTCATAGAAATGACAGACAACGTGCATAATTTAACATTAATTGGCTGTGTGCTCCATAATTTGTACGTTGCTCTGGATAAAAGCATCTGCTAAATGTGCAAATGTAAATATCTGCTGCTGTCCGCGGTGCTGAATCACCACTCCAATGAACAGAATCCATCAGGAAAAGAGCACTACAGATTTACCGTTGGATTTTATGCTCCACAGAATGGAAAGTTCCTGAATTTACCCCAGCTATCTCATTGGATTTGTGAGAGAGATAGTTCTGGACACATCAAAGCGTGTTTCATTGATGTTCAGTTGCACCACAAAAACAGAAAAAGACAATGTCATTGACTTTCAGTTAGTTTACTCATACTTCATGTTTCATTAGGCAGATATTGCCTTCTCCCGAGAACGCTCGCTCCCTGGGTTGTTGTTGGGAATGAGCGCACATTAATGAGCAACCGCTTCTTGGATACTTAATCTTCATAGTCCTCTGCCACAGCCAAAATAAATACCATCTTAGCGTTTGATGAGTGTTTGCTTCTGCTCACCTCACGCTAAGAGCGGACGAGCGCGTCTTTAATAATGCACAGCTATCAGCACGAAATATCTCCGAAATTCCCCACCTCTCGGTGAACGTGTTGTATTGTGTAATAAAGAAGATAGATTGGAAGTGTCCTAAGTGTGCTTCGCAGAAACCGTTGAGGGGGGAGCGAGTCTTTGATGTGGTATGTTTATTCTAATTAAAACCATCTCGAGCCAAGCGCAGTTCTAATCGGCCAGACAGCCGATGCGAAAATCAAAATGCAAAGCAGCATGTCAAGCATATCTATAAAAGAGCATGCATGCAGCGAGTGTAGGGGCTCTCAGCGCTGTTTTTCATTTGCACAGCCTACAGACTGCTGGAGCCAGTGGGTGCACACACACACACACACACACACACACATTCACACGGTAAACACCTCCGCAAGAACACATAGCCCACACTTGTGGATGGTTGCTATTCAATTATCTGTTACATCAGCCATATGACTCATACAATGATGTGAGCACACTTTTATTCTGGATAAGAAAAATATCAATAGTCAATATCTAATCCACCTTAGTGTACCATTCGCCACCCCACAAACATCAGAAGTTTAAAAATGAGCGAGACGAGGGAGTTTAAGGCCCCCCTCGCAGCAACTGGAGCAAGATAATGCTTTTAATTTCTGATTTACATGATTCCTGGAGTGTAATGTTTCAAAAGGGTAATGGGAAAATATTCCATTAGGGAGGAACACACATGACAAAACACACAAAACCAGCCTGAGCTCAACAAAATGTTAATATCATGCTGGGTTATCATTACCGTCGCACTTCAGTGAGAACGACGTACAGCTGATGGCCTTGTTTCCCGTTATCCAAGGCTTCGCTGATCTAGCTTCAGCTCATATAAAAGCAGACACATAAAGTCAGTGCTAATGCAGTCCTACTGTATACAGTCACACAGGTGTCTTAGCAGAATCAGCACAGGCGAAGTTCATCGCATTCACTTGCTTTGAAATAAATGTCACTTGCTTTGAAATGTTGTTGTCTAATGCAGTGACATTCATACTTGTTAAGTGTGACTATCCTGTTGCAATTAATAACCAGTCAGAGTCTTATGATATACATGTGATCTGTAACTTAGGTAAATGGCATCCGTTAAGCCACGATAAATAAATTAATTCACATATTTGCTTATTTAAGTAAACCCCCATGCCGCAAATGAATTATACAGTAGCTAAATGTCATTGTCGAGAGAAGGGAGGGTTTCGGGATCTAAAATGCAAAACAAAACCTAATATAATATTGTTTGCCCAGTGTGTGATGTGAGCAAATGTCAACACTAATTCAACCAATGTGTTTGTTCAGTCTCATTAATCTCTGGTTCTCATGTTAATTATGCCAGATTGATGCATGTCTCCTCAAACTGATGTCATATTAACCAGTCGCTCTTCATAATTTCAGCCATTACCTTATAATGTTCTCGGCATGTTGCACGTTTGCTCACAAACATTTCACGTTTGCTTGTTACATACAGCAGTGATCTATGGAAGCTTGTTTCCGCCACAGAATAAAATAAATAAATAAATAAATAAAAAAGGTAATTGCGAGTTTTTATCTCACAATTCTGACTTTATATCTTGCTATTCGGAGAAGAAACGTCAGAATTGTGAGATAAAAAGTGGCAATTATCTTTTAAGATGTTTTATTGTGTGGCAGAAACAAGCTTCCGTGTTACTGGCTGTTTAAAGCAAACAGAAGGTCATTTTTGTCTTGTATTTCTAATGAAATAAAAAAGCTCCCAGCAGTAATGTCATGGCTGCCAGAGCTGGTCGTGTGTAGGTGAGCGAATGGCCTTACTCTGGGTTCAGTTAGCAGTGGACATCACAAAGCAATCCGGCTCTTTATAGTTACCACTATACATCTCTAAACATGCTTCTGACAAGAGACACATGCGCTCACCTTGGAATAGCTCGGAGCAGCTTTTCCACCTGGAAAGTAGAAAATTAGCTATTTGTCCTCTGAGGCGATATAACACATCAGAGCATTGAGTTGATCAGGACCGCAGAGCGAAATAAAGGGCCTGTTTTTCTACAGTCCTTTTTAAAAATAAGCTTCTCTATGTCCTCAGGCCTTGTCTCAAGTGTCCTGAGCTGTCATTGTGTCACGGCTGATTAATTCCACCTCGTGCATAATTTATTCTCTGATGCAGTGAGACAGGAGATGCTGGTGTAAAAGATCTTCTGTACAGCTGATCATTTCTGGACTGTCACATCAGTGGGCTCCACAATCAGTTACAGACTTGATCTTTAAAGGGTAGCCTACTATCTGAAACTTTTTTTTGTTCAAAATTAACAAAATTTCAATGTATCATCATCAATACTTCTTCCAAAACCTTCTTCCGTTTTTGTCTTACCCTGATTCACTACGGTAAGCCAGTTAGCGTTTATAAATGGGTTAATAAACATACTAAATTATATATTTTTGAAAATGTAAAAATGCAGAAAGTTTTCTGTGATGGGTAGGTTTAGTGTAAGGAGATAGAATATACAGTTTGTACAGTTTAAAAACCATTAAGTCTATGGAGAGTCCCCACAAAGATAGTGAACCAGACATGCATGTGTATGTGTGTGTGTGTGTGTATGTGTGTGCGTGTGTGTGTGTGTGTGTGTGCGTGTGTGTGTGTGTGTGTGTGTGTGTGTGTGTGTGTGTGTGTGTGGTGTGGGAGCGGCAGAGGTTAGTTGAGTGTGCGTGTGTGTGTATCTGGTAGTGGCAGAGGTTAGTTGAGTTTGTGTGTGTGTGTGTATCTGGTAGTGAAAGAGGTTAGTTGAGTGTGTGTTTGTGTGTGTATCTGGTGTGGGAGTGGCAGAGGTTAGTTGTCTGTGTGTGTGTGTGTGTGTGTGTGTGTGTGTGTGTGTGTGTGTGTGTGTGTGTGTGTGTGTGTGTGTGTGTGTGTGTGTGTGTGTGTGTGTGTGTGTGTGTATCTGGTAGTGACAGAGGTTAGTTGAGTGTGTGTTTGTGTGTGTATCTGGTAGTGACAGAGGTTAGTTGAGTGTGTGTGTGTGTGTGTGTGTGTGTGTGTGTGTGTGTGTGTGTGTGTGTGTGTGTATCTGGTGTGGGAGCGGCAGAGGTAAGTTGAGTGTGTGTGTGTGTGTGTGTCTCTGTGTGTGTGTGTGTGTGTGTGTGTGTGTGTGTGTGTGTGTGTGTGTGTGTGTGTGTGTGTGTGTGTGTGTGTGTGTGTGTGTGTGTATCTGGTGTGGGAGCGGCAGAGGTAAGTTGAGTGTGTGTGTGTGTCTCTCTGTGTGTGTGTGTGTGTGTGTGTGTGTGTGTGTGTGTGTGTGTGTGTGTGTGTGTGTGTGTGTGTGTGTGTGTGTGTGTGTGTGTGTGTGTGTGTGTGTGTGTGTGTGTGTGTGTGTGTGTGCCATTTTATTTGAATAGAGTCCCATTCTATAATATTTAATTTCTAAGAGAAAAGGGAACAGGAAGAAAACTCTTAGTTAATTGAGGGGAGTGCCAGAGCACTCTAGAGAAGCACATATGAACAGGGAAGTTAAAAATAGAAAGGGCAAGGGTTAAATAGGCCGTCCCTTTAAAAGCCGTTCATTGACCGTGTGAACATGATATAGCTATTTCCTCTTCCTGAGGTTGACTAATGAAATAGAGTGATGATCTAACTAAGTGTGGTCATCTAATCATCCCATTCACAGGCGCCTTGGCCCCTGTGCCACCCATCTCTGCCAACTGTGCCAGGCGGCATTCATCCCCTGCGTTACACTGAAAGCCGCTAAACAGGCTCATTATTGTGAATTATGGTAGTTTAATGCAGAGCCAATGGCCGTCATTTAGAGCATCCTTTTGATATTCTTCAATGAGCTGCAGGGAAGGTCTCTGTGTCTCAACATTAAACCCATTCAACGGCTTCCTTCCATTCACAGCATTCACAAGCACGTTCATCACTCCGTATTGTGCCTTCCCATTGATTTTGTCCGACACTGAACGCACTATGAAGTGCATGAAGTGACTCAAGGGTACTGCGGTAGCATAACGCACATTAATGGAGGCCATAAAATATGCATCTTTATATGTAGTTCATGTGGGGGTTGTCTGACCTGTCTCCACGGTAGGTCGCTAAACTTAGCACACATCAGGAATAATTCATTCAGAAACAAAAGAAACTGTCAGTAAGGATGCAAATGAACAATGTAACTGTTACAACGGCTGACAATCATTTACTGGCGTGGCATCTGCTGTTAAACAGTGTGCACTATGTCAAAGGTGTGTGAATGACTAATCAAGATGTGTGAACACAAATCACTTCCAAAAATAGAGAATAGTGAATGCATACTATAGTTAACCGACCCTCCAGGGTTGTTATGAGAAACTAAATCTATTAAAAACATCTGTATTAATTTAAATAATGTAAAAAAATAAATTAAAAAAAATTGAAATTTCACCTTGGAAACTAACTGAAATAAATTAAAGCATTAAAAGTAATATATGGAAATGTATAAAAACTAAAACTGAACTAAAACCAAAATTAAAATAATAATGAATATCTGAATATCTGCCGATACCCACTATAGGGGACCTATATATTAGAGGTTAAAATTAACAACAGAGCCCAAACTTTTATATTTATTTTCAGAAATAATAATTACACTCAAATAAACTGAAATGTTTATAATTTTTATAATTCGTCTTTTTCAAAATGTCACAAACACCAGCTGGAGTACACATGATCTCCACCAGAGGGCACTCCTTCCATCTGCTTTATCTCACCATGAAATACATTTCCCAGAACCCATTGCCTGGACTAATCACGTTCTGATTACTTCCACCTGTGTGTTATTATCTGGTTTACTCTTGTCTTTTACGTCCTGTGTATTCACTCTTACTTTGCGAAGTCTTGTATGTTGTTACACTGCATTTCTGAGCACGCGCCTAGAATAAACAGAAGGATATCGTGGTGTGGACGCTAATATAGTTATCTTGGTAACACTTCACAATAAGGTTCATTAGTTAACATTAGTTAATGTATTAACTAACATGAACTAACCATGAGCAATACTGGTACTGTATTTGTTAATCTTTGTCAACGTTAGTCAATAAAAATTCATTCCAATCAATTAATTGTTTGTTCATGTTAGTTCACAGTGCATTAACTAATGTTAACACGATTTAAATAATGTATTAGTAAATGTTAAAATTAACATTAACAATGATGAATAAATGCGGTATACTGTGAGTGCAGTTCATTATTAGTTCATAATGTAGTATAACTAATGCTAACTAATGAACCTTATTGAGATCAAGAAAATATGATCATATAACACCGATTTTATCATCACTGCATTGGTTACCTATAAAGTTCCGTATTAATTACAAGGTATTGCTACTGACTTATAAAGCCCTAAACGGCTTAGCTCCAGTCTATTTAACGGATCTTCTATCACCCTATAATCCATCGCGCTCTTTAAGATCACTAAATTCAAGGCTTTTGGTCATACCTAGGATATCCAGAACCACCAAAGGAGGGAGAGCATTTTCACATTTGGCTCCAAAACTCTGGAATAGTCTTCCTGATACTGTTCGTTGCTCAGACTCGCTCTCCCAGTTTAAAACTAGATTAAAGTCGCATCTCTTCAGCCAGGCATTCATATAATCCTACAGTTCAAACTACAATCCGGCCTCTAGCTCATAAATGCCAGAGGAGAACTGGCCCCCGACTGAGCCTGGGTTCTCCCAAGGTTTTTTTTCTCCATTAGGTCACCTGATGGAGTTTTAGGACCCCATTAGGTCACTTGATGGAGTTTTTCGGTTCCTTGCCACTGTTGCCTTTGGCTTGCTCAGTTGGGGATATTTTGGGGATATTTAATTTAATTTTATCAATCAATAAATTCCTCTTGAAATAAACTTTGTTGTATTATTTAAATTTAATACTGTGAAGCTGCTTTGATACAATCTGTATTGTGAAAAGCGCTATACAAATAAACTTGACTTGACTTGACTTGACTATTGTAAAGTGTTACCGTAATCTTTATAGTTATCGTTCTTGGTGTGAACGGGCCTTTAACTCGACTAAACTGACAGAAGCCTGACAACAGTCTTCTAATACTGGAGATATAATATATATAGTAATTTTCAAGATAATAGAGTTAGTTGACATGTAGTTGCAAAGTTACTTATAGTCGGTTAAATGTCGAAACTGGACCATCGAATTAAAGTGTTACCAAAATGACTAAATTTATTTATTTATTAAATGGGTTAGGGTATAGGTTTGCCACTTTAATGTAAGACAATAAATGATATTCCTGCCATCACAGGACATCTGGTCTCGGGGGAGTGCAGACAATCACCAGACGCAATAATATGTTTGAAAAATATGTGGCAAACTGTGTCCTGAAACGGACCACTGACAAACCCAACCCCCAAAGCTCTTATATATGCAATGCAGCTCAGCTCTGCCATTGTTGTTGTTTTTCTTGTGAATAAATAAAGCTCTGCCATAGTCAGGTCATTGATTACCCAGACACAGGAGTTGCACATGTATTGATTTGTGGCGTGTTGAAATCTTCACGGGTGGTTGGGTCATTTGAAGGACACGCCAATTTGGGGCCAATTCGTCTCTAATTATTATGCGCATATGAAACAAATCATACGCTGTTATATTGCTCGTGTCATTAGAGTACGAGAGTATCGTACCCCTGGTAAGAATAAAAGTGAATACAAGAATCCCACCAGTGAGACACAAACAAAGAAATATCATCTGCTTGATGTATTTCCCCTCTGTACATCTTTTTTATATACAAAATAATGATTTGTTGTTCAACATTTGTGATGTGTTTTCTTCCCCAACTGTGAAATATGGATTTTAATTGTATGCTGCAGTGGGTGGAAAAAGCTCTCATGGTGGGAGGACTTGGCTTCTCTGTTTTATTTACCCTAATGAAAAGCTTTTAGTCAATAAAGGAAAGATATTGCTGGATTTAGTCTGACACACATCACAAACCATCTTCACTTACAAGTCCTGCCATGCAGTATTGAGTGTTGTTGTCTTGGACCTGGTAATGGTTCATCGCACAAGGCTTCTAAGGAAAACGCTGGCCATTTAAATGCAAGTTCTCTCTGCTTGACCAGCATTTACATTTAAATCATAGCGTTAAAGGAATAGTTTACCAAAAAAACAAACAACAACAGCAAATTTGCCATCATGTACTTTTTGTTACATACTGTTTTTCACCTACTATATAGCAGGAAAGTAAGCAATTTCGGATTCAGTCGTTGTTTCAGTATTTTTCTCAAACTAAGCTATCGTATGTGAAAATGTGAAAGTCTTATGGATTTTTTTTTCTCCTGATGTTCTTTAAAAATTCAACTTTTGTGTTATGGAACGACATGGTGGAAGGATGTAAGAATTCAGAGTACTCATAAAAGAGTTTGGCAAGAAGTAACCGGATGACCTACTACTCCCGGTGAGATTCTGAAGTGTTCATACGATGGACACCTTACTTTGCCTTCCCATGAGGCCACAGGAGAGGATTTATGAATGGCAGTGAAGCGATGCAACTAATGCTGGTAAGTCACATGATAATGACAACATTGCGAATGTAGTACGTCCAGATTACATTCATGCTACACACATTCATACTACATAACATGCTTTTTTACTGCTCGCTTATTTAAAATAAGTACCTTCTCAAGATAGTATGCGATTTCAGATGCAGCCATCAAGTTGTTATGTTCTAGTTTGCAGCTTAATGGAGTGATAACATGGCCTGCGCACTATCATTCTAACTCGTTTATGATATTTTATATTTTAGTTTGAAAGCTCCATCGTAACTGCATATGAGGAAGAGACATTATCTAAAATGTCTCTTTTTATGTTTCATAGAAGAATGAATTTGAATTTTTTTTTGAACTATTCCTTTAAAACAAAGCTAAACACTGTTCATTTCTGCGCAGATATACGTTCTAGAATATTTTGTATGTAAAGCTTCAAATTTATTCCCTTCCAAACAAACAGTTCCCGATCCCAGCTCAGTGGATAATGTGGAGTGAATGATCTGTTTATCAAGACGTTTCACATTTGGTTGTGCGTGTATCAGTCATTTGTTTAACAGTTAATCAGTGTGGGCATGGTTTAGCACGGGCCAGTCAAATATTATTTCTCCATAGCTGCTGCAAAGGGAAAAATGATAAATTAGTTTTTTCATTGAACAAGCCTTGTATTGACAGTTGAGGCAGTGCACAGTAGTTGTGTATGTGCGCATTATGCAGATTAGTGTTTTCTTGCACATCACACACACACATTTAGTAATGGATTGCAGTCATTACACTGAAGATGTTTTCATGCCAGCTGTATTGCTCGCAAACACCACACAGCCTCATAACACAGACATTAGGGGAGTTGTTTATGTGAGGGGTAGTGTAAATTCATTAAAAGTGAGAAAACAATCACATGAAATCATGACGGATGTTAAATATAACCCGAATGTGGATATGCAGATCTTTCACATTTAGTATAACCAGAGGCGCAACTACCCATTTTATTGCAGCCCCAAAATGCAAAAGACGCATCAAACATGTTTAAAATATTATATAGGTTTGGGTCGGTATGTTTTTTTAATGCTTTTGAAAGAAGTCCCCTCTGCTATTCAGCATTTTTTCCCTTGCTGTTGACCCTGTAAGAACAAAAGACTGCATATATAATTGTATGTGTCCATGTTCTTGGTTGAAATTATTGATGTTATTTTCAGAACTGAAAATGTAGTCATGCCCTGATTAGCCTGCATATCACTGATTGGACTGTGTGATACGCAAGCATTGATCAGGGTGTCTCTCCCTCACTACAGAGAGTAGCAGACTGCAAAAAACAAGCAGGATGCTCTTAAATCTAGGTAAAAAGTGTACTAAAATCAAGCAAAAAAAAAAAAAAAAAAAACTGCCAATGGGGTAAGCAAAACGTCTAGGTTACGACTGTAACCTCTGTTCCCTGAGAATAGGGATCGAGACACTGTGTCGATGACGCTATGGGAAACGCCCTCCACGTGAACCGGTGTCTGAAAAACTATCCAATCACGGCAATCGAAATTGACCGGCGACAGCCTATGACGTCACTACTAGTGCGACCCGGAAGTATAAAAGGGGCGCCTAGAGAACATGACATCCACTTATCGTCTGAAGGGACTGTTCAGCAGGCATCCCGAGGCATGGCTAACAACACAGTGTCTCGTTCCCTGTTCTCAGGGGACAGAGGTTACAGTCATAACCTAGACGTTCCCTTTCGAAAGGGAACTCGCACTGCGTCGATGACGCTATGGGGAACGATATACAATCCCACCATGCTGACGGGAGTGCATGACAATTATGGCTCGTGGCAGAAACATCAGAACTGGCAGTTTCACCCTGAAATGCCAAGAAACACTCCACCTTCGGGTCACATACAGGCTGTCAGTGACATTATTCCCTACGGTCACTGCCAAAGCTATAAGCCTCAAAGAGACCTCCTAACAAGGAAAAGCCTACCCAGGCCGCTCAAAGGCTTGGAACCAACAGCTTCCATGGAAGGGAATATGGCTAGGGGGTCCGAAAGGAGTCCCATCCAGTCACTTTCTGAGGGGGACATAAAGTCAACCCCACATGCCACCAGGGAGGCTGACCTGATCAAATCTACTGACCTAGTCTTGTCAACAACCTGTCTGTTTCCTAAACAGAGTCTCTCACAAAAAACAAAGTGAAACCGGATCATAGAGACAGGCATCCTGGAGAGTAGAACACAGCACAGCCCTTTATAACTCTTGCAAACGAGGGGAGTAACTCTACTCGATCCTGGATCTACACAGTGCTTTGAAACATTGTGGAGGCTGGGCGCTCTAAAGGAGTGTAGTCAGACCCGTCCCAAATGGGAGGGAGTACTAAAGTGAGTCCCAATGGTGCAGGGCGAATAAACTAAAGCTGTGGGTAGCAAAAAAACACTAAGCCCAAGGGAAAGGGAGGCCTCAGCTATGAGGCGAATGACCTTTTAACCTTATGACTTGAAAATGAATTCAAGGGGCCTAGATAACCAACTTAAAGTCTAGCTGGGAAATTCTAGCTACAATTTATACAGCTCTGAAAGCGGAGACCTCAGCATCACTGCTTCTAACTCTCTCTTCCCAGAGAGACAGGTCTGACAACGCCCAGAATACACCCGCATGGGAGGCTTAGGAATAGCCTGCTACCTATCCTGCTATTTATTCTACACTTAACATCCTAATGCAATTCGCATTATCGCCTAATGCAAAGGCGGGCCTAGGCTACACGACTCTCGTAGAAAGAGGAGGCCAGTACCAGGGAAGAACTAGACCTTACAGAGATAAACTGCAAACGATCTAACTCTAAAGAGACTACGCTCAGAGACTGTGGGACTCAGGACGAAAAAGCTTCTAGCAGATCGACTCCAACAAACTCCTAGTACACATGCCTAAGCAAGAAAATAAAGCAGCCCCCGTGGGATGGGATGGCACTTGAATATCATATGTCTAAAGTTTAAAGTGAGAGGAGACCTGCCATGCAAATACAAGGTGGCTATCCAGGTGGCCCGATGAGGGCCAGTGCTCTGGAGCTTTATACAAAGCGGTGGCCTCAGAAAAAAAAAAAAAAACTCAAATGGGAGGAAGCCATCTCACGCCGAACAGAATCTGTTTGAAGCTCCCGTGCATGGTGGCCTCACTAGAGATTTCTCTATAAGATGAAGCCAACCTGTACACCTAGTGACCAAGAAGCGCCTGATGTAAACTAGGGTCTTAAAACTAGACAAACATGCTTAAAACTATGCAGTATTCACTTTTTATAAGCACCAAATAACACATTATTTTAGTGGAGATTGCATTAACTAGAATATTTAACCTTAAATTCAGCTTATTTCAATTATAAAAATGCTAAAATCATATTTGACCTTTCTTAATTAAGATTCTTAAAATTAGAATTTTTAGGAGTGACATTATTCTTAAAATTACTATTCTTATTACAACGATCTAATTGAACATGCACAATAACTTGCACTTTATAGCTGTCACTTGTTTTGGGTAAAAATCGACCTCATTTTGAAAATGAATTGAATTGAACAAGACTAAAGTAGTACCTTGGAAATCCAGAGTTCTCGCGAGAGCACAATTTGAATTTGCTCAGCGAGTTACTCTGGCATTGAGTAATGATGCTCATTAACTATGCCCTTGTATCCGAGCTGCACCAATCACATCGGGTTATCATATATAGGCGGGCCAGAGGCGAGCTAAACAGAAGACGACAGCGCTGTGACGTCGAAGTCATTAGTAAACATTGCAAAATGGCTATGGATGAACACCAGTTGTTTGAAACGGCTTTGGCCGCTACAATGAACAAGTTAGACTTGGCTTTTTATCTAAAAGAGGAACAGAAGACGCGCTCGAATCGTTCCTTTGCAAGAAGGGCGTTTTTGCTGTTTTGCCGACCGGATACGGCAAGAGTCTAATCTACCTGTTAGCTCCATTATGATTGGTCGTAGTGTTATCCAATTGCATGCAGTGAGATTTTCAAATGCATGCTTGGTGCCGCCCCTTGAGTTGGGCGATTTTCATTAGTCGATGCCAGACCATTAATCTTTCAGATTTGGGTCTGGATTTCCAGGCTACTAAAGAAGACCAATTTTCTAAAAAATAATATTTATAGTCTAGGTTGCAATGTATATCATAAGACTTTTTCTTATCTTTCATGGCAAAAAAACCCGAAATATTTTCTAGAAATAAGATTTTTTTTACTTTCTTAGATTTCAGTTTTTGTAGTGCATGCAGTTGGCAAGGTCAAGATAGTCAAGGTCCTGCTGGGATAAATGTTGTTCTGTACATAAATAGATGTCTGGTTGGTCTCTTCCATGCAATGTCACTTCTTTTCTAAAATTGCCAGTCACAAATGTCAAATGAAAGAAAAAATGCTTTCAAACAGTCAGAGTTGCACCCTGGGCTGCTTTTCTCTTCTGTTTCTAGAAGAGATTCACAGTTTGTGAAATGGAACTGATTTTGAATTGAATTGGCCATAGGACAGAATGACTGGAAGAGGAAATTACTGATGTCAATTGAAAGAAATTTAGCTTTGTAAGTGCAACCAGTGTTATTAAAGGGGCTGTTTACACAACACCGTTTTTAACCAACATATGAAATCTTTGTATGTGCTTTGGTCATTCATTTACACGATAAAGGCGTTTTGGGGGCCTGAAAAACACGTTTCAAAACTCTAACATTATCACCTCTGTGGAAACAACAAAACGCAAATTTGTGAAAAATGTGGGGTATTACGAGCGTATTACGTGTTCAGTCTATAGGCACGTAGTGTTTCTTTATAAAGAGACATCGCCATCTACTGGCCTTGGAGCAGAATACAGCATTTATAATCATTTTCATGGATCCATGTGAACGCGGATCGTTTTGACAATCTTGTTGTTTGTTTGTTTTGCACATCGTTGTCATGTAAACGTGCCCTTAGTATCATTGAGATATTATTATATTCGTTTATCAATTTATAAATCAAACTTTTTATTTTTGTTTTCTGTTTTTATTTCAATTTTAGTCAAAGTTTTTATAACTTTGTAGTGTTGTTTGTCCATATAATTTGTATTAATTATTATTTCAGTTTTAGTTATTTTAAAACATCCACTTAAAGGAATAGTTCACTTAAAAATGAAAATTCTGTCATCATTTACTCACCCCCAAGATGTTTCAAACCTGTATGAGTTTCTATCTTCTGCTGAACACGAAGGACGATATTTTGAAGAATGTTAGTAAACAAACAGTTGATGGACCCCATTGACTTTTTCCTACTATGGAGGTCAATGGGGTCCAAAAACTGTCTGGTTACCGACATTCTTCAAAATATCTTCCTTCGTGTTCAGCAGAAGAAAGAAACTCATACAGGTTTGAAACATCTTGGGGGTGAGTAAATGATGACAGAATTTTCATTTTTAAGTGAACTATTCCTTTAAACTAAATAAAAATGAGAAATGTTGCCTTGGAAACTGGCTGAAATAAAATAAGGTTATACGGTTTTTAGATTTTAAATTATTGAAGTTAAGTCTTATTTCAAGTGGAAAGATGGTTTAGTTTTAGTTAATTATTTAGTTAACCCTACATGCAACCCAATCTCATGAGAATTCATAAGTATTGTACGGGTTGGCGATTTCATTTGAATTTGTATGACCTGACATGTACAAAGAAAAATATGATGTCTAGGCAAACATCGCGAATGTCCAAAACCCTTATAGCTAAGGTAATATCAACTCAGGCCTTGTTCATAACCCCGTGTCCAGCAGAGATGGACCTATATCTGCACCAGATCGACAACGAGAAATACAGTGATGGAAAAGAGGAAGAAAGTGTATAGGAGAAAGAATTCAAGCAATATAGCAGCCATGATGAAGCCTGAGCGAGGGAGAGAGAGCCACCGAAGCCCATAAATCAAGTGGCAGTGAGTGTGCTGAATCAGGGACATGAGGTAAGGTTGATTGTGCCTGCGAGAGACAATAAACCCTGTAATCATCCGTCTCTGCTGCACAAGCCCCGCAATTATCTGCCCATACCTGACCGCCACTTCAGAAAGGGCAAAATCCATCTCACTTCTTCCCAGTGCTCCCACACACACAGCTTCTTCTCTTTTACTTGCATGCATACTGTGGATAAATGTATTCACTCCTCAACTTATGTCAAGGAGAAACTCAAAGTCTGCAGAAATAAAGAAGACTTCTACCGCCGTTTGATTTGTTTCTTTTTAAGGCCACAAACAGTATGCAGATGCTGACGTGAATGCCTGGCCAATGTATCGCAAGGCCATTGCAATGCCATTCCTGGCATAAAGTCTTCTTTATATATATCATATCATTCCAAAAGCCGACTATTTGGATATGAAGAGAGTATCTGATGACATGTTAAGCAACCAGACATTTTATTTTAATTTTTGCTGTTTAGGGGAGTTTATAGGAAATTCATGGACCTACATGTAAAACAGATGAAATAAATAATGAATGAAAGAAAGAAAGACAGATAATATATACTCAGTGAAACACCACCCTGCATCATATTTGCTTAATGACTAATTTAGACATTTTCTTGACAGAAGAAATGCAAACATGACCCCGATGTTTGTGGGTGTTTTACTGCATCCAATCAGTGACAGAAAATGACAGAATTTGGGGAGAAAAAGCTTATGAACTTGTATTTATGTAGAGTCACAGCTTTGTTGATTCACTCACACACACCTCTCTCAATAATAATAAATTATATAATTCATTAATTCAAATAAATGTAATCTTGCAATATTACTTTATCTCTGTCTGATTCAAAAGAAAAGTTTTTATTGATATTTTTTAACTCAGCATCATCAAATTATGTAATATTAGGCCTTTTTTTGGAAATCAACATAATCTATTTTTTAAATATGCAGGGCTGTGTAATTTCTGTTCTGTTATTTCATGAGTACAGATTATTTCAGAGACATAACTCAAGTAAATCGGTATAATATACTGCTAGAAAGTATCTTTCAAACCTTGCAAACAGTGATTAGTTAGACTTTCAGCTTAGGACCTTGTAAACATGACTTTGAACTGTTGCACAAGCATAACAGTAACAGACCTGAAAGAGAAAACCATTGAACCAAGAACTGCAGAATCAAGCTGGCTTGGCTAGATGCATTATAGATGCATTTATCTGTCCTTTGCATGGGACAAATAATTGCTTTTATTGAGCTGATGGGTGCCGGGGGGCAGATTGGGGTTTGCTATTATCCTACATGAATGAACTAGAAATGGTCCTGTAACAGTAAAATAGACACATTCCTAGCAGATTCAAAGCTAAAAGTAGGTTTACAGAATTGAATATTTCAGTGTACAGACCCATAATATTGTGTTGACTAAGATCTTGTCAAGTAGGACATGTGCAGTGCCATGTGGCAGATTTTTTTTATTTTTTTTTTTATGAGAAGGTCCATTTAAAAAGCTCTGCCTCCCTCCTTTTTCTGTCAAATGTAAATTATTACATTAATATTCTTGTATGTTTATATAAAAATAATTTTGTATGTTTTATATTAACACTATTTATTAAAACAAAGTAAACATTGTATCAAGTTTGCACATTTTTATTGTCTTTACATTGCGAGGTGTCGTGATGATCGCACAAAGTTGCAGCTTTAATTTAACCTGGCTAAAACAAGCTTTCATGCAGATCATCATTTCAAGTCATTTCATTAAGTTGATTGAAAGTGTTGATATCCGAGTGGGTGAAATGTTTACTTTGTAATTAGTCTGTCCATCTCCACCAGTTTGACCCTGTGGACCGAGTGCGCGCACGAGAAGTGGGCATTATCACATTGACAGGGTTAACTGAGATGTTCCAGAGTATCTGTATCTGGTCTTCCCCCCTCACACTCACTTCACACTGCTTGAGCTCAATGAGAACATAATGTGCTCAAGGGAGGTTTGGCTGTTTCACATACTATCTGATCTCATATTGTGTAATATTCCTTCCCCCGGTATCACAGGCAAGGCTTAAGCTAGTTCCAGACTAACATGCATGTTTGAGCTGTTTTAACTGATATATCAGCTCCATTGTTCTGTCTCAAAATGCACCAGTAATGTGTTTTATAAGGCACGTTTAGAAAAGCTACTTAATGGCCTAATTGAACTAAGGCCTAATCCTGGCTTAATCTAAGCCCTGTCTGTGAAACCGGGCCCTTATGTTTTGTCTTCGCAAACTGTTTATTTTCTTTTTAGGAAGCGCCTTCCTTGCCTCCTCAAATAAAACATCCCTGGATGTGTTCCTGGATCAACATCTTTTGTTGGTATTGAGATAATATTTCTGTCAAACAAACACTAAGCCTATCCTACATCCTGCCCTGACTCCAGTGTTTCCCATTAATCACCTAGACTCCGCTGGTCAATCTCTGCATGTGCTGTGGGTTTAGTGTGCATTTGGGAACGTAATGGGCACCATTTTATTTTATTTTAGAGTGAATTTGTTTTATAATATTTGTCTATTACCGTCATAATAATAATAATATATAAAAATATAAAATGATTAGGTCCGACCCCCATAATCTCACAAAATCCTGTGGGAAACACTGTAACCCTAACAATAAACTAACAACAACAACCAAAATGACAGATTGATGAGGATATAAGCACCCTAACCTTACCCCCAAATTAGTGATCCATGCCAAAAACTGAATAAACACTCTTGGCCAGCAACTCTGTGCCACACCCGTCCATGTCGCGCCAGGGTCACGCCATTTGATGTACGTGTCCATGTGATGTGCCAAGTGTCAACTTGACTTAAGGTTCCTGATGAAGTGCTTTAATAAACTCAGTTAATCCTCTCCTGGGGTTCCAGTAATAAGGATTACATTTCACTGCTGCCTTTGAGGGAGGGATGCTGGACGGGCACGAGGCTTAAATCTGAGCCAATAATCCGAGTGAGAAGCTATAGTGTTTTAATGCAACATAATTGCTGCATTATTTAGTTTGGCTGTATACTTGCATTAGATGCATGTGTCTGCTGTAATTAGTAATAATTTGGGATGTCAATTTAACACATTAATTTAGTTAATATTAATGCATTAATCATGCCCTTTAACCTATTCCTTAATAAGCCATTGAGCAAATCCAACACCTAAACTCGACACAAAAGCCTTTAAATTTAAAGCTTTACTTGTCTGACATATTAATGTAATGCCTTCATAATTTTGGGTCTTTTTCAGCAAATACTGTTATGTGGTACTGTTATGTCAAACACTATTTACTGTTTTTGGTCAATAGCTGTGTTTTATTCACTGTAAAACGCGTCAATGATCGCTTCACCCACAACACCCCCGGCCCTAGCAACCACTCTTAGCAACGTAAACATATTCTCGTTGATATTGTTCATTGAAGCTTATAGAGTAGAGTATTGTGAGAGATCGGGTAAGCGAGAGCACCTGCATTTACAGTAGATATAGCATTTCCCTTCAGCTCAGTCATATATTCCTAATAAAAATCTGTTTGAATGTCCGCTGCGACATCTTGAACTTTTAACAGTCATGGGGTTTTCCCGTGCCCTGGCACGCTAGTCATTTACCAGTTGCGTCTTGCTTCTCCCTGTTCCCAAGTTTCAGTCCTTTCAATATAAAAGTCTTCTCTACTGACTCGCTCATGAAGACAGTCTTTTCCGCCATCTAATGGTGAAATAATGTAATGCAACAAAATTATTGCTGTTGACAGTCAGGGACAATTTTTTCCAGGGGAAGGAAGGCTTTTAGTGATTTTACTTCATGAAAGTTGCATTGATACATATTGATTTTTTTTTTTGATTTAATATTTGTATTGTGTGCAGGGTAACCATTATATAAAAGCAATAAGGTACTTGAGGCTAGTGCTGTATCGTGAATAAGTCACGGCTGAAGGGGTTGCAGACACTCCACTTTGCGATACAGCACAGCCTCGATTACCTTGCTAACTTATATCATATTAGGGGTGTCACAAAATTTCACAACTTTTTTAACAATACAGCAGCGTCTTTCTAAAACTCCACTTCCACTGATTCATTTTCAAAAAAAAGATAGAACAAAATCAACAAAGTGAATCTAATGCTGTGACAGCCCTACATGATATTATGTATGTTAATGTGATTTAATTAAAATGCCAGTCAATTTACATAGTGTCATTGGTTGCATGTCCTGGAGTTTGAGATATGCTAAAACTGCTCTTTGCATTGTCTTTTACTGAACTGAGAAGCTCCTTGGCAACTTACAGGAAAATGACCTTTAAATCGCAGTGAAACAAATCCAGGCGGAAGCTGCTAGGAAGGACACATTGGGATGGGAAGGGGGGAAAGACTCATTGAGCTTTTTGAGCTAGCTCAGTGTCTCATCTAATTAGAGATGCTTTTTGCTGGAAAAACCATTGTGAACTCAAGCGCAGGATGCTAGCAGGCTTTAATGGGACCCGAAATGCCAGTGTCATCGCCTCAAGCTTGTGAGACGCTTTGACTCATCGCAGATATTCCTCAACAGAAAGCACTTGAGTTTAATTAATTGCTCAATCCGTCTGAGATGAGCGATGGGAAATGATGATTTGCTTGCGAGTAAAATGAATGGTTAAATAGGACGAATAGTGGAACGGCAGCGCGGCGTCCGCACCAAAACAACAGCACAGATGTTGGAACTAGAACGAGTGCGGCAGAGAAGCCGACTGCAGTGCCATCTACACTGTGATCATCGGCCAGGTGTCTTCTGGGTCAAACGGAGATTGTGACCTCTTGATGATTAGTAAACACAAACCATGGCCCAAGAACAGGTGCGCTCGGGGGAGGGAGTGATGAGGCATTGACGGTGTTGTGTGGCCCTGAATTTTAATTGGGTCACAAAGACATTTTATGCTGCTATTATTTTACTGCCACTTCTCAAATTATTCATTGTACAAAATTTGTAATTATGTCATTATTTACTCATCCTAATTCTATTCAAAACCTGCATGGATTCCTTACTTGTGTAGTAAAAAAAAAAAAAGAAGTGTTTGGTAAATAGTAAAGCACTATAAAGGCAGTCCATATGACTACATTCTGACACCGTGTCCTAACCAGAGTAGACGCAAGATAAAAGGGATCTTTTCCATGTCTTAGGACAGTTTTGGGATTTAATTTTCAGGAATTTTCTATTTCTGCAATGCTGTGGTTGACAGCTCAGTTACTGATTGTGTTTTTTATGATAATAAAATGGTTTCATTTGGATTTGAATATCATTATGCATGACTTTAATTATCCACAATGAAAAATTTACATCAGATCTTAAAAAAAAAAAAAAAAAAATTGTTTAAACTGTGCAAACTGTTTTGGTTACTAATTATGTGTTTTGAATAATGTTAATCTGGGTTAATTTTTGTGAATTTTGATTAAGTACCCTTTCATTTAGTTGCGAGTGTGAGACAATAGAGAGCCCGCCCACACACTCTTCTGATTGGCTGTGATCTGTGATTCACTGAAATCTTATCACATGGTGTCTGGTAAGGACAAGGTGTTATGGCCGGTTCAGATTACACGTTTTTTTTATCTTATGCGATAGTCACTGTGTCAGATTACACGATTTTGACTCCTAAAATCGTGTCGTGTCGTGGACAAGAACCATGTCAGACTACACGTTTCTTCCAGACCAGTCATCGCGTGTCGTTTTTGAAGACGCGCGTGAAGGCGAAACTAGTAGCGCCTGACTTCCGGAAACGAACGTAAACAAACAATGGATGAAGCGGCGATTTTCCTATTGGCTGTCTTGTGTTCAGAAAAAGATAAAAAAGAAAGAAAACCCGACAATGGACACGTTCTTGGATTGCACGAAGAGGACAGTATGTACTGTCAATCCTTCAAAGAGAACTTGAGGTAAAATATGTTTCACTCACACTCTCGCTCGCTCGCTCATTCACACACACTCTCTCACTCATTCACACACACTCACGCATTCTCACTCGTAACACACATACATAATCACACTCACACAAACAAGTTTCTCTATAGCGAAGTACAATTTAATGAATGATTAGTTAGCTTAATGCTAATTCCAGTCAGTTACTCACCGGGTTGCTGAAGTACTTCTGCTATTTTTCGCCAGCATTTTTCTTTTTTAATTCTGTCATGGTACTCTCTCGATGAAACATTATACAGGCAGGAGTACTGTTGCCACAGCTCCACGAACCTTTCCTCCATTTCATAATTCCACTTAGAAACACCATCGTCTCTATTTCGTTTCGGCATTTTTGAAAGCTGTGTATGGAAATGCGTCTGTGCTCCTATTGGTCAATGTCACACGTGCTAGAACCCGTCGTGGAGGACCGAAAAAAAATTAAACATGCTAGTCTTTTTGTCGTGGTGTCGTGAAGCATCGCAGACGCAACGTAGGCTGTCGCCCGCTATGACACACTATACGAGATGAAACGATCGAATCTTGCGTCCCGACGCCCGTTGTCGTATACGAATTCCCACGACACTCTAAGTCAAACGGATCGTGGCAAAATCGGGCTAAAAACGTGTAATCTGAACCGGCCATTAGTCTTCTGAAGCCAGCAGTATCTTTTTTTTATTTTTTTTTATTTTTAGTAGCTATTTAAGCCATTACTTACTGATAATCTTGCTGTACTGTATCTCCTAAATATCAGTTGTATTTCCAGAATGGTGCGGCATAAATTAATTTGCAATGAATGTCAACTTATTTTTCTGTTCCTTGCATAAACCTATTCTATGGCTTCAGAAATCTTTGAATATATAGGGTGCAGACTACCTGTATGGTGTTTTATGGTCACTAACTCATGGCAGTTCATTTCTCTTGTACATTTTGGCAATTTAGAGGCTATTTTGAATGAATTCGAAGAATCTCATTTGTACATTTTCCTACAATCTCACGCCAAAGTGATGGTTATGTTTAGGGGTGGACCTTCATGCTAAAAATTATTCGCATCATACAAATTCATACGGAATTGCACCTCGTAAAATAGTAATGTTTTCCTGTGAGACAGTTAATTTATGCTTTCACTGTATGGACAAGAGCAATGTTAACCCTCTATAGAACATCTCTTTTTTGAGTTCCTTTAGGAAAAGAGTGACTTGTGGGTGAGAAGGAACAGTTTTCTTATTTAGGGTGAATCATTCTTATAAATAGCTTGATGTCTTTATATGAACTGTATGAAATCAATATCCCTGTGCAGTGTTAATGCAGACGAACTGTATTAGGAAAGTAAGGTGAGCTATTTAATAAGTATTTTAGGGGCCCCAAATTCGTCTATGCAGCTCAGAACTGGGGCACATCAGTTCTAAATTCATCATGTATCCAGAGATATCTGGACCTTTGCACCAGTACTGCAGGCGCTCTATCCAGACCCTAAGGACCCAAATGGGGCATCCATCCTCCATCATGCCCTGCTCCTTATGTGCTACAAACCCAGCAAAAACAATACAAATCAGCTCTAACTAATGTAGGCCAGCCATTTTGCTTGGAGTTCCACAGGAAACTAAGAGGACTTACCTCTGTCTGTGTCATAGAGGTAGACAAACTTGTCCCACTTGTAGTGAGACAGGAGACTCAGGACGGCGCCCTTTAGAGGAGGGCGCATCTGGATGACGAACTGCACGTCTGAGTCGATGGGGTAGCTGGGAGTGACGAAGGAGGTGTGGAGAGCCCCGCAGAAGGAGGTCAGCGTGTTCATGGACTTCTTGTCATAGAAGCCGAAGATGGCGTACACCCCTCTGGAGAACTGCGAACAAACTGGAATCAGAACAAGACGAGTTTTAGTTTGTTTACGACCGAGTTACAGTACAAACAACTTCATAATTCTATATCAGTCCTACAAAATGGAATCGGATGATCTTGGCATGTGAGTAATTGCAATAATAGGAAAATCTGTACAAACACGGAAATTTGTTTTGACTGCATGAATATGAGCAGAGAAATAATTGCATTATTTCCAGCAGATGAAAGTGCTGCGTTGCGTCTGACAGTGAGAACCCATCAATACACTCTTGCCCTAAACAAAACACTGTCTGATTGGCTGTTCCTTATTCTCCCAAAACACTTGAAGCAAATGAAGCATAATTATGCACATCTCTATGAACCAAGAACAATCTCATTACTGACACGGATACAAAGCGGTTTGCGGAAAACCTCATCTGTGTTACAATATTTAGCCAAGGGCAACAACATGGGTAGTTTTGTATGCAAGAAATTAAATTAATTTATGATCGATATATAACCCTTAAATGATATTTACAAATGTTCACTGTAACAACAGATTTAGACTTTTATAAACAAATCGTGAAACCTGTGGCTAAATTAACACCGTTATCAAGACATTTTCAAGATAGTGAAGAACCCTGGAGAGGAAACCAGCATCCAAACTGGTTGACCAGCAATATCTTTTCACTGTTGGCTGATACTTCACTGTTGGCTGATGAAAAAAGTGGTCTCCTACAAAACACTAACATCTCTGCACACTGCTTACTTAAACAATGGTATGATTGGTAATGTTGTAAAGTACCTCTAAAAAGCCTATTAAAGGGGTGGTTGATTATGATTTCACTTTTCTAACTTTAGTTAGTGTGTAATGTTGCTGTTTGAGCATAAACAACATCTGCAAAGTTACAATGCTCAAAGTTCAAAACAAAGGGAGATTGCTTTTAAAGAAATTCCTTATTAAGGACTACAAAAAACGGCTGGTAGAGACTACACGACATTCCTCCTGGGTTAGTGACATCACCAACCCTAGAATTTACATAAACCACGCCCCCAGAACACGATTTATAGATTATCAAGATAAAACATGCTAATCAATGACTAGAAGATAACTACACCTAAGCTACATAAATTCATTAACTAACCATTCAGAAACGTCCTGTTGCTTCTACATGTTGTCACTTCTTCTTGAGTCTCTCCATCATTGTCTGAATCCGGTTTGAACATAAAAGGCTAACAGTTTTTGAAATTTTCAGTGCATGTTTGTGTGAGTGCACGCTGTTGAAGCTCCGCCCCCTGTGCCGGGAGCAGCAGCTCATTTGCATTTAAAGGAACCGACACAAAAATGGTGCGTTTTTGCTCACCCTCAAAAAGTGACAATTTTAACATGCTATATAAAATATCTGTGGGGTATTTTGAGCTAAAACTTCACATACACACTCTGGGGACATCAAAGACTTATTTTACATCTTGTTAAAAGGGCATTATACCACCCCTTTAAACTATTTCTAAAGATAGCGGTTAAAGGTGTTTTAAGCAATTTCAGCCATTTTGCTGACTCCCACCAGACTGAACTTCTGAATTAGACTGCTACCATTCTTTCAACCTCTCTCAACAGACATGTCAGCCAACCAGAATGTGCAAAATTATTCAAGAGTGCTTCAGAATTGCTACTGTTCTCTCAGTAGTGTTTCAGAATTCTCTCTCTCTCTCTCTCTCTCTCTCTCTCTCTCTCTCTCTCTCTCTCTCTCTCTCTCTCTATCTCTCTCTCTCTCTCTCTCTCTCTCTCTCTCACTCTTTCTCTCTCTCTCTCTCTCTCTCTCTCTCTCTCTATCTCTCTCTCTCTCTCTCTCTCTCTCTCTCTCTCACTCTTTCTTTCTCTCTCTCTCTCTCTCTCTCTCTCTCTCTCTCTCTCTCTCTATCTCTCTCTCTCTCTCTCTCTCTCTCTCTCTCTCTCTCTCACTCTTTCTCTCTCTCTCTCAGATTAATTTGTTAGACATTTGAAGAGATGTGAAAAGTTTTTATGTTCTCCTAACAATTTGGACGTGTGACTAAACTCTCTGAACAGCGGAGCTCTGATGTCTTGGTAATGGTTGAGGGGAGTAGTGCTTGATCTCAGACAGACCCCTCACTGCTGTTCCATGGCTGTCTGACACATGCTGCACTCAAAAGCTCAAGCTCCAACCTGATTGGTCCATTAGAATCAGATGGTGTAGTTGAGGGATCAGCCATCAGGAGCTAACAGCCTCAGCAGTCAAACCGAGACCACTTATTAGTCCAGCAGGTCAACCACTCTATTGGTATCAAGGATTTCATATTTACCCAAAGCCCAAACATAACATATAAACTGCCTGTCCTTGGCTTGAATAAGTTACTAAATGGACCAGATCTTATGCTGATATCAAAAGTCTAACTAGGCCAGAGTCCAAAATCCCTGTCTGGTCTATTGCTCTAGAAGATGGCATCTCAACAGCTGGACATCAATGCAGCTGCATTACTCTGGCACGTATGTGTGATAACAGGCCTGCAGCGGAGTGACAATTACCCATTGAAGGGGCTAGGTAAGTTGCACATCTCCTCACTGGCTCTGCTGGTTTGCAGGATTTATTTCCTTTAGTTTACTCCCAATTTGGACCAGTTCTGACACAGCCTTTGTCCTCAGGGATAGGAGCTGGCTGCTTCCCTTCCATCAGTTGTCCTGGACTTATTAGGACAGGCTTTGAACAAACTCA
Organism: Leuciscus leuciscus; assembly: GCF_965113295.1. Taxonomy (NCBI): domain Eukaryota; kingdom Metazoa; phylum Chordata; class Actinopteri; order Cypriniformes; family Leuciscidae; genus Leuciscus; species Leuciscus leuciscus. Next base: position 39,013,530 of record NC_138732.1, read on the forward strand.
AACCAAATACAAAAATTTTGTCAGATGCCTTTGCTTACTCGTTTCAGGCCTGGCATCTTTCTCTTCCTGAATATCTCAATCTCAGTTGGTTTTAAAACTAAGGCCGTTTTTTTCCAAAGCACATAAGTAGTTTAATCTCTAAATCGCTTTGCCAAAAGCATCATTATCTAAGCAGTACATAAATTGTGCTACTTAATTAAATTAGCAGCATTGGACTCCACATTAAACCACATTACTTGCAATTTAATCTGGTTTCACAGTTAAATGGCGAAAAAAGACAAAATAACCAGTTGGACAACATGTATGTGGTCGACAATATTAATGCAACTGGATTAATGCAAGACAACTGCATGCTATATTCCAGAATTCATTCATGTGCACGCTTCATGATAGGCTTGCATTTGCATAATGATGATTGACAATAACTGACAATTGATTATAACTATGAATATGAGACCCTGAAGGAACTTTTTGAGGTGGAAAAGACGTTTTGATGGAATAGACTTTTAATGGAGGGACATACATCTCTCAGGTTTTATTAAAATATATCTTCATTTGACTTTTGAAGATGAACAAAAGTCTTATGGGTTTGGAACGACTTAAAGGGTGGGTGAGAATATTTTTTTTTTAGGTGAACTGTCCCTTTAGGATTATCCAAAGGGAAGGGTTTGCAACATTTGAGTGAAGCATCAAACTGAGCCACTGACATCCTGAAGTAAACTTTGAATCGCTCGGGATAATCCCGCAGAGGTGGAACTCTCCCAACTCTCTACGCAATCTCAGGATTGGATGGACCCAATATTTCTTCTTTCTTTTTCTATTTTTAAGAAGAGAGAGGACAACAAACTCATCCTCACTGCTTGAAGACTCCATTTTGTATTGTTTTGCGGATTTTTCGCAACGGTTTCTGTCCGTGACGGATTTTTAGGATGACGAATACGAAAAAACGCATATGAAAATTTTGGACTCAGTGTTCAAGGACCTTGACAGTTGATTGATTGAGGCCCTTCTTGAACATTCTTGAACATTTTTTTTTTATCAACGTGAAGTACAATGTTTGTACTACTGGCCTTGCCAAATTCCTTAAAGTAATTCCATGAGATTAAGATGAATCTCAGTGCTTGGAGTCACTATAAATCCTGTTTTGAAGTGCGAGCATCGCCTCATTGCTTTTCATTATGCAGAGAGTCCTGGCATGTCACGTCACATCTTGATAACATGTTTACTCTGGTGGGCGAGGGGCAATGTTATCCACGGCTCGCTCAGTGGCTGAAGGATCCTTCCTCAGCCCCTCCATCTTTACCTTCTCACCCCCGAGCAACTAGCGGTCTCATTACCGGGTATTTGTCAAAACGTGCCTTCGTTCTGCTAATCAGGATGCTCTCTGCACTGCAGCAGTAACAATGCATTTCCACATGCCTGGCTGCTCCGAATGACCATGAGGCCACTGGTGTTGAAACGATAAGAGCCATTAGAAAAGGCTCCGTCCCGACGGCTGCGTTTCGGACTGAAATAATTTAACCGCAGTGTCATGCACTTGAAGCCATCTTTCACCACCATGATTGTACATGGCCCAGAGACCTAGAACACATCGCTGCAAATGTCAGAGTCGATCATCCAGCTTTCGGTATTCACTGTCCTCTTCTGTCCTTAGTCCTCTCTCACTCTCTCTCTCTCTATCTTCTCGTTCCGCCGCTTCTGCTATTCCAGCCACCCCTACAAACACCTCCCCCCAAACACAACGCTCACAGGATGATAGTCCTCTGGGGGTTTGAGCAAGTAATTGTATCTGCTCTTGTGAGGAGACATGTGAAGTCCTTCAAACTGTTTCTGAAAACAAGAATCCCCGTCCTCCTAAATAAGCGTGTAACTGTGATGTGTCTATGAAAGGCAAATACTTTCAGATTCCACATCCTCTTGCATGCACAGATATGTATTTTTGAGCCGAATTTATCGAACTGACCACAAAACAGTACTGCTGCCTCCTATAAGCAGAAAACAAAGTTTGCATCTGCATCAAAGTTTGTGAAAAAATCATCTGTGGGATGTTTTATGCTGTAAAGCTTGTAAATAATTACAATTTATGTTCTAAATATTTCATTGTTCTATTTGGACCCCCTACAACAATACAACACTGCTTAGGGCACTCATTTGGCCAGCAGCGGCCCTGCATAAAACTAATAGCCATTTCATAATGTATCCTCTGTCCTTTGGCCATTTCAGATCTGGAGCATCAGTTAGCCTTCAGATGGCATTGTGGCTGTTTATGGGTTACAAACTGGCTCACTACAACACATGGGTAGCAATTTGCACTGTATACTTTACATAGGCAGCATTCCAGCCAAAATAAAACCCCATACTTGACTGATTTATAATGTCTACATAGGGCATGAAAAACCTGAAACTCCATAGAACATAGGAACTCCTTACGGCCACTCACGCACAGGACACAAACAGTAGGGTAAGGTGGGGTAAGAAGATATTTCTTGTGTATAGAGGACCAGGACCACAAGTAATGTGGTAAGAAAGCCTCTTTTGATAATTAAATATTTTCTATGACAACTAAATTAGCAAATGTTTATTTCCCTTAAAGGTCCCATGACATGAAATTTTCACTTTCTGAGGTTTTTTAACATTAATATGAGTTCCCCTAGCCTGTATTATGGACCCCAAGTTTCAAAAAATTTCAATCGGTGTAAATCAAGCTTTTGCTATCTTTCTCTGCCTTTGAGAAAATGGAGGCTCATTCGCGCTGATCTTGAATCTCCTCCTTATGACGTCATAAGGAGGAAATGTTACCTCCCCTGTCTCTGCTTTGCCCGCCCAGAGAATATTTTCCGCCCATGAGAAAATGCGCTAGGAAGTAGGAACGCGCGCGCGCGCGATTTTAGTTTGTCCACGAGAGATATCATGGCTTTTGAGCGAGCGAAGCATAACAATCGCTCAATAATTGGATGTACAAATGAACACCGAAGGGTCAATACAGAGCTGGGCTTGCTGAACGTCTGAAACTAAGGTCTGGATCACTCTCTTTGGCTCAGCTACACACCTCGGACAAGTAAGTCAACTAATGATATATAAGTGTGTTGCTTTACTGTTTATGGTTACCTAGATTTTACACGTAGAATGTGGCTGTAACATTAGCTATGCAGCTATGCAGTTTATGTGTGTGAATACACACACTGTAACGCGAGTGTTGTACACGTCTTTGTTATTTGGATAACTGTTTTCCTGTTGGTTATATGGCGCGCGCGATATCCGCATTTCAAGATCGCAGAGCTTGATGTAATTGTAATAAGATAAATTACAGACGTTACAGATCTCTCATGAAAAGGCAACAGTAGTTTAGCGTTAGCTACATGATAATAACTGTAAACCATCCGATTAAAGTACCGTATCCAGACATAATATTTTAAACTAACCATTCGGAAACGTCCTGCTGGAGCCGCTGAGTTGCAACTTCTTCATCCGTTGCTTCTCCATCTGGATCAGATTCTGGGTCAAACTGAAATGCTTGAAAGACTGCGTGTCTTCGTGCCATTGCTATATCCAACGTAAACATGCACGCCACGTTACCGTTGCGCAAGATGGTCAAGGCCACACCCACCATCCACCTTGCGCCGCCTTTCTCCTCCTCATTAGTATTTAAAGCTACAGACACCGAAACGGCCCGTCTGAAGGAAGCTCATTCTGGGACTGGCTTGTAGTGGCTATAATTCTGCACCGAGGCTGAATTTTTGGAAAGAGATTTCAGATACAGTACTAGGGAGCACTAGGGGTGACCCCGAATAGTCGAAGATTCGATGCTTCGATAGGAGGAGCCTGATTCGACTACCAATCTCACGGTCGAATCTTCGCAGAGGTGTTATGAAACGAGGATATGCCACTTTGGCTATATGAGGGCGCTCAATGTCTGATTTCACATAGAACTAGCTTTTATGTAAATACGTTAATATTCAGCCTATTATGATAATGCTGTAGGCCTATATAAAAATGTGCAAAGAAAGAAGCTTTTAATAAATATTGTTTTACCTTCGCGTGAATAAATCCAAACACCCCGTGGCCGTGACAGATTTAAGTTTCACTTTCAATCCGTGACCGACAGAGGAGTGTCTTCGCGGCAAGGATTTAAATCTTTAACAATGTCTGGGATAAGAAAATCTAAAGTGTGGATGTACACGATTAGAAAGGATATTCTCCAAGGCTGGATTTAGCATCAGGAAAACCATGATCGCACTTCTGCCGGCCACCGTTAACATGTTTCACGCATAGACTGGGTTTCACGTTAGAATGTATTTTATCCGCGCGCACAATTTGAAAAGACTCCAACGGACAGACAGAGTGAAAGACGTTCAGGATTTGTTCTCTCGATCAGGTACAAGTGATTTCAAAACTTTTCAGCCGGTTCTAATTTTATTTTTGGATGCTGTGAACATGTTTAGCTAAAGACTGCCACTCCAGTTTAGCATTTATTGTTGTTTCTGCAGTTAAAAAGACAAAGTTGAAAATTCTGGCTACTATCGTTATTTTAATAATTTCTTGATTTTTATTTTATTTATTAATCTGTCAGGGTTATCTAATCTAACTATTTGTGGCTTGTGTTTTGAATATATGTTCCCCTGCACTTTAGGCATTTTGCACACATTTGCTCCTCATCCTGTGACTTGATTCTGATTTATTTCGTTTTGTATTTTTATTTATTAGAAAGGTATATTCTGTTCTAATTTAATTTAGTAAATTAATTGTTTATTTTTTCGGTGCATCGATGTTGTGCTGTAGGCTGGCCTGCTCGCACAGGTAATTTAGCCGATTTAAATTGATTTGCATGTGAAATGCAAATCTGCAGTGTGGCCTTTCTGGAGTTATTTATGTTATTTCTTAGTTTTATTGATCAAAAATGTTTTTATACATTTTCTTCTATATCTTTGTGTGATTTTCTGATTTTCTTTGAAACGTTAAAGCCCCGCCCCCAGCCCCACCCCCACCCCCATCCCCAGCCCCACCCCCACCCCCATCCCCATGATTCGACTATTAGTCGACTATAGGCAAGACATGACGATTCTGATTCGACTATGAAAATCCATAGTCGGGGACAGCCCTAGGGAGCACTAAGGGACCTTTAATAACACTTTAGCTGATGTATCATCAACCTGCACGTGCTTAACTTGGTAAAGTTAGTAAAGTAAAATGCTATTTTTTTTTTTTTTTTTTTCTCATAGGAGACTATGGAAGCTTGTTTCCGCCACAGAGTGAAAAATAGGTAAATGCGTAATGAAATGAAATGAAAAAGGTAATTGCAACTTTTTAATCTCACAATTCTGACTTTTTATCTCAGAATTACATGATATAAAGTCGCAATTGCAGGTTATAAAGTCAGAATTGCGTGATATAAAGTCGCAATTGTGTGTTATTAAGTCAAAATTGCGTGTTATAAAGTCAGAATTATGAGCTATAAACTCGAAATTGCAAGAAATATACTTGAAATTCTGACTTTTTTTCTCAGAATTGCATGTTTATATCTCGCAATTCTAACTTTTTAATATACGCAGTTGGGAGATATAAAGTCAGAATTGCATGATATAAAGTCGCAATTGCGTGTTATGAAGTCAGAATTGTGAGATATAAACTATTCTGAGGTAAAAAAAAGAAAAGAAAAAAATCCTTTGAATTGGACTTTACATCTCACAATTGTGAGTTTATATTTCACAATTCTGAGAAAAGATGTCAGAATTGCGAGATATAAACTCGCAATTATGTGTTATAAAGTCAGAATTGCGTGATATAAAGTCGCAATTGTGAGAAAAAAAGTCAGAATTCTGATTTTATAAGACACAATTGCGACTTTATTTCACGCAATTCTGACTTTATATCTCGCAATTCTGAGAAATAAAGTCAGTATTGCGAGATGTAAACTCGCAATTGTGAGATAAAAAATCACAATTATCTTTTAAAATGTTTTATTCTGTGGCGTAAACAAGCTTCCATAGGAGACTAATGCTTACAGCTGTATGCAACAAAGTTTAACATTAGTAGATATTGCACAAAAATATATAGCAAAACATCATAGCAAAACATCAAAACATCATGGTCTTAGAATTTGGACAAAATAATATGTAGTTTACATTTAATTGTTTTCAACAGCCTCTACGTCAGGAGTGTGCCTAGTTGAACAATGCTATGAAGGAATGCATCTCACCAAGGTTTAGAATAGAGTCATCATGTCTTGCTCCCCTGTCCAAGGGTCATGACTCACCGCACCAATACCAACCCCCCATACACACACACACACACACACACACACACACACACACACACACACACACACACACACACACACACACACACACACACACACACACACACACACACACAATATACCATAACTCGCCACTGGACCCTTCAACCTCACGTGACATCAGCAGTTGGTGTAGTCCATGACTAATCATATCATGGTTATGTCTCCTGATCTTTGTGAAAAATCACATTTAAAATTTCATAACCCAAATGCAATAATTTCAGCCTTTGTGTTTCAGAGAGAGACCACATTTTTACCTTATTCCAATTTGTGGTGAATTAATTACAAGAACTGTTTGAGATAGCAGTTGTTGGAGACCTTTACTAGGTCATTATGACAACTACATTGCAAATTCCATTAAAAAAAAGCCATTGCATATATGAAGTATACAAAAATACAAGATTTAAGAAAGTGATTTCCACAATGTTTTCTAAACTCACAAAAAAAAAATAAAAAAAAAATGTCATTGTGTATTCATGTCATTCCAAACTCAGATGACTTCCTTCCTTCTGTGAAACACTAATAGAGATGTTTTTAAGTATACTCACACTGTTATTTTTCATTCAGTGAAAGTGAATGGTTACTTGGGGCTATCAAGCTTAAAAAAATGGCAAAGCATCATAAAAGTACTAAACTGCCCTTCAAAACATGACAGCTAATGCAGTTTGATGGTAACATAAATCTGAATCCAATTATTAAAGGTGAACTGCGTAATTTCACCCCAAGCTTGTGGTTAACCCAGAGGTCGAGAGGTCGACATGTCGAGCCACTCAAGCAAAACAGAGCAATGTTTTGAAAGAATAGATTCATAGTGCCACAGTGTCTACTCTCTTAAGTCAACCTACGAATTACTTACTGATAGTTGTCTCTGCACTTTAAACAAGGATAGAACAAAGTATTCTGACTTCCAAAGACTGCATGCATAACTGATATCTTTCCCTGTTAGACATAAAACAGTCTCTACATAAAAGAACACAGAAGTAATGACCACCTATTCCAGCAAATAATAATTGTGAACAAACTGTTAATTCACTTAAGCATTTTCTGCAATCCACTGTTGTCGCAGTATTTTGTTGTTCCTGCTAGAATATCCAACAAATCATCCATTCTCCACAGAGGAAATGTATTACAAGGGCAATGGTTGCAACAATCTCCTTCTACTTCTTCTCCCCCTTGGGGGTTTATGACTGGGGTTGATGCATGTACAGCTTATGATATTCTGTAATTGGATTTTCAGAAAGCTGTTGACAAAGTCTCCCACAACTGCCTAATCCCCAATCAGCAGTGCAGCACTGAGCATGTTCCTATAGCGGGGTAGAGAGCAATGGAAGCATGCAGCCCAGAGATGCCATTGTAATACGGCATGAGGGGGTGCTGTGGATTTACTGTAGCATTTGACAAAACACAGCGCATTTTACAGGGCATGCAATAAAAACAGCTAATCTCAAGGAAGCACTAGGGAGAATATTGCTATCATGTAACCTAACTCACATCTACTAGATAGTGTATCAGGTAATGAAGCCAGTGAAAGTCCACTGACATTGAGAACCAATTACTCTTTCCCATAGACAGATGATAATTATCAGGAAGCTATACTATACTAAACTTACCTTACAAAACACATGTTAGTAGTATCATGGTGTCAAATGGCAATATTATGGTACTGAATAATTACATTCATGTATTTATATGGTAATACAAGGTCATTTAAATTGTACCAAATAATTGCACAGAAATCATGGTATCAGCACTGTACAGTTTCAAAACTATGCTACCATTTAGCTATGTTAGCTATGCTTAGACATGCTTAATATATGTAGATATACCAAACAATGTGCTAATTGACTCTAAAGAATCATAAACAGGGCTTGACTACTATCATAAACAACATATGTTATTAACAATTGTATATGCAATATACATATTTTTCAGTTGCAGTCTTTTAAAAAGGCATCTGAAATAATAAACTAAGTGCTGTTAGTGTTGTAAAAATATAGATTTTTCGATACATATTGATCCTGAAATATCTTAAATGCCTCCAATGTTCAATTTCTCTCAGTACTAAATTGAGATGATTCACGTAAACACAGTCAGTTATGTTTTAAGTGAATGTAAACAGTTGAGAAAGAAAACGCTCGTGTAACAGTATAATGGATCCGTGCGTCAGGAATTAAAGTGACAGCAGCCTAATATACCTGCCGCCAAATTATGAGATAATATTAAAAATATCTACAGGATATGGCAGTTTTTCCCCATGGTATCAATGTCAAAATTGTGTCCAGTGAAAATACTGAGTGGGTAGTATCTTTGGGAAGCCACAGTGGCTAGTGTCAAGCCCTTTTTTAAAACTACTGTATTTAAATATATATATATTTTACACCTTCAAAAAAGGTGTAAAATGCCACGAAGAAAGTGCTTCCGTACTAATCAGAAGCTGTCTGAAATCACAGAGTGACGCACTCTTACATGCTTGTTTGTTGTAGGAAAAAAAGTATTCTGTCACTTACACAAAAAGCAGAGACCTTGGACTCAGTATTCTAGCATATCATGCTAGTCGCCCCCATAGCAGGAGCTGGAGTGGGCAGCGAGCCTCGTTGAGGAGAGAGAGCTCAGGGGAAGTCGTCAAGGAGGCCATTTGCAAATCGCCTCTTCCTCTGGGTAACTTAGCTGCAGTTTCCAAGAGAGGCCATTTTCAAAGGGTAGCGACGAGAACTGTGGGTGGTATGTGTTTCAGCTGGGTTTCTTGTAAAGCAGGATGAAAAAATGGCAGCTCAGATGCACCATTCAGTCTCTCTCTTTCTGTGCTTTTCTCTTTTTCAGCCTCTCTGAATTCTTCGAGTCAGCTCACTCATATCACCCACATATCTATCCATCACGGCCTCCTCCACATCACCGATACTAACCTGCAAACCACTGACCAGCTCTTGTAATATAGCTTTCACCAAAGAGGTGTTTTCAAATGATATATAGGAATTCATGACAAGCAATGCCTGATAAAAACTCAATCCCAGCAAGAAAGGGATTTGCATTGTTTGCTTGATTACTGGCATGAATTTAAAGCAAGTCTCCCAAGGCACTCTCTTTCAGCTCTGGCGTTACTGTCCAGAATAACTAAACAGGCCACGGGTGGGAGGGGAGAGGACTCTTTAACCTTGAAGCTATCATGTAAAGTACGCTCTATGCTCCTCTCTGCCTCGCTCTCAAGCTACTTTCGGTCTTAAAGAGTGAAGAGTCCACTTTCCTATCTCAGTTTTCAGGAGTCCTTGCTGAGGTTGTAATGCTGGAGCAAAGAGAGTCTACTTCATTACAGGCTAAGCCTCAGAATCCCTTTATTTCAGTGCTTGGCAGTATGAATATATCTCTGCATTTCTTATGCCTCGCCTGCAGGCAGCCCGCAGATGTGTCTTCTAGGAGCGGCTCAGTGATTTGAGGTAAAGTACCCAAATTCCATGAAAGAGATGGTACACACTAAAGTACTTTGCTGATGATGGGAACATGCACGCCCTACCCTGACCGTTAACTAGCCTTAAATTTGAGAGACAGATTCCAGCCCTAATCCAACCAATCAGAACCAGTGAGGATGCCCTACTTGTTGAAAACCACTGCAAGCAGAAATTCACACTCTTTGAAACATCTCTCCCAGCCAATCCCCTTCGCTCTCCTCCAAATCTGTCTCAGTGCTATATGGGCCATTCTGCAGAATTGGTGCAAACTGCTGTCCGACAACCAAAAAACACTTTTAAAAAGCATTTAAGTATTCAAATTGTAGATGTTTATTAAGATCCATCTATTATTTATTGAATCCCACAATAATATTTAAAATTTAAGTAAGCTTAATATATATAAAATCAGAATTCATTGGATACTTTCAATTGGGATGTAGCTGTCCCAAATACTAACCCCTAAATTTCAACTTGTGAAAATGATATTGAATTATTTTTTTTATTTTTTTTTTCATTGTTTTTAAAAATATCTTTTTGATTTATTTTAAAAAGTAAAGTAAAAAACAAACAAAAACATTTCATGATATTTTATTTTTAAATCATGAAACTTTATGTAAAAAAAAATGTGTCCCGCATTTTCACGTCACTCCCAAAACAGTGTGTGTTTTCGTCCATTGGCTGAGACTGATTTTAACCACACCCCTACATTTTTGATCAGGAAATATCCTTGTGTGCCTCTCTCTCATAACCTCTCTTTCATTGTAGATAGGTACCATCATTTTGAGGGAAATGTGTTCAAAAGTCAGAAAATCTCTGTGTAACTTTAAGGGACGTCACTACCAAACACCTTTTTTCTGCAATTAAGCAAACTTTTTTGGGTGTAATTCCATACAATTTAGTTTTTATGTGTGTACAACTGTTCAGAACTGTGCTAGGTAACCATGTGCTGGCTATCATCTTTGGACTAGGCTCAAAAGTATCTAAAATTGTCACTACCGAAACAGTCATTACCGAAACATTGTTTTGGTAGTGACAAAGGGGGAACACATAATCATTTATTTGGGGGAAATAAACTATTTTTTTGTACAGTTATGCAAATAATTAGTATCTTAGTATGTTTTAGTAGTGTTTTTGTATGCTAGTTAAAATTCTGTAATGTGATGTGGTCGCTACCAAAACATTACTGTCACTACCGAAGATGTGCCGTCACGACTGAAACATGGATGATTTGTCTAAAATAAAGTATATTGAAATATCAACTAAGATATTATTATAGTGTTTGGTTCAATGTATATTCAAACTAATGAATTCTTAACTTTGAAATCAGTATGATTAACTTAATGCCTTTTACAAAGAAAGATTGGGTTCAAAATACAACAAATTACATCTGACTACATTGGAATATTGTAAAAATTGTAATTGTTATTGATTTACCTGTGAAAACTTTTTTTTTTAAATAGCAAAAAATATATTTACAAGGTAGATGTAAACAAAATATTAATAGGTCAATATAAGCCCTCTTATTAAATGATTTATTATTGTGTTTCGGTAGTGACAAATTTGGGGAGAGGAAAAATATTCAAAAACTTTCTGCAAATACAATATGATAATTAACTGCATATTTACTAGAAATGTGTACCTTGGATATTATACAATTTGCATACATACAAAATTTGTGGAAAAAGACGTTTCCAACTCTGACTTTGAACCAGTTCTGTAGAATGGCCCATATATAGCACTAATAGTATGTAAATTGGAAGTCGAAGTCATCGGTGGGGTGAGGATGCAGTCGGCAGAGCTCTGAATCCTCTCATCACTGACACTGGCCTTCATTAAACGCTCGCACATCCAGCAGATCCTAGAGCCTGTGATACCAGTGGGCTGCACAGGGAGGAACGAAAGACAGTAATAGAGATAGAGGAGGCGGTGTGTTCACAAGAAACTGCAGTCCAGCGTGAACAGCATTGGAGATGTGAGCGATGAGGAAAGAAACACACAATGCCTATGAAAGGCCCAACTATTACCAGAGGGGCCGTCGGGTTAACGCAGAGCCAGGGTCAGGGCCACAAAAAGGGAGAGCACAGGTGAGGGATGCGGTGCCTACTCGAGCGCTGAGACAGCCAGAGTTTCAGAGCCGCTGACTTGAACAGAAGGGAGAGTCTGTGCTGCTTATTTTGCGCAACCAAGTTTCCAGGTCGCCCAAGCCAGCACAAAAGCACAATGACAGGCTTAGGAGCCATTGTCCCTTTTCAAATGTCTTTAAACACTGCTTCACTTCTGACAGATCACATTTTTCCCCTTTCTTTTGCTTCTCCAAAAAGAGGACATCTGAGGCAAACGCACCATCGGGAGGTTCAAGCATGGAATCGCTCCAGATTGTCTTTTCAGTCTGCAGCTGGACGGGATTAGGGCTCATCTCTGCCTGGGGTGAACTTTCTCATCCACATGCAAGCCTAACAAGAAAACAATCCAGCTGAGGAACTTGGGGAAAAGCAGCGAGAGCCCACACAAAGGAAGAGAGAGAGAGAGAGTTATAAATAGGAGCCATGTGTCAGGCCTTGCATTTGCAGATTGACTTGAGAGTGACTTAATATTTCATTGCTTGTCACACAAACAGCCACGGACACATAACGGCAAGCTGAGAAGTCTTCCTATTGAATCTACCCACAGCTTTTGCTTGCTGATGCGTGAACTAGCGAGAACAACTGCTCAAATGAACCATTTCCAAAGTAACATGGAAAGAACATGGATGAGAGAGCAGAAATCATGATTGTTTAACTCACAGAATTGGTTAAGGTCAGCGAAGCACTACCACAAACTCCAACAAGCAGTAAGAAAAGGATAATGTCCAGTCAGCCGGGCATTATCGCAAAATACACCTAGACAGGGTGATCTGGAAGTTGCACCATCATATAATCAAACATGTTCTTTGTTATATTCGGCTAGATAACTGCCTACAATAATGCAACATTATTCCACTCCATTTCTTCAACTGACACAAGAATCAATAGAAATGTTATCAAAATTACAACACAGTTGGGTTGGGGGTTCTATAATTGTGAAAATGTCAATAAAGAGCTAGAATATTAAAATGCTGGATGTTATCGATGTTCGGCTTTCTTTTTTTCTTTTCTGAAAGCAGACTTTAGCAAGCGAATCTTGATCAATTTGACCAGTCTATATGACACCTCAGTTAAAGATCAATGCGAAACGATGATACCCCTACACTTGGAGAACACTCCTCTGTCCAGCCCTACTGTGAGTCAAAGTACTGCCGGCTGCATTAACCTGTGTTATTGTGCTTGCTGGTGCTTTAAACCATTTAAGCATTTTATGGTTTGCTGTATGTACTGTAACTGAGAACAGTGGGGGCACTGCATCTTAAAGCAAGACTTCAGAGGATCTTAGCATGAAAGGATAAACATCAGCAGCTTGTTTGAATTACAGTATATTTCTTTGCACAAACCAGAGCTATTTGGCACTGACGGTGCTCCGAAGGTAAACTAAAAAGCTTGCCTTGGAATGATAAATTATACATTTAGGCCCGGTTTCACAGACAAGGCTTAGATTAAGCCAGGATTAGGCCTTAGTTTAATTAGGACATTTAAGCATCTTTTATAAACATGTCTTAGAAAAAAACATAACTACTGTGCACATTTTACTCTAAATTGTAATGTGGACTCATGCATTTTCTGTAAAGCTGCTTTGAAACTATGTGTATTGTGAAAAGCGCTATGCAAATGAATGTGAATGTGAATGTGAGTTGAATATTGGAACAAAACAACCCAGACAGCAACATAGTGTCGGCCCAGATGCGGTCCACATCTGGTACACATGGATTCCAGATGTGGGCCGGATCTGGGCCGACACTTGCTGTCAGGGAATGACACTGATATATTTTAAGATATGTCAGTGCAAGTTGCTTTTAGTTAAAACAGCTCAAACATGCATTTTAGTCTGGGACTAGCTTAAGCCTTGTCTGTGAAACTGGGGGTTTATGTTCTATTTGTAGTTAGCTGGTGGAAGATTGCCTTCTATGCATGGGTCATGAATTATCGTACATCATATTTCTGGCCTCTATATGTATGATCTTGGCAGGTGTTGCTGCAGACACAGGAAATGTGCTAATCTTGTCCATTTCAGCACATTATATCCTTGGAAAGCTAGTCCATTTATATGGTTACGCTAGACCAAATGTTCGCTTCCTCCCTAATGATGTCATCTTTCCTGCAGGGCAATGGTTTAAATGCTCTCAGTGGCCTTGGGATCGGTGGGATCAGTTCTCAGTCCGGGGATCTTCATTAATCTTGACAGGGTCTGGAGACGTATGTGTGTTCTCCACACTGAGGCTGCTGAAAGCTTGCCAAAATCATGTTCCATGATAAACTTGGGATGGGAACCATCTGAAAGCCTGTGCTAGTTCTGCACGCTCCATTCAAATGAGACTTTTGTCATCTTTTGTGCCTTTCCTCAATACATGCTCCACAAAGCCATAGCAATGAACAATAGTGGGGTCCTGGTGCACCAGAGTAGATTATAGAAAAATATGCACACAGTTAACTGATTTCCATTATTCCCGGAGAGCAGCTGAATGCCATGGACTGTTAAATGTAGTTGAAGACATCACTCTGACCTTCAGAAGCACAACAGAGCTGAAACACCGGCCTAACAGCTTGCTGGGAGAGAAAAAAATACAGAACAGGCCGAAAATACATCAGAAAAAAAGATGTGCACAACAGTATAGAAATCCCCAATTCTGTAATTCCTGATATTATAAAGTATGGGAACGTCTCAAACGAATCGAGATTTCAAATGTTTTCAAACAGACTAGGAATACGACACTGTAGGGGAGAGTGGGGAATGCTTGAATGTGTCCAAACATTAAAGTTTGAAATACATAATATATCCCTGAACTGTGTAAATTAGTGCCAAGTACAACGAGTGCTGTTGTCCCAACCGAACAACAGCAGGATAAGTAATAACATCAAAACATTGATTTTTTTTTAATTTGTGCATGATTTGACTTAACAATTATACTTATTACACGTCTCTGTGGAAGACTTCCATCCAGCGGGACGTTATTATACCCCAATAACAACCGGTAAAAGCTGATAACGCAGGCTCATCAGGGTAACTCACAGAAGTCTGCGCTTTAAGCTTGATAGGAACAGTTTTTCTCTGTGGAAGTTGTGTGTTTGGTGAGCTAATAAAATATTAAAACTCAAATCAATATTTTGTGTACAGTTATTTAATTAAGTCATCTCTTGTTTCATGCTAACGCAGCTGCTGCCATTCTGCAATGATTGTTTTGCACACTGAAATGGATTATAAGATAACAAACTGGAAATATTGTTGTTTTTTTTACAACTATTATTTACATGTATGTGGTGAAATGCTGTGTAATAAGTGATATGACTGTAACCGTATCCCTTAAATAACCGTCTAATTTGAACTTGCTGCTTACTAGCAACTGCTCTCTCCGTTTAAAGGGCTAATAAAATATTTCAAATCAAGTCAATATTTTGTGTCTAATTACTTACTTATGTGACAAGTAGCCGTGTAATAAGCAGGATCACCCATCTGGCTTTATTCTGCGGTAACTACCGGCTGGATGTACA
Source organism: Leuciscus leuciscus (assembly GCF_965113295.1). Lineage (NCBI taxonomy): Eukaryota > Metazoa > Chordata > Actinopteri > Cypriniformes > Leuciscidae > Leuciscus > Leuciscus leuciscus. The sequence goes on from NC_138732.1 coordinate 39,028,886, forward strand.
TTAACCCTTACTTAATGTTGAGCCAACACCCATCACCCCATTTTAACCAAAACTGTATTCAGATAGTAAACATTTAACTCAAAAGAGCAAATAAAATGTAAATTGTCATGCTGGAGCACTCAGAAATGAAAGCCAGAGGAATAAACTGCAGTTTTTAATTAACATAATAGCAAACACAAACAACACATGGAAACCAGAAAACCATGGAATAGAACAAAACACACCAGAAGGACAAGACCTGACAAACACCACAAGGGCTTAGATACACACACACACTAATAAGGGTAAAATGGAGGAATAAGGGAATCACATGGGAATAACATGACAGAAATGCACACATAAAGCAAGATATTTCTCGCTCTTTACATTTAGATGAAAGGGTGTGTGGGTGGAGTACAACGGGGCTAAAGGACAGCTTAAGAAAACATGCGTTTCACTACTCACATAGTGTATGATTGCAGAACAAATATATATGTTTTTGAGCAACACATTTTGTGCGAAAATAAATCATAAAAGTGGTTGTTTTTGTTTAAAAATCATATAAATGTATGGTCTGGCGAGGATGGCCTTTTACCCCACAGACACATGGGGTAAAACCAGCACGGGGCAAAAAACACACAGTATTGATACAAATATTTTAGATTAAATAATATGTTTTTAATAATGTTAATACTTGTTCAAAACAATCACTTTAGCAAAGTTTGTACTATTTTCTGTTTATTTTAATAAATAAATAAATAAAAATAAATATACTGTCATTAAAATATGTTAATCTAAAAACTATATTTTAAAAATACAGAAACAAAATTATTTTGAAAAGTAAAAATTTTGAAAGCATTGAAGGAGATCCCATAGTAACTTACTATAGATTTACAGTAGTTAGAATAAATGATATTTTATTATATGAAATGATTAATATCATAATTTTAAACATGATGGTTTCATTATAAATATGGTGATTATCTCTAAGGTGGACACCCAACTTAATATATTAAATATATTATATTTACCAACTGAATCGAACCATGGCAACAAATGGAAAAGTCAGACGGCTACATATTCTTCCGTTATTGAAAAACTATACGAAAAACTTGAACAAAAAAAAACAAAAAATTAACAAGACCTTGTCTCAAAATATAGTCAATAATTTTAGTGATTCTTATTTGCTACTAAAATCTACAAAACTTTAAAAAACATCAAATATTAGATCAAATTAGCGCAGAATCAACTTTGCGCTGCTGCCCGCGATCCCATCAAGAATCAGACAAATTTCCACGGAAAGTGTGCGGCAAGTTTTTGTGCATCTAGTGGTTCAGAGGAAAATAAAATCAAAGGCGCCTTTTACCCCGGTGCGCCTTTAGCCCTGTTGTACCCTACATATCAAATCTGCTGATTCAGATGAAACCACTTCTGTCATTTAACGTTCAGAATAAAATTTTCCTTCAAATCCATTCCATGTTTTAAACCTTCTAGAATCACTTGAGGAGCCTTGAGCTCAAGTATGCTAAAGATTTTGCCCCTGTTGCTAATTTTTAAATGGTTCAGCTAATGAATAGGTTGAAGACTCCCCGGTCTCTGCTTTGGTTTACTCTCTCTGAACTATTCTATGAATCTTTGAAAGAACGCCGTATCCTGTTTTTCCCATCACTGTTTGTCCTAGCCCTACCGCTGGTTTGTCACAATCACAAAGGCCATTTTTCCCTCCACAGCTGTGACGCATGAGTGATAAGCAGTCCATAATAACAAGTCATTTTCATTTGTGTGATTGTGCACACCAGGAGCGTGTCATAAGGTTCACCATAAACCATCTGCAGCTTTGTGCTGCAGATAAACGTTTTCAAAGCATAAATGAGATTTTATGAGTGTGTGGGAATATTTACTCTTATACTTATTTCCCCCTTCTGTTTACTGGTGATGTTTTATGGTCAGCTGTGCATTCTTGTCAAATCATCATGTTGATATCATCTTCAATAACAACAAGGGCAAGATCTGTTGGTTTCTGCCTCAAAGTGATTTATGGGAAAAGAACGTCTGGAAATATGGTCCCAGGAAAACAACAGGCAGATAAGAACAGCGCTCTGTCTAATAAGAGCTCGACGCCAGACCGGCGCCGTCGTTGTCAAAACGTCCCCTTGGTTTTGAAAATGGTCAAAGCGCTACTTCAGCTGGATGGATAGCATACGCAGCACCTGAAACAACTAGAGACTTGAAAGCTACAGTTTTATCAAACAACATCTGCGAGCACCAGTGATACCAGGATAAATAAGACACCGCTACTATACTCCTCAGGTTCCCTTTGATATTCCCATTAAAAATTCATTGTGTTTTATTTGCCTTCAAGTGAGCGAAGTGTTTGTTGCCCCCTGTCTTCCCCAAGCTATCTCGCAGGATCTCTCCAGAGCTCGATTCTTGGCGTGTTTTGTACTGTTCTTTGAGAAATAAAGCCTTAATTAAACTGGATTTCATAACACTGGCCTGACTCCATGGGATGATGTCATTGTCCTGGTGTAACGGCGAGGCCTGTGGGATCAAGTTTCTTTGGCAAGGGCAGTCGTTCAGGACCAAGGACAGCGACAACACAACACAACACAACAGTGCTAAAGCTGTTTTGTTGGAGGGATAGGGCATGGAGTAATGCAAGCCTTGACTGCTGTGCCCTTTACTGACAAGAATCACACGGGTCCATCCCACACCATGTGACCGACCCGCTGCCTCTTTGGGACCTCAAATCTGAACCTGCCTGCATAGCATGGAAACGGCCTTGGAAACCCCCAACAACTTCACTGACTGACCACCAGTCCCTGATGACTGCGAACTAAGACCGTCTCTATGGGACCTTTTCAGCATAATGCTCTGCATATATCTGCATATATTTCCTGCCACATGGTGCCAGCATATTGATTCAGTTTTTTATTTATTTATTTTAAAATGTGCTGACTTTTCTTTATCGCATGAGGTAAATATAATGAAAAACTAGATCTTTACCTGCCCATGCACAACTTGCCACCGGTGCTTTGCTAACTACAGGCAAAGTCTACAGGATTTTTTTTAAAGGCACTATCTTTTTACATCTAGTCACTTATAACAGGGCTATTCTTACTGGAACTTGACATAAACATAGACTCACCAAACAATGGGTTATATGGACAAAGCTAGACAAGATACAATGGGAACATGAGGGGTATTTATACAACAAGACTAATGACTAACAAGAAACACCTGTGAACAATAAAGATGATCAACCAGTAATAACATGACAAGGGAAGAACAAGGGCATGTTCAAGTTCAAAACGGTGCGCAACGTTTTGCTACGGTTTCCGGGTTGAACGTCATGTTTCCTGGAAGCAGCGTGCACCGGTGTGCAACGGGGTTTGAGATACGTTTTCTCTTGTTTGGTGGGTGTGTCAGAACTGCAGTCCAATCAGCAGCAACATGTATATAAAGCACGCGGTATTAAAGTGAACTCGCACAATGGGTTCAAGGAAAGTAATTTACAAATGTGTTCGATGCAGCTCGGTATACACAACAACTGAGGATATTAGAAGACATGTTTGTCGTAAGTTTTATTGTAAAAATATAGGATATCAACATAATAATGTAGTTGTTTATATTTTTAGCTTCATTGCAAGTGTATGACATTTGGTATAGAAATAAACAATGGTAATTAAGTGCTTTTCCTAAAAATGAGAAAGAGAATACAGGGTATTAAAACAGTATGACCTACAAATAAAGTCAGTATGTGAGGCTAAATAGATGCGTTTTAGTCTGAATTAGGTAAGATGTGCTTTCCTTTCAGTTTCAGCAATCCCTTCACTCGATTGGGATGTTCTCTTTTGTTCTGGGCGGCAAGTGCAGTAACTGTAACATCGGGCATATTTTGTAGTATTAAACACATATTTATACCGACTTCATCAGGCTCCGAAAATTCTTCACAAAGAACACAAAGAATGGCCCTCTCAGCTGCCATAGTTGCAACTCTTGCGTCATCAGAACAGTGTGTTCAACGCATCACCATTTCTGTTTAAAAAACGGTGTGCAACGTTTTGTCGGGGCTGAACGCAGCCCAAAACATGGTCACATGAGGGCAAGGAAGTCACATGACAAGAAACCAAGAAACATGACTGAGAATTTCTAAATAAAAGACATGAAGGATAAACGTGAACCAAAAAAAAAACAAAAAAAAAAAACAATTGTGACAAATGGTATGATATTATTATAAATATAACAATTGTTTTATGCTGCTTTCTAGTCAAAATCATGAAATTAATTAATACATTTTTGTATTTATATTAGCGTTGGGCTCATTTGAATGTAATTTATTATTCATTACTCGTTATTCCATTAAAAAGTAATATCATTACTTATTTCTTCCTGGCAACAGTAATTCTGTTACACTACTAGTTATATTACTTTTCCATTACACCCCACAGAAGTGGTAATTGACTTTGCATGTGCGCCTCTTTGTGAATGCTAGGGTATATTTAAATTAAGTGTATGTCTTTAGACAGAATCAACATTTATATTAATTTTCCACTGAATTATGTGATCTGGTGAACATATTAGCTTCCAGTGCTGTCTCCCTCACTGCGTCTGAAATCTAATGCTTCCCTACTTATACAGTAGGCGAACAACAGGGTAGTGTGTCCGAATACATAGTATTAAAAAAACAGTATAGGCGAAAAGTCCCCGGATGATCTACTACTTCCAGTGAGATTCTGAAGTGCGCATTCAGTGGACACTTTCCTATCCCATGAGGCCACGGGAGATAGTACCATTCGCTGCTCATATGTCACTCATAATACGTGTTCATAACCCGCCCTGTTCCTCTACACTTCCTGTTCCGTACATAACAAACCCAGAGAAACATTTCTACAAACGAAACATGAAGCTAATACACATATGATTACGACAGCATATGATCTGTTTATGATTTTCTTGTGATTTGGGCTATTTTAATAAGAATGAAGGATGTTTATGCTAAGCAGGTGTAGCGATTAGCTTATTGTAAGATGCTACAAACAACATATTTCTGCCTCATCATATGACCAAAATCCACATTAGATTCGTACTCGGAAGTTATTACAAAACACTCAACGGTGGTTTACAGTTAATTTTTGAGTAAAAGCATAGTGTTATTCTCTTTACTAATTTAGTAATAAAGTAATCTGTATACATCAACAATGTCACGATTCCCTGTATCTCTGTGTTAAATTACTTTTAATTTGATGTTCTTTTGTCTTGAAGTTTCTGGTTTCAGTTCCTGTTTCCATTGTCATCTTGTTTGTTTCCATGTCAACTATTAACCAAGGCTGCATCCGAAATGGCATACTTTCCTATTATATAGTAGGTGATAAACAGTATGTGACAAAAGAAGTAAAAAAGTCCCCGGATGACCTCCTGCTTCCGGAGAGATCCTGAAGTGTGTATATGATGGACACTTTACTATCCCATGAGGCCACGGGAGAGGATTTGTGAATGACAGTGAAACGACACAACTGATGCTGGTGGGTATGGGGCGCCGTTTGTAAAGCGTCTCATGCTGAAAATAACAGCAACATTTTGTCACATTTAGCTTCAAACAATGTTGTATTTAACTGGTATGAATTTTTGACGGTCACTTTTTACCACATTTACAACAATATTTGTCAACTTAGAGATATTTTAAATAGTTAAATCTAAATATTAAATGTTACACCTAAATGTTAAATGTTAAATCTAAATGCTAAATCTAAATCTAAATGTTAAATCTAAATCTAAATCTAAATGTTAAATCTAAATGTTAAATCTAAATCTAAATCTAAATGTTAAATCTAAATATTAAATCTAAATCTAAATGTTAAATCTAAATGTTAAATCTAAATCTAAATGTTGAATCTAAATCTAAATGTTAAATCTAAATCTAAATATTGAATCTAAATGTTTAGGGTGAAACTAAATATTTAACTAATATGCAAAATGCCGGTAACCGGAAGTGCCAAAATAAAAGCTCGAGGAGGTCAGTGTGTGTTTATAGCATGGTTTATAGTGTCAAATAACGAGTAAAAACCATCTCATCCGAGGAAATGGACTCTTGGACATGGATTATCGTGATAATAACTACCTAAAATAATAAACACATTTGGAGAAACTGTATTTGAAGAGTAGGCTAGCGTCACTTTTATGAAAAGTGCGGGACTTATGACCTGCAGCCATAATAGCCAGCCACGAGGGGGCTCACTTTGACTGAATGTCATGTCATCACTCTCATCACGAAACTCTACAGTTTCTCCAAACGTGTTTATTATTTTAGGTAGTTATTATCGTTATATTATAGTTATTATTATGAGATGGTTTTTATTCGTTATTTGACACTATAAACCATGCTATAAACACACACTCGAGCTTTTATTTTGGCACTTCCGGTTACCGGCATTTTGAATTTGCATATTAGTTAAATATTTAGTTTCACCCGAAACATTTAGATTCAACATTTAGATTTAGATTTAGATTTAACATTTAGATTTAACATTTAGATTTAGATTTAGATTTAACATTTAGATTTAACATTTAGATTTAACGTTTAGATTTAGATTTAACATTTAGATTTAACATTTAGATTTAACGTTTAGATTTAACATTTAGATTTAGATTTAACATTTAGATTTAACATTTAGATTTAGATTTAGATTTAACATTTAGATTTAGATTTAACATTTAGATTTAGATTTAACATTTAGATTTAACGTTTAGATTTAACATTTAGATTTAGATTTAACATTTAGATTTAACATTTAGATTTATATTTACATTTAATATTTAGATTTAACTATTTAAAATATCTCTAAGTTGACAAATATTGTTGTAAATGTGGTAAAAAGTGACCATCAAAAATTCATACCAGTTTTTTAAACATTGTTTGAAGCTAAATGTGACAAAATGTTGCTGTTATTTTCAGCGTGAGCCGCTTTACAAACGGCGCCCCATAGGTGGGTCACGTGATAATGACAACATGGCGGATGTAGTACGTCCAGATTACATTCATACTAGAACATGCTTTTTTAGTGGTTGCGAAGTAATTACTTAAATAAGTACCAACTCAAGAGAGTGTGTGATTTGGGACGCAGGCCATAACTCTCCTTAAATTAGCCTTTAAAAATATCTCAGTCATCGTCTGTTCATTCTCTTGTCTTGATTCATGCTGGTGTCTCTATGTATGGTTCCTGATGTTTATTAAATGTGATTTCATTGTTCATCTGTGTCAAGAAACTGTGGAGTATCACGTAGCCAGTGCAGGACAAACATATAGATGCCTTTATAGTTTGGAGGGGGGTCCCTTGCATGGGGATCTTCATAACAAGGCATCCTTGGCATACAAAACCCCTTTGAGAACCCTTGACTTAGAAACACCTTTCATCAGGACGGCACTTGAGGTTTCATCCATGTCTGTATTACGAATGATTCAGAAGTTCTGAGTCGTCGTGATGCTTGCCTTAGAAATCATTCAGTAATTAGTAGATGTAATGCTATATTAAACAGTTGATTTACTATCATTTTGTGCCTTCAGTCTTCACATACAGCTTTAAAAAAAAAAAAAATGTTATGTTCTGTCTATATCCTCTTTCAAAGCACATTATTTGTACCCTTGACCATTCTGTGTTGAAGATTTCATCCCTCTTAAAGCATACAAATGAATTGCCAATCGCCCTGGGCCCTTGATCCATCCTGTTTTCTCTCAGCTGAATATCAAATGCACTTGTCTGCATAGCCTCCTTTCAAATCTCTTCAAGCACATCCATGGAGATGAGGACAGATGAAGGTCTTTTCTATCATCTCCTGATGGCTGTGATTTGATCAGCACATGCAAGATTGAATGAAGCCTCAATACACAGGTAAGCAAGTGTGATGTGATTATTGTGGCCAGATAATCACACTGAATGATACACTCAATTTGCTCTGTTTGTTATTGATATGAAAAAGGTCAATTTATTGCCACCAATAATACTTAACTGGATATTCAAAGATAATGTGGTAAAAAAAACGTATGAAGACTATGTATGGTACACTCAGTTTGCTTTGTTTGTGTATGAATGCTTATTATAAATTATAGCTCCATTTATACTAATTTATAAGTAAGTATTACTATTTTATAAATATATGTATAAAGACTCATTAAGACATTATAAAAACAGTTATAGTTACATTTATATTATTTTTATAATTACTTATAAGTCACGCATTTAGTTTTTCAATGCGCATGCTCATAATCCATTATACACTGATTAATGAGTATTAATAAGTCAGTCGTATGGTTCCATGAATGTATTTATAAAGATGCAGCCTACATTGCTATAATGTTATTATATTATGGTTACACTGACTTTTTAATAATTACGATTTATTTCTGTCAAATAAGTGAATATATTGTTATTAATAGCCTTGTTGTGATTTTTAAGTAAAGTGAAAACATAGGATGCAATTTCCTGAAAGCAAATGTTAAGAAATCATGAATATGTGCTCATTATACATTAGGTTTTGTACGTTAACACTTTATTTTACAGTGTCCTTGTTACATGGTTACTAATTGTTAACATGGTTATATGGTTACATAGTTACAATAAATTATGCATAATTGCAGCTAACCCTCAACCAAATCCTAATCCTTCCCTAACCCTATAGTAAGTACATGTTGTTAATTATTATTACTCAGTCCTTACATTTATAATTACACTGTAACAATGACACCTTAAAATAAAGTGTAACCTTTTTTACTTGTAAATGTAACTAATTAACAATAATTCCTGTAATGATGAAAAAACCTCTGAAATCATTAATACAAATAGTTGAGCTAAAAAAAATTAATAAAAAAAAATCATTTTTAATATTACATTCAAGCAAAACACTGCAACAATATTTTTTTTAAAGTATAATTCCAAACTGCTATAAGCAATACATGCATATGGCTGAAGAGGTATTGATTTAACTAATCAAAATGACTATTTATGACCTCTAATGCATAATTGATAACTAATTGGTACAGCAAATGTAATGACCAACGCAATCTACCAAGAGCAGAATAAATTAGCATCTGGTTTAAGAAGTGTTTTTTGTGGCGGTAAATAATGGTGCAAACACCAGTAAATTAACGAGTGCAAACCTTGTGTGATTCATTTAAATTCTCTCCTCCAATAAAATTAATGTCTGAAAGGGAAACTCCTACAAATGCATATAAGTTAGTTTTTTAACGCCAAAAGAGGGTTTGCACTGGTGCAAGCGGTAAGTAAATCTGGCCCTTAGTATCATAATACATGCCTGCCGAATCTATGATGTGGTCAGTTTGAATATATCATGCTCACTTTACGACTTAAAATAGTGTAGAAAATCCGACAAATATTTGTTACAGAATGCTGAAGACATTATAATTTATTATTAATTCAGTGTATATAGAGGTCTATTGTTGAATGTATATTTTGGTGGGGCTCTGCCTCACCTGCCCTTACAGACCAGTACAAATCTTACTGTGAAATCTATATTTTAAGTAGATTCATGTGCCAGGCAGGGTTTTCAACAAAAAAGAAGCAGAGGAGAAACTTTTTTCCCCAGTAGATGAACAGTATTTGTGTATATGTTTGAGAAGCATTCTCTGTAAGAGTAGCTCTTCCTTCATAATGCTGGAACAGTTGATCCATGGTGGGACAGCAACTGTCCACTTGCCCTGAAGACATCCTCCCTCTCATTTGACAGATCTCCCCCGACTCCAGCAATGCCGGACACCACCATTCTGACGGCAGACCCGGGCAGAAGTTGCTTTTTTTGGCTTTAGATTGCGAGGGGCAGAATGACCTGACAAAACGCCTCCAGTGGACCGATGCTCTGGCTAATGAGAACAGTGCTGGGCCAAGACCATACCATGGACTGTCAAGGGCATCTGTCAGAGAAAGTCATACATGACTTCACAATTTCATGTAAAAGCGAGAGACAGCTAGAAAGAAAAAGGCAGAACAAGTCGAGTCTTTCATCTTTCAACCTGTCATTACATATGCTCTTTGCAGCTGAGAGTTTGATCGTCGTACAAGCTGTGCTGTCCTGCCGACTGACAGTGAAGGAACATCTTGCCATTCATGAGAGATTAAGAGTTTGTCAAACATTCTTAAAAATCACACCTTTCACACCACAAATAATGTGTGTTCCTGTAGCGCTACTGGCAGAGCATGGCACTGGCAACCGTTTGATTTCCAGGAAACACGCAAGCTAACAAAAATATTTAGCTTCATATCACTTGAAAGAAACACCAAAGCTATCTCGCACAAAGTTCTGCTCAGATTCACCCCTGCAGGTAGAGACTGTAACTACACCATCTGGTTCCAAAAGGCAGCTTTTGTCTTGCTCCAGTGTTGTCCTCGCTTGGAGTCGCATGGAGTTATTGCAGAATGAGGAGGGAAAATGGCCGTCACTCCACAAACATACTCCGGCTTTCAGTGTGTGTGTTACTTGGTAACACAAAGCTTTATGCTTTGGATTCTTTTGGAACTATTTTTGTTAAATAGTAGCATTCTAGTTTGATTATCTTGGTGCGACCAAAAAAGAAAATGATACGCTTAGTTCGGTAACGCTTTACAATAAGGTTTTGTTAGTTACCATAAGTTAAATACAATAGTTAACATGAACTAAGAATTAACAATAATTCTACAGCATTTATTAATCTTAGTTGTTGTTAGTCTCAACATTTACTAATACATTATTAAAATCAAAAATCAAAACCTGTATTTGTTAACATTAGTTAATGAATTGTGAACTAACATGAACAAACAATGAAAAGCTGGAGTTTTATTAACTAACATAACCAAATAATAATAAATACTGTAACAAAGTATTGCTCATTGTTAGTTCATGTTAGTTAATACATAAACTAATGTTAACGAATGAAACCTTATTGTAAAGTGTTACCCTTAGTTCTGGTTCGCTTTGTGCATACACTGTCATTATTAACACCAGACCTAAAGATAAAAAAAAAAAAAACTAATCCTGAACTAATCACTGAAAGGTTTTTTGGGGAACCAAAATTGGTTCTTCAATGCCATCACTGTGAAAACCACCAAGTATGCTTGAGAATTCTGTCCTTTTATCCGTGGTATGTTGCATTTATATTTCATTCAAACCTTACCAGAGTTCATTTCGAAATGGTCCATTTGTTTGATGTGCACCAATGTTGGAATGGCAGCATTTATACTTATGCAAATGAGCAAGAGCACTAACAGAGCAATCGCACCAGAGTTTGTTTTAATTGAACAAAGCCTGCCAACCCTGCTGAAAACTGCTGGAAGGTACATGAGGTATGTTCAGATGCGGGTTGCTGGTTTTCAAGGTCCCCAGCACTGGAAGCAGGAGCGCTGGAGAGTTTTGCTTGAGAACAGTGTGACTTTGCTGGTCCACCAGCTTGATTTTTCAGGAAGGAAGGGTGAACACTCCCTTAAACTTTGGGAAGCTAATGTGAATAATATAAAACCAAGCTTTGTTGTCGTTTTTTTTCTTTTTTTCCCCGAAAAGTAAAACAGCAGACTGCAAAGCGACGTGGCCAAATAACCCATCTGCTAGCAGGGTGTGTACGAAACTGGTGGGTCCCATAAAAAAGGGGCTAGGCACATGTAAAATCTTGGCAGAGGAGATCCACACCATTAGCCTAATGACAGAATGAAAGATGGGCAACTTTGTGCAGACAGAGAGACGAGATTAAAGGGCCTAGGAATGCAAATTCTTTCTTCAACAAAAATCAAGAAAAGTAAGCTCATGAAGAGAACAAAAACCTGCTTTGGTCTCACTGTTCTATCGTGCTGCGAGGAGGAAGACATACTCAGCTTTAATTCAGCTGTGGCCATCAGAAAAGAAACGCTGCACCCACGGTCTTTTCATGTTGCTTCTCTGGCTTTGAACTGCTCGTCTAAATGTACCTGCGACTTCAAGCCTTGAATGGCATAATGGGAAAACAGAAGTAATTAGGGAGCTACCACCATCCCCTCCCCTTTCACCCCAACCATACTTCAAAGTAGCACATCTGTCATAGTCCTGGACAAGAAAATGTATTGAACATTCAAAGTCCTGCCTGGAGGATTAGCATGCTCAAATATTGTTTAGCTAGTGTCACTAATTAATTTAACAGAGTGGCTTCAAAATCACTTTATTGTGCAATGTTGTAAGTCACAGTAATGCAGGGAAGAAGGAATAAACTTCTAAAGACTGATGTTCTGAAATTAATTGAAGTGTGAAATTTATGTGCATCACCAAAACAGAACTGCTAAATTAATTTTCAAACCAAAATTTGTGTTTAGAACAGTCTTCCTAAACACATCCTCATTCCGCCATTGGTCGGTCAAAAAAACTCATGCCATTGGATGCACTACAGAGTCACAGGCTGCATCTGAAATCGCATACTTCCAAAAACAGTATGAGACTAAAGAAGTATGTCCGAATTCACGGTAGTTATGACATTTTGATTTGATGCTGACTTTAAGAAAAAATATTTTAGCATCAAAAACAAGAGACTCGCCGACAGCAGCGTGACACAAACAAAGCTAGACAAGGCACTAAGGAAACACGAGGGCTATAACTGTCACGGTTTTGTGTTTTTGGTTGGTTTTGTGTCCTGTCATGTTTAGTGGTTCCCTGTCTGTCTATTAGTCATCCCAGGTGTTTCCCATTAACCACGCCCCCTTGTTATCCTGTCTAGCTCGTTTACCCCTGTATTTAAGCCCTGTGTTTCAGCCCTGTCTTTGTGAGTTCTTGTTTGACTGTTTTCGTGTCTACAGTTATGCTGTTGTTCTTCGGGTATTCTGTTCCTGAGTCCTGTGTTCTTGTCCTAGTTTGTTCAAGTTTAGAATCTAATTAATAAAGTGTGCTGCAACTGGATCTTGCTTCATCTGTGCCTCAACCAACACACACCTGAACGTAACAATAATGCTGCGTTCACGCCATGCCGTAGTTACCGTTATTTCGAGATGACATCATGTGATGTTCTACTCAGAACTGTTCACGTTCTTCGACTAGGAATTATGCATTTCTATGCCAACACTATCAATGCCAATATGAATCTGCAGAGTTGAAATCTCGTAACTACAGGAATAATGACGTGGAGTGAATGCACCTTAAATATGAATGGTCTGAGCTGTCGACACGACAGATCTCGTTCTACGATGTGAATAGAGGCCGATCCTTGACGCACATGGCCGGCCACAGGCGTCGGACGCAAACTGGCTGGATGTTGTTATAGATGTTGTTAAGGCGTCTTCGTTTGTCTACGGCAGTAGTGATGCGGCTGAACTCAAAGGAGTGTAAACAGTATGGCACTGTGCTCGCCATGATGTCCTGTCTGCAAGCATCTCTTCAAGGTCATTTGGGTCCATGTTGCATAGTTTCAAACTGGCTTTGAGGCCGTCCTTGTAGCGTTTTAGTTGCCCTCCTCAAGAGCACATGCCGCTCTGGAGCTGGCCATAAAGAACCTGCTTCGGCGGGCGTGAATCTGCCATGCGTACAACATGTCCAGACCAGCGATTCTGCGCAGCAAGCAGGAAGGCCTCAATACCTGTGATGCCACAGGTCTGAAGTACCTCAGTATTTGGGTCTTTATCCTGCCAATTGACATGTGCAATACGACGGAGACAGTACATATGGAACTGATCAAGTTTGGTAATCTGCCGGCGATAAATGGTCCAGGACTCAGATCCATACAACAGCACTGTGAGGATGACTGCCTTATATACTGCCACTTTTGTGTCCAGCCGAATGCCGTGCTCATCCCATATTCTCTTGGACAGTCGACCGATGGCAAAACTAGCTTTTGCGATGCGGGCACTGATGTCGGAGTCAGCTGTCGTATCAGCTGCGAGAATGCTAGCAGAATTTGTCAACGGCCGTCAGCACTGTCTAACCTGCAGTCATTTCCGGTGGATTGGAGTTTAACTTGTTCACCGCTTGAAGCGTGACTTCTGTCTTCTTTAGACTGACAGTGAGCCCAAACCTAGAAGCTGCAGTTTGAAAACAATCGAATAGTGACTGAGCTTCGGTAAGGGTGTGCGCCATCAGTGCGCAATCATCTGCATACAGGAGGTCACGCAGAATTGCTGAATGTATGAGCCTGAAGACACAGCCATCACAGAACTGGACTGGAATGCCCATGTCGCAGTCCTTAAAAGCCACGGACAGCATCATGGAAAAAAGCACCTTAAATACACAAAGGCTGCATCCAAAATCGCATACTTCCCTACTATATAGCAGGTGAAAAAAACTATATCCGAATTCACGGTACTCATAAAACAGTACCAAAACACAACTGACGCCGGTAGGTCATATGCAGGGGTGCACATAACATTTTTGGTCTTGTTCTCAGGGGAGAACCTGGGGTTGTTGCTTGGTCCTCACATTTTTTCCTTAACCCACCTCACGGGAGGAACAAATTAGAGGGATGCATAATATATTGTTAAATATTGTTATCTGACTATACCTACATCCAAAAATAAAAAAAAGAGCACACTTTAAAATAGTCACATTTTTATCAGGCAGTAGGCTAATATGGCCTAGTCGAGTCTATGCAGACTGCTTGTTATTATCAGAGATGGCAACGTCGGCGAAGGAGGTAACTTTACGTGACAAACTCAAAAAAGGAGAATTAAAAACAAAGGCAATAGAAGGTCATCCATCAATTTTTTCCCCCAAAACGCTATAAATCCATCCTTTTTTTATATATATATATTTTTTTTAATTGATGGTTTGTCTTTTTTTTTGTCATTTATGAGGAAAAAACAATCTTACGTGAGTGACAGTTCTCCATTACGGACGCGACCACTCTGAAAGCGCCGCGGCACTAAAAGACTTTCAAACTTTCACAGAGACCTCAAACAGAAAGCACAAAGCCTTTCTTTAAAGCAAATTTCGTTTTGTATCAATTGTATCTTAATTTTAATCCATGTTTCATTAAACAATTTCCTGGTTTTAATAAATTAAAAAAGTAAATAGGCTATCTTGATTGTTTAGGCTATTTTTTAGTTATAGCCTAAGTGTAAAATGTTAGGCTGTGTATACCGACATGGATCAATTATTAATATTAAATTTAATCTGTCTTTTTGTAGGCATGATGGCGCACCAACGAAAAATCCTAAATGATGTGCCAAAGTGCGTTTTCTATTAGGCTACAATGAAAATATTGTACGGTCAGGTTTGCCGAAGTTCGTTTAATTTAGGCTATTTATTTATTTATTTAAATAATTTATTTATTTTTGTCCATGTGCGCCGATCGGAGACGGAGTTCACAGCTGATATTCTGAGGTAGGAGCTTTCTAGTCTCGCGGCTGTCATCAGCAGCGCCTTGCATTGCCCAATCAGCGGATGGCGGGCGGGTGCAGTTTTGAAAATTGGTAAAAAACGTTGGTGCGGATGGATGGCGGACGGATGATGAGTTTTGCGATGCGGTTGCGGATGAAATAGCCCATCCGCGCATCTCTAGTTCTGAGGCCTATCCAACACCACAGATTGCGCACCTATCTATCCCCAAATCTTAGGTACGCAAATGAGGGTTGCGGCAATTCATCTGGTACGCATTGTTTAATTGGGTGGCGCATGCGCACCTGCGCACCACTTATGTGCATCCCTGGTCATATGATAATGACAACAAGGCGGTTGTTGTACATTCAGATTACATTCATACTACACACACTAATACTATAGAACATACTCTTTTAGCGCTCATGAAGTAATTACTTGTTCAAAATAAGTACCTACTCAAGAGAGTATGTGATTTCGGACGCAGTCAATAACTAATGCCTAACAAGATACACTCGAGGGTAATCAAGATGATAAACCAATGACAAGACAGAACGGAGAATCACCTGACAAGACAAACCAATGAAAACATAACACATGAAACAAAGGAACCATTTGAGGGAAACAGGGAATCACATGACATGAACATTAACCAATAAACAGGAACCAAAACCCAAACAGACATGACAGAGAAATGCCTCTGTTTTTTTTCCTGCAAAATACCACAAGTTTAGCTAGGTTAATTGACTAAACAAAACTCAAATGGACTTTGACTCAGTCAAACGTACCGGAGGCTATTAGCTCTGTCTTATCACAAGCAGTGCCGGCCCAGACATGATAAGCAAAACATTTTTGCCAAATAGAAAATGCATATCTCATAAAATTCCAATCTCAGTGATCCTGTGTTTATTTACTCAGAGAAGAACAAGGCATAACAAGGCACAGCAATTTGAAATCAGTTTGGCTGTATCGATCCCATCACAGAATGGCAATTTTATAAGCAGTGGTAGGACAACTTGATTCATATTCCAATCAAGAGAATGGATTCCACCTCATGATTTAGCTACATGTCTAATTTCAAGCTAAAAGAGTTTTCTGAGGTAGTGCAGCTGTTAACAATGCCCCGCTACACAACGAGAAATCGAAATCTCAGTGAAATAGCATTCAGAGTTAGTTTTACATTCTCAGAGAAGTTATTTTTGGAGGGTAAAAATCTCTCTTTATCTGACATGTAAACACATTTTTAAAGCGATTTCTACTAAACACATCCAGAGAAAACCACAGTTAAAACCCAAAAGTGCTCTACAAAAACTACGAGGTACAAAAGCAAAACCATGTCCCAAACGCAAATCAGCAACTGGGAGGAACATTCATGCGTCTTGGCAGATACATCCACCATGAGTAGCACAAAACAATGCAAAACACTCCACATTTTTCCATAGCTCCGCTGCTAAACTGAGGCTTGCTTAAGACTCAAATTGGCAGCAGACAAACAAAGGATTAGATTCACCGTGGCAAAACAAACACAAACTTGTGACTGGCCAAAACACAAGATAAAATCTTCAAAGACAAAATGTAAATATTTGCAATTGCAACAGATGTGGTCAATTAAGTGCAATATGTTAAAATCTCAAATATGCTGCATTCTACAAATATAAAGACGTTCCGCTCTCCCGGAAATAATGTATGCTGTCTGGGAAGATTCATATCTCATTACCGGGAGGAGTGACAGAATGCGGAATGTACTCGGGTACTGAATTAATGCAAACAAAACATGCTTAAATGTGCTGTTTGCTTTGCCGTCGCAGTTGCCATATTGCGCATACTGTCTTCACAGTACACATCACAGCTGATTCCCTATGGCAAATATGCCTCTTATCTCGGGCTCTAGCAATCTCTGTACTTTGTTGTGCTCAACGCACTTCAGTGACTCCGTCAATAGGCGGTAGAGGTGAAAAGTCATTCTGAGTCTATTTATTCTATTATTTTTGTGAGCCCTGCATTTCTGCCAGAACATTTTGCAGCGGATGGCCATTTCATTGTGCTTGTGTGGCAGACAGTTCTGACAGGGCTGTCTTTGGTGTACAAGCAGCTCTATTTGACCATTACGGTGCTGGTTCAAAAGTATATTCTTCTGTTCATGAATAATAACACTGTCACAAGGACACCTTAATATAATGTGTAAAATAAGATACAAGAGAGGATTGTACAGACACAATGAATGCCAGTTTCTTTCCTTGTCAATCTGTTTCAGAAGTTCAGGTTTCACTATACAAATAAGAAACTATATATACATTGCCCAGCCAAAATAAAATAAAAAAGTGGCTGTTTGGATTTAAATAGGCAAATGCTTAAGAGTCTATGACTGAGTCTGATCATTATTGCAGTGATTATTATGTTTCTAGCATGTCATATGTTTGGCAACAGTTCTTCTAACCCTAACTGATGGAGTGTGTAGCTTTTCATTTCTTAAACAACCATGTAGGAAGACACATCATGGCCATATTCCAGGATGACAATGTCAAGATTCATCAGGCTCAGATTGTGAAAGAATGGTTGGGAGGAACATGAAGAATCATTTTCACATAGGAAGTCCAGAGCTTAAATTCATTGAGAGTCTTTGGGATGTGCTGGAGGAGACTTTACAGATTGCTGGACTCTTGCACTGACAATTCAAGATCTTGACCAAAAGTTGATGAACCTCTTGATGGAAATAAATGTTAATTCCATTAAAAGGTGCATCAGTTTTTGGTCAAGATCTTGTATTGGCAAAGCTATACACTCCATCAATTAGGGTTAGAAGAACTGCTGCCAAACATATAACAAGCTAGAAACATAATGATCCAATCATAGACTCTTAAGCATTTGCCTATTTAAATCCAAACAGACTCTTTTTTGGCTGGGCATTGTGTTTGCCACTTTCAAAGTCACTTGAATTACCTTCCTTCCCCACTCTGATGCTCAGTTTGAACTTCAGCAGATCATCTTGATAATGTCTACATGTCTAGAAGCATTGAGTTGCTGCCATGCGATTGTCTGATTAGATATTTGCATTAACAAGCAGTTGAACTGGTGTACCTAATAAAGTGGCCGGGTAGTATATATGAAGACTTCAGATGCAAAAGCCTCTAAGTGCCATCTGAAACTTGTATATTTATGTTCAGTTATTTCACTTTAATGGCAATGAAAATTACCTATTAATTGTCATTAAAGTGAAATTACTGAACTTAAATATACAAGCTTGATAAAAATGCTCATTTTAGAAGAAAATTTCAGATGGCACTTAGAGGCTTTTGCATCTGAAGTCTTCATATATAAAGTTTTTTAATGAGAATTTGGGGAGACATGCACTTATCTGTCATGAAAATAAAATAACAGTCATAATACCAAAATATCAAGGGTACTAAAAATGTACTTTCTATAGATTACATAATCCTTTTTATTATGCATACTAATTTTCTTTTGGTTTTGTGGTGAAACATGACCTATCCCAGAATGATATTTCTTCCAAGATAAAGAAACTGGAAATCTCATCAAAACGTCCCCAGACTATGTATAACTTCAACATCATTAGAAGCAAAACCAATTGTACAGCCAAAAATGTAATCTCAGAGTACAATCAACTTGAACAATTTGAGAAGCAGTCTCATTACTTTGTTCAGTCATTCATAAACGTTGGTTTCCTTCATTGTCACTTTGTAAACAGCAATTACCTAAATTATTGATTGATAACCTGACAACAAAGCAGTTGAACAACAAAATTGCTTTTCAATGCCAGTACTCATATCAGATAGACAAAAAAATAATAATTGATAAAAACCAAAAACAACAACTTGCTGAGCAACTTCTTCCCATGCATTCCTTTTCCACTTTGATTGTCCAAGTGTATTGAATTTACAGTAAAGAGAAGCTCTTTTGGGCGACATCCGATCAACCAAATAGGCAGAAATACGCTGGTAAGGTCTTGTTTACTTGAATCCAAGCTAGTAACAAGGAAAGAACAAATGATTTTGTGTTGAAAGTTTGTTTGCGTTCCAGGCCTGCTGTGAATGTGGGCTGCTGGGCTGCTGTTCCTAATGAAGGTTTACAGGGAGAGACATGTGACGCTTCTTCAGCCTTGGAGGAACATCGCTTCCCTTAAATAGATTCACCTTAAAAGACATCTACTCCCATGTGACGAAATTAAATTAATATGCGCTGATTTTATATAGAGCAACCAGCATGAAAAGCAAGGCGAAAAATGAAATATTGAAACATGTTTCATGGAGTCTAAAGAAATGTTCCACTGATTTGCTATTCGTAAAGCTTTATGTCTCACTGTGGATCTTTATTACACATATTTCCAATTCAGTATCACATTAAAGACAAGTGAACCAAGAAATTATACTAGGAACCTATTATGCATGAAACTAGGTAAGGCATTTTTTGAGAAGAATAGATGGTGAATACATTGCAAGCTTCTGCTCCTCATGTGAAGGCAAGAGCAAAAATAATTCACACTGATAATGAGTTAAAGCAAGCATTACTGCTGCTCATATAACACGAGGGCCTTCTAGCTTACCACCAAGTAACCACCCAGAACACCCTAGCAACTGCATACTAATGCATTTTTCTTTGGAAAATGAACAAATCTAGTTGCCATTGCACTAATTCAGCTGAATATGACACATTTTGGAAGCAGCATTTAAACTTTTCCCATCCATAAAGGGCCATTCCTCCATGCTTCCTCAGTGCATTTTTGATTTGCTGTTAAACAAATCTCCACAAGGGTAAAAGGAAAACACTTAGAAACGACTGTGACAACTTTAGCACATGGCGTCATCTAAACACACTCAGCGCCGCAACGATTTGAAGATTTTATTCAGCGGGCTTCAGATCTTTCATGCCGCTTTTGAAATGCAAAACGAAAAATGTAGCTGTCACGTTTGAGGAGTAATGGAAACACTTCTTCTCTTTGCACAGTTTCTCAGTGGTTGTAGAAAATTATTTGGGTAGCACTATATTTCAATGGTCCACTTTACACATTCTTCTAACTGTAAGTAATTTTGCTACTACATTTCATCTGTCATTAGAGTGTTAGTCTGTCTGCTTAAAGGGAACCTATTATGCCCCTTTTTACAAGATGTACTGTAATTTCAGTCTCAAGTGTCCCCAGAATGTATCTGTGAAGTTTCAGATCAAAAAAATATCCCACAGATCATTTTTGAGTGGAAGGAATAACATGCTGTTTTCGTGCTTGTATCTTTAAATGCAAATGAGCTGCTGCTCCCCGCCCCCATATCCAGAAGAGGGCGGAGCCTGTACAGCTCATGCCTCAGATACTCCATGCCAAAAACGAAACATCTGTTTGGTTTTGATTATTATCTCTATCACGTGACATTGCAGTTCTTCATCATCATGAACGTTTATTATATGTATGTGTTTATCAGTCTAAACTTCTGATATGGATTTCTGAGCGCTGAAGCAA
This sequence comes from Leuciscus leuciscus, assembly GCF_965113295.1. Lineage (NCBI taxonomy): Eukaryota > Metazoa > Chordata > Actinopteri > Cypriniformes > Leuciscidae > Leuciscus > Leuciscus leuciscus. Next base: position 39,049,638 of record NC_138732.1, read on the forward strand.
TTATTAAACTAAGTTCTCTTTCACGTCTTATTGTGCTTAAACTATCAAATATACTCAAGGTTATTTAAAAACACACACAAAGTTCACATAAACACAGTCGGTTATGTCTGTGAACGTAAACAGCAGGGAAAGAAATCACATGTGTATATTAGATATGTGTATTAAAGTGACAGAAGAGTAATATACAGGACATACTGCTATATATGCTGTTATTATGAATCAAACAACCAAAGAAAAACTGAAAATCACTCACTCACTGCTCTGAATAACATTAGTAGCTTTAATAAGAAGACATTTCTTACTTGAGTGCTGCTGTTAAATGCTCTGGCGAGGAGATAAACATGGCGGACTGTGTACAGCTCACTGAGGGCGGGGTCTATGCTAATAGGGCGGAGTCTGTCAGCAGTCGTGGGCGGGGCCTGAGCAATGTGATGTCACATTGAATAGAACCTGCAAACACTTATTCTGAGAAACTGCTTATGATTTATGGGGATTAAAAAAAAAAGAAAAAAAAAAGGAGTGGGTGGATTTTTACCATTATAGGGTGGTTGTGTACACACACTGCCAACACACATTTATGTTCAAACACCATGTAAAAGTGAATTTTGCTAACACTTATAATATCTGCTAACACCTTTATTCTGATGCTACCTAACAGACATTCTACTGACTATAAGTCATTTTGCAACTACGTCAACTTATTCTACTAACCCGAACCCTAACACCTAACAGTCTACTACTCTAATTTGAGTTAGTTGACATGTACTGTAGATCCAAGTTACTTATAATTAGTAGAATGTCTAAACGGGATATATCAAAATAAGCTGTAACCATCAGTTGTTCTAGCATTAAATACGAATTTGTGTTACATTTTTCCATCTAAAATGTCATCATGGATACCTCTAATTAAGAGCACTGACATTTACAATAACACAACTACTAACATTTACAGTGCGGCTACAGGGCATGTGCTTTTGTATGAGGCTAATAATCATTAACCAAACAGTCAATGATTATCCAATAGGTCAACTGGTCACATGAACTTTTCATGGCATATGTAAAAGTGATTTTTTGTGTGTGAAAAAAACGTAAGATGCTGTGCTGCATCAATTGAGATTCAGTCAAACACAAAACAATGGCAGCCTAAAAAAAGAGAGCATCTAAATTATTTGGTTTTAAGTCATTGCTAAATCAACCAAAATACATTAATTTTACTTAAAATGGCAGCTAACACCTTTACATGTTTGAAAATGACACTGTCATTTGCATACGACATTATAGACAGTCCTGAATCATTTTCTAGATGCTTTGTAAGGGATTCTCTTAGGACTACTGTGCCCCTCGATTTATTAGGATTGCTAAAATCCATCTTCCTTCTCCCCCAACACTATGCATCTACAATGCAGTGCTGTTGCTAGAACAATGTAATCTATTATTTATTTATTCACTCATTTTCTTAACGCCTGTGCTCTTATCAGTGCCGACACCTCATTAGTACGTGATCGCCGCTACCGTCACACCGTAACGCAGAGATTCGTGCCTCCTTTACCACAAACCCACCCCAGCTTGACACTTGGGTTTGATTGGTTGCCTATGTGTAGATCCCAATGGCAGTCAGTGCAGTGAAGCAATATGAGGTCTGTTTGTTAATGAGACCACACTGCAGAGGTTGAGGAGAGCTTTAGAAATCCACACGGCTGCTGAGGTTACCACATCACAACAGCACTGGAGTCAACGCTTGAGTAAAGCAACTGCTGGAGTATATGTGAGTATCTGTGCTCAAATATTACATATATACATTCACAGTATAAGGGCTTGCTGGATATCACGGTCAGTTGTCAGATGGCATACATCTGTATCTCTCATCTACTTAGTTCACCCAAAAATGAAAATTATGTCATAATATACTAACCCTCAAGTTGTTCCAAACCTGTATGAATTTAAACACAAATTAAGGTATTTTTTCCCCCCATACTATTGAAGTCAATGGGGTCCAACTGTTTGGTTTCCGAGATTCTTCAAAATATCATCTTTTGTGTTCAGCAGAAGAAAGAAACTCATACAGGTTTGAAACAACTTGAGGGGGAGTAAGTGATGACAACATTTTCATTTTTAGATGAACTGTTCCTTTAAAGCTCATATGCTACAAAGTGTGATTTTGGTCGATCTGACATTTGTAGACCTTGCCTATTAACAAAAATATAAAAAGATTAAAAAAAATTCCTTGAAAATTTGGTTGTGTATATATTGGACAACATGATACCAATGTATAGCTATTTCTAAATGTATTAGCCAACGGAAATTACTAGCCAATGGAAATGGTCATTTCACCTAAGGGTGGCCATTTGTCCTCCTTTTAAGATCATCACAATGTTAAACTTTATCCAATGGTATATAATTAATAAATATATGAATAAATATGTAGGCTAATATTAAGCACTTATACACAATTGTCAATGTCAACTGTTTTTGCTCTATTTTGCCCCCAAAAAATAAATAAATAATTCAATCAACAGACAATTGTGTTTTGTTCCTCAATAAATCAGCCGTTTTGAATGAATCAATTGCATGAATAAATCAATGACTCAACAGTGGCTTGCTGCCACTTACTGGTGGTTTTAGTTTCATATTTAAAAAAAATAAAAAATATTTTTAAGTTTCATATTTTCCAACAGTTCATATTTCTATATTAAATATATTTTATATTTAAAAACTTAACTGCGCATTATTATTTATGCGGCTGTAATTGCTCTGTAAATGCATTCATAGTTAAACAGTCTGTGTAAATACTTCTAAATATCATCCCTTAACGGAAAAGTTCATTTGTGTCACTGCTTATGTTTTTGGGATTATTTTCATCCTGTTTTTATCCTGGCTTCACTGAATCCAGCAAAGTGTCTTCCTTTTTGGTGTTATAGAAACGCCCATCCCATTTCACCTAGAGTCAGTTCCAACCACTTTGCCAGAGGATAATTCTGTGCATACTGAATTCCATTACTATATATATATATATATATATATATATATATATATATATATATATATATGTAGTATATATATATGTATATATATATATATATATATATATATATATATATATATATATGTAGTATATAATTGTTAGTATATATAATAGTGAGTGTTGAAAGTCTGGTGGGAAATATTAATAACAAAAGTCTCAAATAACAAAATATTTTGTTTCTGTCTCTCCAACAATTCCATGAAACTCTCAGGTTGTGTAATCTTGCATGCCATCTTTCTCACACCTATCTGTACTTCTACAGTGCTGGGGTTATTCAGCGTTGCCAAGGGAACTTGCTTTTGAATTCAAAGTGATTTTGACTCAGAAATACTGACAGACTGTGCCCACAAAGCACTTCTATCACCGAATGCTCATCCTCTTATTGCAACACTTTCACTTGCAAATCAGACTGGACAAGCATGGATGCCGCAAAAGAACTGTCATAATTACAAAGCGATTCGATCACAAAAACATCAAAGCAGGAACACAAAACGACTTGTCATGTACTAAGCAAGCGTAACGGTGAAGCCATCCACGGCGACTGAAGGGAAAAGCAAGAATTTTGATAAATATCAGAAGTTTCTGTTCTGTTCCATTCTGTTGCTTATATAGACATGAAACTATGAAATCCTCTCCCTGACCTCTCCACCCTATCCCAACTCCAAACCCCGGTCAAAACACATCTCTGAGTGTTATCACACACTCTGGCTTCTGTTCTGTTCTTATACTGTCTGTCACTGTATGCCTCGCTCTTATTATGCTTTGTGCTACTGTATGTTATTATTATCATTATTAAGCTATTCCATCAGTACCAATATTCATTTGAGCTCCACAGTGAGGCATGATGTTAGTAGGTTGTGCACTAACTGGATCATTACAGTAAAGATTATGAGATAATATATGGGGTAATAGAAACTCTTCACTGCAGAACACCCTATTAGATACAGTGGTTCTCCACTAGATCTAATGCTGCACTGAGCTGAAATCTATCACAGTACTGACTGCTTTATTACCAATGGACAAGGATGATAATTAACACAGAATTTCCACCAACGGACAATTATTCCTCCGTCTCGTTCAGTCAGTGATATGTTGCAGCGTTGAAGCAATAAAGCTCATAGTACTCACATGCATGAGTGACAGAGAAACTGTTGGATGACTCCAGGTTATCTACGTTGTAATTGAGATGGAAGGGTTTCTCAGTCGTGTTCTGGTTGGTGTTGTAGAGCTGCACAGCGAATCTGAAAGCGCTGTGTTCTTGCACGGTGGAACGCATGAAGAGTCCACCTTTATGAAGACCAAACAGCAATGAATCAAAGATGATGCACAGATTTCATGCATACAAAGACTGTATGAATATAAAACAACTGGCTTAAATCAGCACTATAGAGTGTCAGATCCTTTTAGACACATTCATGGACTCAGTTTGATTCGCATCCATTCGTAGGAAGGAACTTTCTCTCAAGTTTATGAAAAGAGATTGATAGCTGACATGCATGCAGATTAATATAAACCTAAACATCTCGCATAAACAATCATAATCGTTTTATTAGTTATGCCTATTGTGTTTGGTATCATTTGTGATGAATCCTTGGATTGTATTAGTGGTGCACTCAATACAGCAAGCAATACGTCTTCGTTTAACCCATGCATATACGCATATTCATCGAAACCAAACATCGACACACAAATAGCGATAAAAGAAGGCAAGCGTATCCGAACGGACTCACCGATGTTGATCTGATTGGGAAAGCCAGCGAGAGATGTGCCGAATAGCCATAACAAAAAAAGCAGCGCGCTTTGAGCCATTTTATCTCCTGCCTCAAAAAAAAATCAAGCCTCATAAAACGAACTGTTTGAGGAGAATCATAAACGCACAAATCCAGCCGTGAGTGAAGCGGAGCGACTCATGGAGAACAATTCTTCTGCATGTGGGGAGAGAAAGAGAGAAAGACAGACTGAGAGAAAGAGAGCGAGAGAGGGGGAGATGGAGAGAGAGAGAGAGAGAGAGAGAGAGAGAGAGAGAGAGAGAGATGGAGAGGGACTGGTGCTGAAGATGGTCGAGGCGACTGAGAGCATCATATTCAGAGTGAGCGCGAGCGGCTCCTCCAATTGGACCAGCAGGGCGATATTGATCAAACTTGAACTGACGTTGAAGAAGAAGGAGATTCGGTAACACTTTCTATGAAGCCTGTATATAATTAGTGCATGCATTATAAAGCTTATTAAAATGCATTATAATATGATTTTTTAACGAATGACCGTAACACGTTTATAATGCATTATAATACTTAAACATTAATAAAATAAAGGAAATGCGTTTTAATGCGCATTATACACAATTTCAAAAACGTTGTAACCGTAAGGTTGATGTGTTATTGTATTCTCACCGACTGACGCAAACTTTTAAAGAATATGATGTATTGTGATGTAACCCATCTGGTGTTGGTCATGTGTTGCAGAATTATGCTGTACTGTTTAAAGATAAAACCATGACTAGGTAAGAAATGTGATACATTCTACGTGAGGTTATTCTCACTATTCATGAGAACATGCATCATGATCATGAAATTATCAAAGGAAGCGTCAAGCCTCCAGGCGACCAATGTCATGATAAATGACCTCAGCAGAGCATGTCAAGGGTTCATGCAGTTTATTTAACACATGCAATTACCTTAATTAAAAACACAACGTTTTGATGTATTAGTTGTGTTCATTTTCTAACGCTCAATGTACTAATCTATATAGCCAGTGACGCGACCAACACTGCAGTTCTGCGCTCTCGCGAACTCAAAATTTGTTTCATTGAACTGCAGATCAGGTGTCACGAGGAAGGAAGTTTTCTGGAGGCGATGACGCCTAACATGAAGCCTCTTAAATTTAGCTCCATCGATCGCTTTGTTATAGCGTCATTGAAAGCGATTGGATGAACAACGGCGTGAGATCATATTTGATTCGCACACGTTATTCCGTTTAAATAAATAACACGGCGGTTTCGATGAGTGTTTTTAAAAGTTGAGCTGTGGACACGCCGTCTAAAAACGCGACACCAACGCGCAAACCACGGAGACGCAACGCAACGGCCGTTTGACGCGCGTTTGCACAGATCACTAGTTTCTTTCAACCCCAATTAAAACACGGCAGACGCGTACTGTGAACGCCACCTTAGGAGATACTACTAAACATAATCCCGAATTAAGTGAATGAACGAATGCATATGGACTCAGCAGAGAGAGAGAGAGAGAGAGAGAGAGAGAGAGAGAGAGAGAGAGAGAGAGAGAGAGAGAGAGAGAGAGAGAGACGTATATTGTTACGTTGACCCTTATACACTGCAGCTATTATTGAGCCGGGCTGCTGTCCATGGTGCTGAACATATTTTACTGTCAAATAAAATGCGATTTCCTATAGGCTATCGTTGATTAATGAAGTGAAACAGTTTCCCAACTTTATGTATTACTGTGTTCAATACTGTGTATTTACTTGAGTGAGTGACTGCTGTGTAAGTCTGTATAACTGCATGCAACTTTGCTCTGTCCCAACCAATAAATAAAGAACTAAACATTGCAAAGCTATATTTACACATTCATCTATAATATAGAATTACAATGTCATTTATACTCTATAAACATTATTTGAGACTCTTTGAGATTTTTAACTAAAGGCACGTATAGCCTTGCATTGCCTATCCTCCGTGTATTTTTGTCAGTCGGAAGAACAATTCAAGGATGACAGTTCCATTTATCGTGGGCTGCAAAGCTCTACCAAAATTGAGTTTTTAATTGCACTGCAGACAGACAAGGCTTTAGCTATTGACACTAAAATTGGCTTGTGCCCCCAGTGCAGCACTGCAAAGGGAAACGTCATTGCAAGTTCCCTTCAACAGCAATACTGCAATCAATGTGCTCACCAAAATGAGTAATAAAGAAGATGTAGTTAATTTCAAAGCAGAGAAGTTAATTCCCCAACATCTCCTAAGACCATGTACAGTTTTACAAAATGGTTGAGTAAAACTAATAAACAAACCCTACAGTATGTAGAGATTCTTTTGTCTGTGTGAAAACAAATCGTGAAGCTTCTGAACCTGGCTGGTTGTTTATTGAATGATATGCATTTGACAGGTGATATCTTGTGTGGTCATGAAGGTGAGGGTCCAGCACACACTCTTTCATACATTAATGTGTCGCGTGGAGAAGCAAATGAGACCCCTGCATTGATTTTTCTGGGACTGTCATCATTGTCATCTACTTAATGAACACTTAGGTCATTCGCCTTACCATCCTCATCATATAAAAACTGATCCCATAATCATTAAAGGTTAGAGTTTCATTGCTGCACTAAGGCAATAAAGAAAAATGGATTAGATTTGAAGATATATAAATACATATGTTTTATGAATTATTTACAGTCTAATGAAAAGAACTGGGTATCATGAAAGAAAAGTTCTATCGACCAATGAAGAATACCTGTAATTCATCTAGTGGGAAATGCTATTTTATTATGCTATTATAATAAAATAGCATATTATAATAGCATGTTATTTTAACCTAATGCATTGGGTTAAACTCCAGCTGGGTTCCTAATTTTGTTTTGAAGGTCTACAATGGTCCAATCAAGGATTCGGTTTCTCTTAACCCCTCCTTTCAAAGAACCTGCTCTGCTCTGATTGGTCAGATGGCCCAGTCTGTTGTGATTGTTTCAATTCCAGTGCAAATGCTCATCCTTTTGAAGTGCATGCAAAATTGATTTGCTTTCGCAGTGCAGAAACCAGCATCTTCTTGACATGATCAACATGAACCAGAAACTCTTCCAGTTTCAGCAACAACTTCAGTGTTTGAGGATCAAAGTAGACGTTGTTCACGGACAGCCAATGAAAACTATAGGCAGCCATTATACAAATGTGTTACAAACCTACATATGTTTGGAACAGGAAGTGAGACTGGAATTCCTGATGACTGGTTTCAGGCAGTTCAGAATCTTTAAACCTTTGCAGACATTTTACATTTGCAAAAAGCTATATTACACACTGCATGAAAGCTAATATCTGGAAAAGCAGAATAGGGTTAATTTAAAGGACAAGCTCGGTATTTTACACTTAAAGCCCTGTTTACAGATCGTATCTGATGAAATAGAACGGTTAAGATTAAAATTTGGACACATGCTGCTGTCCCGAGAATTTTAGGTTTATTTCGCTTCCCCCCCCACCCCCACAATGGTTGTCTATGTGCACTGGAAGATTCCGTCCTAAAAACACATTAAACTTTCGTTTACAAAGACGTGAAACTCACCGAGTGGTCAGGGGGTGTTCACTGATATGTTCACTCAAAAATCGCTGAAAAAGATGCATTCCAACAGGTTTTATCGTAGTTTTTGTCCAACTCCATTGACTTAATAGGATGTGCTGTGAGACCGCAGCACCTTTACGGTATTACTCCGCCGCTTCTTCTTCTGCTTCTTCTGTGTATTCAATGAAATGCCCGTGGTTTGCTTGCAATTGGCAAAGGTGCATTATCGCCACCAACTGGGCTGGAGTGTCTATTATTCAAGCTCTCAACGGAAGAATCACGGGTGTGACGCGTTTGGCAAAATAGGTCCACAAAAGCGAAATAAACCTAAAATTCTCGGGACAGCAGCATGTGTCCAAATTTTAATCTTAACCGTTCTATTTCATCAGATACGATCTGTAAACAGGGCTTTAAGTGTAAAATACCGAACTTGTCCTTTAAACAATTTACAATACACATTGTTTCAAAGCAGCTTCGTAGAAATAGTGAAGCAAATAGTGATAATGGACAATGTACATTAGGAATTTATCTAAATAATTAACCAGTTGAAATGTTCTAAAAGTCTTTACCACTTTATGTGAGTTTATGTATGCTGGCAAAGTTGTGTAATTGCTAATAAATAAATAAATAAATAAATAAAATAAAGCAATTAGTAGAACATGATGAAACCCTAGTGACACTTTCCTTTCTTAAGACAGCTCTTTTTACCTTTGCACAGTATGTGCTTGATAAGATTATTGAACACAAGTTATTAAACATCATCTTTCACATTGACCAAAACATGATGCTGAATTAACCTGTTACATTCAGTCAGATTCAAAGATTCAGAATTTCCAAAACAAAAGTATTTAATAATCAATTTACTCACAGAGACGATGGCAACATAACAGCAACGTAACAGCGTGTCAAGCACAAGCTCAAACACAAATAATAACCGACTCTGAAGGCAGGGAAATGAGGAACTTACAGTACATATACACAGATAATGAACAAAAGGACTAACAGGTGTCATGATCACATCAATTACCATAGTAACTAATGACAGCGGAAACAGAGACAACAGTAAACCAAGAGGAGCAAACTAAATGTCCATGAAAATAAAACTAAACAAACAAATAACTGAATAATCCTGACAGAACCAAGATTAATCAAAAAGAGAGAGAGAGAGAGAGAGAGAGAGAGAAAAGAAACTCATTTGTGTGTGTGTACAGATCTAAAATGAACAGAATACGTTTAATGATAAACATGTATTTACATTTCTGGATTAAAATTGATAACATAATATAACTGTATTATAAATATTAAAATATTGTTGTCTTGCGACAAGAAAACCATAAAACAGGACATTATGTCACAGAGAAGACCCCTATAGACCCATCAAAAAAATAGTATATTTTGACTTTTTTTTTTTATGACATGGCAATAAAATTTCTTTTTTTCCCCCATCATTGTCATTAAACAACGATTTTAAACATCAGTGTTTAAAAAATAATTATGAAATGTACAAGGGAAATACATTTATTTCCTAATTCCTTAATTTCCTTAAATTTCCATTTAAGGGATCTTCAATGACTCCAAAAAAATACCAAGTGGCATGAACATTAGGAAATCAAATTATTTGCCTTGTACATTTCTGCACCACTAGCGTCACCAAATTAAACTGTTAATTTGCCGATCTGGGGTGCGTTTCCCGAAAGCATCGTTAGCCAACTATGTTCGCAATTTCCGTCGTTATCAGCATAGTTCAACGAGTCGGTGTTTCCCGAAACCATCGTTCTAATGAACATTCGCAAACAGCATCGCAGAGTACGGTTTCGGGAAACAGTCGTGACTAGCTAGTTGGTTTCTTAAGACCGATTACATTATTAAATACAGACTATAAAATATTTTCAGGATCCATTGCATCTAGACTTAAAAAAGGGATAGCAGACATAATAAGTGAGACACAGTCAGGCTTTATAAAAGGAAGAGTCATTCATAATAATATAAGACTTGTTATGGATTTATTAGACTAGTGATTTAATTGATGATGATGGTTTTATACTCTTCCTTGATTTTTATAAGGCCTTTGACTCTGTTGAGCATGAATTTATTTTAGAAACACTTCATTATTTTGGTTTTGGCGACAAATTCATAGATACTATACATATGCTTTATTCTGATATAAATAGCTGTGTGTCTTTGGGACATTTGGACTTGTAAAAGATGTAATATTGGTAGAGGAATAAGGCAAGGATGTGGAAGCTCTCCCTTGTTGTTTATAATGGTTGCAGAAATTCTGTCTATTTTAATTAAGAACAGCGTGATTGAAGGTCTGAAGTTGATGGGCAAACAAATAATTATAAGTCAGTTGGCTGACGATACAACTTTGTTTCTTAAAAATGAGCTCCAAATTCCCATAGCATTACAAGCTATCAATATTTTCGCAAAAGCCTCCGGACTTCAGTTAAATTTAAATAAATGTGAATTATTGCCATTAAAAGACCAATCCATGCAATCATTATATAACATAAAGGTAAAAAAAAAGAAGTCAAATACTTGGGTATTGTGGTGACTAAAGACAAAACAATTTCTGAAAAACGAAACATAAAAGACAATGTTGATAATTGTAAAACATATCTAAATAGATGGCTACAAAGAGATCCATCCATTTTTGGCAGAATATTGTTAACTAAAATGGACAGTTTATCTAGATTAATATATCTTACTCCCTTCCAATAGCACCCCAAATAGTTAAAACTATCAACAAACTAAATTTCAATTTTATATGGCGGAATACATGTCATTATATAGCCAAGCAGGATTTAATTAGAACTTACGAGGATGGAGGTGGTAATGCAATAGATTTTGATTGTATGAATGGTATGTTGAAAATTAGATGGTTGAAAAACTATATTCAAAATCAAAATTCATTGTGGTCTTATATTCCCAATCGGATTTTTGAAAAAGTAGGCGGCATTAGTTTTCTTCTAAAATGTGATTTTGATTTTAAGAAACTTCCTATGAAACTGTCAGATTTTCACCAACAGGTCCTTCTGTATTGGAAATTAATATTCAAGCATAATTTCACACCACACAATACACCTATTTGGAGTCTGGGCTATTGCCCACTTCATGGATGTGGAAGGAAATGTTTTACAACATGTGGAATTCTGTGACAAATTTCAAATTAGATGTACCCAAAAGAAGTTTAAACAGATTGTGAAAGCTCTCCCAGTATCACTTGTAGCTATGATTAAGCAGGATATAATATACTCAAAAATCATTCCTACCCTAAGACAACTTTATATTAATGGTATTAATTTTCAGAATTACAAATGTAACAACAAGTTCATAAGAAATTGTTTACTTAACTGCCAAACAAGCTCTCTCAAAAGAGATTATATTCTCAAAGATTTTGGGAAGGAGACAATAAGAAAGATTAGATGTAAATATTTAAAATTTCCTGTCCCGCCAAAGATGAAAGAAATGCAGTTTAAAATTATGAATAAAATGTATCCAACTAATGATTTCTTAAAATAGAGGTTTAAAATTGATGTAGGAAACTGTAGTGTTTGTGATAATGAACCCGAAGATTTGGATCATCTTTTTTGTTTGTGCGAAGTTGTACAAAGGTTTTGGCTGGACCTTATACAATTGCTTGTATCCAAAGGAATTCAGATAGTGAATCTAACAATTAATGATATAAAATTTGGTATTTTTCGCAATGATCATAATGATTTGGGCATTAACAATGTAATTCTGTTAAGTAAACATTTCATACATAAATGTCGTTTTTTTAAGATAAATCCTGACATTGCTTATTGGAGGAATGAGTTGAAACTTTTTTATAAGTCTTTATTATTGATTAATAACAAGAATGCAGTGAAACTGGCTTCTTTTATAAACATTCTTATTGAATAATTGCCCTTTTGTTTTATTTTCTTTTGAATGTGTAATGTAAATATCTTGCCCCATGTTCTTCTGTTCTTTTATGTATGTATCTTCTAAGACATGCACTGTAGGTTCGTAGTAAGATTTTTCATTGTACCTGATTTGTTTGTATTTGTTGTGCAAATAATAAAAAAAAAAAAAAAAAAAAAAAAAAACCTAGTGGATTTCTTCAACGATGCATCGTGCTATGGTGGTTAAGCAGCGAGTTACATCGTTGTTCGGGAAACACACCCCTGGTTGGAACATTTAAACAGTGTTTTATTTTAACTGAATTGTGCCACAGATTCACAGTATTTACACTCTTTAGGAAGTTAACATATAAATGGCTTGGACAGTAGTTCTGCATACTAAACCTGTGACAAGAGATAATATTGTATAATAAAATTATATACCATAGCAATTTACTTTCCACATTTATTTTATTTTTCTTCAATTTCCAAGTTTTGCACCTCTTTATATGTCATCAACCCATTAACAATTTAGTACTATAACCGACTGTATATTTATGGTAGTTTATGGACCAATGTGGTTGGGTTGGATGATAGAAAGTAACACTGATGTTTATGTTGCCAGCATCCTCTGAAAAGGTGAGACTTTTTAATCTTTGCTTGTCGTGGTGATGGCCCAGATGTGTCAGGACCATTCATTCACATTACCCCACATCTTGAGTTGAAAAACATGCTCTGGAAAACTGTGGGATGTAATGACAGGGGCAAAACAGCATCATTCAAAGAGACAGTTGGCTCAAGCCCCTTTACATCAGCGGAGCCCAGTGACATTTAACAGTGGAAAGAGCCAATTACTCCTTTTTTTTCCCTCTACCAGGCCGGTAAGGTTGATGTCAAGTGCACGGCTACACACATAAGAGCAAGTTTCCTGAAGAGTTTGTTTACCCATGACATCGAAAGCCATGCAATTGCACACCATCAACTAAATTGCAACTTCCTGAAGTGAGCACTGAACTTCCTAAATCGTGTTGTGTTATCTGCTGCATACAAAATTGCATTATTGAGAAATACCGTGAGATTATAGTTATTGAAATATGTCAGGACACTAGAGTAGCCGTGACACACTTACAGAAATAACCGCTTGGACAGTCTTTAAACGCCACACTGAGGTCTGTCACAACGCTCCTCATGCGATTTGGTTTCATTGCAAACGCTCTTTGCAGAAGTGTGACAGAGGCTTCTGTGTTATCAGCTGAGCAGACTGACACACTTACAGGCCCCCAGGGCCAACACAGGCTTGGTCATGTGACTACACTCCTCAGTATGACAGCATGAATCTCCAGAACTGATTAAGGAATGGTGGGTACACACACATGCTTTGCGTTTCATGCTGTACGAGGGAGGGGTACAGTTTGAAGTCTATGTTAAACTGCGTTCACAACTCTATATATGTCAGAGTGAAATGGAATATTCAGCAAGGAAACTTGTTGGGCGGGACTTAATTGTATCCAATGAGAATGAATGGGATTCTGAAAACTGGGTGTTGCATACAAGAATAGAGCCACTTAAACAAGTTTTTTGGGAGGGATTTGTGATGTGAATTATAATTATTTCTAAATACGACCAGGAATGAATATTTAGAAAGTATATACAGTCATTTTAATTTCCTTTTGGCATTACTTAGCTATTCAGATGGGATGTGTGGTGAAATGATGAGAACCACCATAAATGACATTTACATCATTTCTTGCAGGTTAACATCTAAAACCTTTGTCAATTTAACAACAAAATTTTACCTTGATTCAGTAAAGTGATAAATGACATTTCCTTTAGAGAGTGACTTAAAGAAAACAATACCTGATATTCACCTCGCTGAACTTTACACAACTGTGCAGAAAAAAAGTTCCCATATGAGGGAACATTGATGCTATATTATTGTGTTGACACTATGGGAACGCCTTCAGCGTGAACCGGTGTCTGGTGATATCACTCCACTCTCATTGGACTACAGATGTCAGGTGACAAAGCACATCAACAAGACCATAAAAGGGCACCTACGTCACAGAATCCCCAGCTTTTTTGTGTTCAGAGCTTTCACAATAAGGAAGCTCTGCTCCCGTCTCTCTTCTCAAGGGGTGAGAGTCGACATCTGCGCCTCGTGGTTCGGGTTCCACATTTGCTTAAGGCAGTGTGACAGCTTTGATCATGGGGACTGCAGGCTGAGTTGATTAAGGCCCTGTCCCACATGGCAGCCTATGCACTCGTGATCTTCCTACGAGTCCGCACTTTCGTGATGTAACGCTGCTTTGACTGTCAGGAAGAAGTCTGCCATGCGAGCTCGGCAAAAGTGCGCATCGAGGGCGCATACCATAAGGGTTGCGCGCAGATGCTTCACGTGTTGGTCTGTTTGGACAACATATTGGTAATCTCAAGGGTGGGTTGTGTTTGCGCCCCCTATTCAGGTTTTGCACAGCAGATCCTGCTCTAGATCCAGCAAGGAAAGACTGCTCTTATTGGGTGCAGTCTATATTCCAGGGTGTTTTGAATATGCGGTGCAATTGAATTGGCAGAGGTACGACAGACCAGAAGTGGACCTGATCGCCTCAGCAGAGTCGACCCACTATCCCCCTCTGGTTCACCCTCACACCTCCAGCTCCTTTTGAGAACCCAACCAGGAGGGACCCTTTGTCCCTTTGTCCCGGGGCAAATCTCCACCCCTGGCTCGAGATTTGTAAGCTGTGTGTCTGACCCCTATAGTGTACCAGCTCATAGATTCCAGTCTCTCAACTAAGGTTGTTGAGACCATCCTAAATGCTAGAGCTCCCTCCACAAGGAAACGTTATGCCCTGAGGTGGCATCTCTTGACCCAGTACACTGCCCGGCTCAGTGCTGGAGTTCTTCCAGGAGCATCTTTCAGCAGGACTATCACCTGCTACTCTTAATGTGTACAGTGTTTTGACTTGTCGTATTCACATTGATGGAGCTTCTGAGGGGAAGCATCCCCTAGTATCTTGTTTTCTATGCGGTGACAGACGGCTTAGGCCCATCTGTAGACCGCAAGATTTCTTCTTGGGATCGTTCTGTAGTCCTGAAAGGTTTATTAGAGGCTCCGTTTGAGCCCTTGGAGTCAGCCTCAGAGACATTTCTGACTCTCAAGTTGTCTCTGTCACTGACATTAACTTTGCTTAAAAGAGTAGGAGATTGGCAGGCCTGTCAGTTGTCCCATGCTTAGATTGTGCCCTTGGACTGGTCAAAATGTATGTTGCACCAAGCACATAAGGCACGTTCCGAAGGTGCATTTGTCAATCATTCATCTGGTCATTCTTCAAGCCTTCTCCCCACCACTGTTTAACTTGCCGGAGCAGGAGAGGCTTCACCTCTTATGTCCAGTCAGGGCACTAAGGATTCATGCTGACCAATCGGAAGAGAGGAGTAAATCTGATCAACTGTTCCTTTCCTTTCCATTGTATTGTAGATGCAATTTTTTTGTCTATGAGGTGCTTGGTATGCTTCGCCTCTATCAGTGTGCTGATTCTTAGGCGCTAGCTAAGGTGCACCTTTGCAAGATGTTTGTGCTGTGGCAGGCTGGTCCTCTCCGCACTCATTCATCAGGTTTTATAATATGGATGTGGGCTCAACCCCAGGATCTCAAGTCCTTTAAGGTTGAGTCATTTCTGTATTTACAGTTTTGTACTTTTTGTATACTTTTCACAACCTGGGGTGAAGGCATCCTTTCATTATGGTGGCGTGGGAATTGTGTTCCCATAGCATCAACACAATAATTCAGCGTCTCATTCCCATCTCAGGGAACCGGATTGCATTCGTAACCCTGAGACGTTTCTTGTAGAATTAGGAGAGAAAGAGATGGATGTTGCC
Source organism: Leuciscus leuciscus (assembly GCF_965113295.1). Lineage (NCBI taxonomy): Eukaryota > Metazoa > Chordata > Actinopteri > Cypriniformes > Leuciscidae > Leuciscus > Leuciscus leuciscus. The sequence goes on from NC_138732.1 coordinate 39,065,699, forward strand.
TCAAAAAGAAACATCTCAGGGTTAACCCGGTTCCCTGAAATGGGAACGAGACACTTCAAGTGTGCCTGCACGGTTTCTTCAGACAATTATAATCTGAGGATTTAATGAAGTAGGTGCCCTTTAATGGTCTTGATGACGCACTATTCTTTGTCACCTGACCTCTGTCGTCCAAAAGGATTGGAGTGATTTCACAGTGCTTCAGACACTGATTCACGCTGAAGGCATTCTTATAGCATCAACTTAATGAAGCAGCGTCTCATTCTCATCTCAGGGAACAGGGTAACATGTGTAAATAAATAAATGAATAAATACATACATATATAACAAAGAGAAGAAAAGAAAGACAGCACATATGTAGCCGGGGGGAAGAATGATCTGATATGTAAATGTGTAAACATTATGACACTGGCCCTTTAAGATTTTGGCATGTGTGTGCAAGCAGCGTGGTTAACAGAGTGTATAGTTTGTTTGATTTGCATGGATTTAAAGGCCACTACCATTGTCCTGTTGTGAATTTGCAATCCCAAAAAACCACATTGATAGGTTTTTTTTGTTTGGTACTTTTATAATTTCCCAGATTTAAGAATGGAAACCAGTTCCCCATCAAAAGAAAAAAAAAAAAAAGAGAGGAAAAAAGCCAAAGCTATTTTTAATGCTGTGTCCCTACGATCATAGTCGGAAATAAATAAACAAATTTAAGTTTATCCGTGTTTTGGACCTTCTTTCCTCTGATAGTAAACACATTTAACACAATAATATAATATAATATAATATAATATAATATAATATAATATAATATAATATAATATAATATAATATAATATAATATAATATAATATAATATAGTTGTGAGGAAGTTGATTCAGGCTAGGTATAATTATTTCTATTACTAATTATTTCTTATTTATACCAACACCCTATCATTTAAGCATTATTGTGGAGATGCAATACTGTAGGTGTGCTAAGATCAGCCCCCTTTTTAAGGTAAAATCAAATTCCTGATATTCGCCTCGGTCAGTGCCACAACTTTACTCTGACAAAATGCTCATTATATATCCAGTCAGATGGCAAATTCTGCTAAATAGTTTGATCATTTGCACTGATTCAGCTTTACACAGTTGGTCACGATTTGGCTGGTTAGCTTTAGCTCTTAGTCTACTCGAAGATGCTGTAACCAGGGGATGGAAATGAGGAATGCTGATGAGTTTACTAAGGTTATCTATCTCTCTCTCATTAACCATTACAGTTGCATCTGGCTCTTAGTGATTCTATGCGCGAGAGACTGTCCATGAATTTTCTGTGTTTTTCTGTGAAAATTCTATGTTTTTCTGAAGTTGGTTGCCAGGTCTTTTCCCAAACCTCCCCATCGCATGCTTTTGGACTCTCTCACACACACAAATTTACACCTACAGCCAATTTGGCATGTCCACTCCAGCTAACATGCATGTATTTAGACTGTGTGGGGGAAACCCACACTGACATGGGCAGAGCATGCAAACCCCATGCAGAAAGGACTCCTGAAGTCTCGAAACGGGAACCTTTGAGGAGAGCCACCATACCAGTGACCAGTTTATTTGGAGGGAAATGGATTTTCCCTGAATGAAAATGTTCCCCTGTCTCCTGTCATTGCTGTCCTTAGCTCATTTGCTAGCCTAGAGCGAAGAGTTACAGCAGCAGTGGAGTGTTTTTGGCTGTGCTCATTCTCATAGTGCCATCAGCCAATCAGCATGGTCGGGACATAATTTCCCTGCGACTTCAGAGAGATGAGTCACATGCCTCAAAAAAGTGTTGAGTGTTGATCTACTGTATGTTCCATACTTCAAGGCCTGAATGAACCAGTCAAACAACTACTGCTGAGATGAATAGGAACGCTAACGGATAGCTTTTGTCCATGGTTTAGATTGCATTATATTTATTTTGGTAAAAAGGCAAAAGCTTGTAGCTAAACCTCTGTGCTAGCTCCTTCTGATTAAATCAACATGATTCATCAGACACTTGTGATCTCCACTATATCACCATTCAAATGGACCTGTCTGTGTAAAGCAGCAGTGCTCTGACCCTTCTCCTCTGCTCCTTGCTCTCTATTACAATCAATTATGCATCTGAGTCATCCCTTCAAAACAGATCAAGCCAGCCGCCAGGATCTAAGATTAGTATTATAAGCATTACACCTCCATCTGATCACCATGGATATCACACCTACAGGCTGGCTGGTTCTGTGGGTAGAGTCGAGCGCCTGCGAGGTGACAAGCACTCGTGTGTTCTCCGTGGGCCCTCGGGTCCGTCCAGCGACGTGGGTATTGTTAGATACGGCGTGGTTAATTGAGGGGAAGAAAGAGGTTGTCATGGCTAATGAAAGAGGTGAGGTGGTATGTCATTTAGACGTCGCTTCTTTTCAATCATCACTCGTTCGCATGTGTCGTAAGGGGATGTAATCTCTCCACTACAAGTAGAATCGCCAGGGAGTATTAAACTAAAGCACTGTATTAGTACAATTTTAAATGCTTTTAATTGTTTGTAGAATAACAATGACTCTAGTGACATAGTTGTTTGCATAACCTAACTTCGTAATTATAAAGGCCTAAATATGGTCAGATATATAGCAGTTTGCGTCTTTGTGCCAATTAGAAATTGTACTGTGTGTCCCTTCAGTCTGATTGGCACACATTACTCCAAACCTATTAGCAAATCAGCATTCAACAGACAGCTCTAAAATAGCTGCAGACATCTTGCAATGGCAGTTTATGATATTGGATTCTTACATAAATACTGCTTATGTGTGACAAGGTTTGATACAATGGCTATGTGTTGTATTTAATGACAAAAAAAAGTGGAAGAGATGGATTGTTATGCTTGGATTAACAAAAAATGAATAGGAATAATGTGTTAAATGCTGGATATTATATATATATATATATACTGTATATACTATATATATACTGTATATATATATATATATATATATATATATATACATACATACATACAGTATATTACAGGAATTAATCAATCAATAATGAATTAATGGATAAAAACAGCATGCAATATATATTGCATGCTGTTTTTATCCATTAATTCATTATTGATTGATTAATTCCTTAAAGAGCAAACATTTATCAGGAGTGCTCGCTATAAAAATGGGGCAATTCTTGGCACACCTATATATATATATATATATTAGGGCTGGGAATCGATAATTTTTTTTTTTTTTTACTAATTAATCGCACAATTTGCTGTGATTAATCGCAATTAATCACATTTCCCCCAAACTTGTAATCATCAATATTTAAATGTAGAATCACTAATTAAATTAAACAACACACACAAAAAGAAAAACAGCCCTAGCCTATATTAAAATATTATATATTATTCTTCATTCAGTTTTATGCAACATACTCAGATTTAACAGATTTATTTTTTGACTAATTATCAAAATAAAGTATAGTCATACATAGCTATTACCAGAGCATGTGATCAGAGCAGGTCATTTTACCATTGTTGCCCAACAGAAGTCTACTACTGAGAAATTTCATGTTATTTGAGCAGACTTTGCTTTTCCAGTGCGTGATCGGTACATGATTGGAGAGTTTGGGCCGTTAACGACAGAGCAGAATTTATATATATATATATGTATATTAGAGAGCACTCTGATGTAAAGACCGCATTGTATGCATGCAAGCTTGGATTGAGTGATTTAACCATGAATAAATCACTTTTCGTTGAGAAACATCGGCTTGTATTGTATATTGCACGCTGGAGCAGAAGGTTTGGCTACTTCTGTCATCTTATAACTTCTCGAAAAGAAAGAATAAACAGATGAATGCATCTGCCCACTGCTGTTTCTCCTTTGTGATGAGGACCATGAGCTTGTGTACAGGGGCTGATGGGAGTCAAACAATCTCTGCTGGATCCATATGGCTTTCTGGTATATTATATGATTATAAAGATACGCATAATTCCTTAAAATGCATATTGCGATACATTATGTTTCTTCATGAATACACAGTTGTAACAACAGCAATAATCATGGTTATACCTTTAAAGATTATGACGCATTATTGTAGGATATAGAACATGAAATGTGATGTTGTGTATAACCAATAACATGTTTTATGAGATAAGATATTCATGCAGGAAACCTTCACCCACTCAATTGGAATCTGTTGTTGAGGCAGTAGGTGGTTCTTACACACATTGCAGGAAAGACAAATTTGTTGTCCTGTACATTCTGACATGATGTGATGGATTGATGTTGATGCACACAAGCACTTCATTTACCTGAATCAATGTCTAGGTTTAGTCATTTGTTAACCACTTCTGCACACACAGATGTGCTCTAACGGAGGGCCCTGTCGGCGTGTGTCTGTAGTTGTGTTGTTGTGAGGTTCTGCAGGGTGGATGATGCATGAATCTGGGGACCGACAGGTTTGGATCGTCTTAAGTGAGCTTGTGTTTGTAGCCCCTAAAGAGAAGACTCAGTTATTCAGTATTCATCTGCTCCACATCAACCTGACTTCTGAATTACTCACATGCTTTGTGTTGTTCACCTATGTGCCTATAAATATCTGTTTGGGTTCAACTAACTCTCCTTCTCTGAGTCTGCTATTCCCCGAGAGCTAGTTCATAAAAATACAACTGTTTCTGTTAGTGCAGGTCCATCAAACAATATTAGCAGATGCAGTAAACCCCAGGTTTAATAATCTGAGCTGCAGAATACTAGAGGTGAGCTCTGGATGTTTGCACCTGTGGTCTCAGGCATTAATCCGGATACATCTGAAAAACGTTCTCCGCGTTTTCATGCGTTTCCTGACGTTTCAGTGTTGATGAGAAACTTTTGGAAAACGCCTGACAACACTAAATTCCCTTTACTGCACATGCTTGAAACCTCACAAAAGCTCACTGAGATGATACAGACAGAAAAATTAATTAGAAAGTTATCGCGCAATTCTTCTGACAGAATTTAGCAAAATATCTCAGCATTTCTATATGCTATATCTCATATTTTAGCCACAGTGTGAAAGTGAATAGCACATAACAGGTACAATACCGGTATAAACATGAATATCTATTGGTACAATATGCGTCACATGATGGGGTGTAACGATACGCGTATCGAACCGTTCGGTACGAGGCTTTCGGTTCGGTTTTCGGTACGCATTACGTACCGAACGAACGGTTCGTTGGACCATTTTTTCTGCCGACCAAAATTTCGTTATTTCAAATGAAGGCGCGTCGCGGGTGGCAAGCGCGCTCATAGGCTGGCGCGACCACAACATCAACTGGCAAATGCAATGTAAGGAACTAAACTGAGATACTCTTATTGTGTTTGTGTGGACCGTTTATCAGTTTTGACCTGTGAAGCGGGACTCGCGAGCCCTATGCGCGAGCCTGATCAACCAACACCACACAGCGCTAAGAGATCCAGACCAGTAAAGAAAGCATTTGAATTTCAAATGCTTTTTGAATTCGCCACTTAAGTAATAACATCGCTGCGAGATCTAGTGAGAAACATGCACATTTCTCTGTTATTAACGGATCAAACAGCGCTGACGTGGAAACCAGGAAGAAACATCGTGCCATGAATGAACTGGCCGGTGTCCACAGATCAGCAACATTCACCGTGGAATGGATTTGCTGTAGTAACACTAACTGCAAGTATGGAAGTTTTTCAGGAATAGTCGGCTATAATGCTTTCAAGTAACATTACGTCTGTTTTATTTTGACATTATAAATACAATTGCTGCCCTCAAATGTTAATCTGAACTAAAATAAACCTTTGTTTATAATAGCCTAAGTACAATATTACATTTCATTTTGTCCAAGGAGCTGTTTTGTTTTATATGCTCATAAGAAGAGTCAAGTATAGCTCCATTATTGCTCAGTAAAAAAATCACAAAAAAAATCAAAAAAAATAAATCATACTTTATGATGTTAGTTTCATTAAATAAAATAATTTAAAAAAAAATTTAATTCAAGGAAATTTCTCTGGCATTTATTTATTTTTGCTGTAGCCAATGGAAACCGTACCGAACCGTGACAGAAGTGTATCGTATCGAACCGAACCGTGAATTTTGTGAACCGTTACACCCCTACTAAACATCATCGTATTTAATTACCTCCGGTTTCACAGTCCACACTACAACACAAAAACGACGTTTTCAAATTGATCTACTTTGGAGAGCGTTTTCAAAAAGCTTTGTTTGAACAAAAACGCCTTCCCAGTGTGGACGGAAGGCCAAAAGTGGAGAGAAAAAGATGCGTTTTCAAAGGAAAACGTATTAGTGTGAACAAGTCCTCAGTTTGCAGTTGTGGTCTCCTTTCATACTGCTACTCTACACATATCTGAACTCTGCAAACATTTGAAAATCAAAGCAGCGACATTAAGCAGCTTTGAGTTGTAATCCTAGTGTTCACACTATCCTAATGAAATTGCTGGTCAAAGATATCAGAGTATTTTGACACTCAGGTGCTTTCAGGGTCCATCTGGCACCGCACACAGATCTCTGCAGTCAGCAGGTTTGTTTAGAGCTTGACTTGTGCATATTCAGCAATAATGACTGTGAGCGTTTGACACAAGGATGCCCATGATGGCAGGGACGGCAGGGGACGGGATCTAGGCCATGATGTTCCTAATGTCCCCGACACTTGTAAATTCTTTACTCTCAGGTTAATGCAATGACTGGCAGAACCCGGAGAGATGTGCGGTCGCCTGCTGTTTAATAAAAGTGCGCGGAGAAGATCCTCGGCATCGGAAGTAGGACAAATGCTGTCTTAATGTGGATGTTCTGAGTTTCTGGACAGGACTGGAAATGAGGCCACCTGAATTTGGAAAAATCTAAAGTTCATGATCATTCTTGAGACACTCAAAGCTCCTAAAGGTTCAACAACAAGGTTCCCATGCAGCCAGGCTATCTTACATATTTTATCAAATGGAATTGTAAAATGTTTTACATTTTACTATGGTACTATTTACTGCATAATTTATACAAATTACACAAAATGCTGACATTTGTGCCATTTTTAAATATATTTTCTTTTAATAGGGTTGAATAGAATTTTCTCAAAAAAAAATAAATAAATAAATAAATAAATATATATATATATATATATATGTATTTATTTATTTATTTAATGATTATTAATAATTAATTTGATTTTAATATATACAGTACATATTATAATTGATTATATATATATGTTTATGTGTGTGTGTGTATGTTTGTATATATATATATACTGTATATATATATATATATATATATATATATATATATATATATATATATATATATATATATATACTCATTCTTTATAATTTATTTAAATAAAATATGGCTGGTTACATGCATATTTTCTGACTTTTTATTTCATTTTTATTTTTTGCATTACACTAATTTGATCTAGCAACAAGACTAAATTCAGTAACTTAGCCATAGTAAGTCATAGGGACACACGTAGCACACAATCTCACAATCTCACTGCCAGCTTTGCTTTCAGCGAACATTTTCATAATTACAAAATACATGGTCAATTTCTAGGCAACCCTTTTCAAAGCATTATAAAACAGAAACCAATAAACATGTATATTATTATGCCACTAACCGTACAAAAATTCTTCTGCTGTTGGTGTATTAAAAAAAGAGCTGGGCTTGTATTTAGCATGTGCATATATCATCCAGTCACCTCAGTGCTTGAGTTTGTGACTAATAAAATCACAAACAAGCCTTTGGCCAAATGACAAGGTTAATTTTTCAGCTTGTGTGCTGAGTTAAGTAGCCTCTAATATGTGAGTGTATAAAGAGAGGGAAGGGACCACTGACAAATGTCTAGCCATAACAGTCATGAGAGGGAAACGGGAGGTGATATCTCACTGCCGATGCCGGATGAGAGGTCTTATTGACACTTGAGCAGGTGGCCTGACCCGAGTAACGTTTGTAACAGAGTTGCAATATATCTCTCGGATAACGTTGATAAGTGATCCCAGCCTGTTCAGTCGTTGTCAAGCTTGGCCAATTACATTGTGAGTGTGGTCCTGCACCTTTCATATCCCCGAGCGGTCACATATGAACAAAGGTTCAATTGCCTGGCGATCACGCACCTCACAGTCCCGTCCGGTGAAGGTGCTGTGGATGAGAGCGGCTGCAAGTGTTGAAACGCCAGAAATTCACCCCTAATTGTTTTGCATTCAATCAATAAAATCTACAATGTGCACATTTTTTAGCATACAAGTTGAGCAGAAGACTTTTATTTTATTTTATTTTTTAAGTTACTGTACTGTAAAATGTTACTTTACGATGGGATGCACCAACTAAGATATCTTGTTTGAATGTCATTGGTCTTCTCTCATTTATTTTGATATTTTAGTTGTCACTGCTTTGCTAATATATATAAAACAAATCATAACCCCCCACATCCGGGTGTATTTCAGCAGTGGCGTGTAACGCAGTCACTCCTACTAGACACTTTGGAGGGGTTGAACTTTATATATAATACATTTTTCAATTGTAGTCTTTTAAAAAGGCATCTGAAACAATAAACTAAGTGCAATGTAGTGTTGTCAAAAATATCGATTTTTCGATACCAATACTAAAATATCTGAAACGCTTCCAATACTCATTTCCCGCAGAATAGATACAGGAGACCAGCGTCTCTTTCTCTCTCTCTCTCTCTCATCTCTCTGACAGCGAGTGACACACAAACCCTCCTCTCCTCACTCACTCGTTTTCATTTGCCCCGGATGAATATTGTTGCTGTTACAGGGATTGAATTTCGGCGTGAGATTGCGCATATTGAGCATCATTTTACACATTCCTGCAGATTTTGTGCTCACACCCAAAGTGCGGCACATAAAGCCATCTTGAGTTATTTTTCGCTGCTTATTGCACTTATACAGTCAAATACACACAAAACAATGTCAAAATGCCGGTCTTGGCGAGTATTCACGTAAACACAGTCAGTTATGTTTTAAGTGAATGTAAAAAGTTGATAAAGAAAACACATGTGTAACAGTATAATGGATCTGTGCGTCAGGTCTTAAAGTGACAGCAGCCTAATATTCCTGCTGCCATATTTATAATATCCGGTAACACTTTATAATAACTGCAAGCTATGAGTCATTAGTTAAGCATTAGTAAATGGGAGTTTTCAGTGGTTCATAAGATGATTTAGAAAGCTCAAGTAAATTATTAATAAACTATTTAAAGGTACATTTATACATCTTATTATTTAGACATATGATAATAGTTACTCTGTGTGTAAATACATGCTTTATTAACATGTATTCTTACTGTAATTCATGATTTGTTCAGGTAGTTATTTGTCAGTTAACTATTTATGACTATTTATGCCTCATAAATCTTTTAGAAAGGAGATTTGAAGGCTCAGTTATCTTCTGCACTGCTGTTCTCTTATGTTTTAAAGTTGGTACTGAGGTAGTTTTGACACTTTGAAATATTTTATTATATTATTATTGTTTTATGTATATTTATAGTGGCACTCCTGCAATCCAGTTTTGGCAATGGTACATTTTTATTCAGCAATGTTTACACTTTACAGAAATGTATCAGATTGCAGAGCCTTGGTTTCATATTACGGCACAGTTATGTGTTCTGGAGGACTGCAGGAATTCTTATTTTCTATGACATTGAAGAGGTTTATTTTTCATTTTATATCAAGTTACCAGTTGTACAGTTTCATTTTTTTTTTTTGCATCTTGAAATAAATATTTCTAAGTTCTGTATCACAGTGTTGTGTTTGTTTCCTTTTTCTGTTTAGAAGATAACTGAGCCTTTACATCTCTTTTGTAAAAGCTTTACGAGGCATTAAAGTCCTCACTTTAGATGAGCTCACACAAATAACAACTACTAAATGTTTTATAACTGCCTGAATTAATCATGAATTACAGTAAGAATACATGATAATAAAGCATTTATTAACAGTAACTATTGCTAGATGTCTAAATAATATGTATAAATGTACATTTAAATAGTTTATAAGTAATTTACGTGCACTTCAAAATTATCTTATGAACAACTGAAAACTCCTAAATAACTGGTTTGTAAATAATGTAAAACTTTATTAATGTTCAATTTATTTATTTTTAGTTTATGAAAATACAACTATTAAACACATCATATATATGCTTATAAATCAAGAATAAAGCATTTCTAGTTGTATTCATAAACTGCTGATTAATTTATATTAATGCTTTACAAATGATGAATTAACTATTTACTAACGCTTAACTAATGATTCATAGCATGCAGTTATTATAAAGTGTTACCAGAACACAGTGGAAATACTGAGTGGCTAGTAACTTTGTAAAACCACGATCCACAGTGGCTGGTGTGCAAACAAGTTAATGTCAAGTCCTGCTAGTATGTATGTATCAAGAAGATAAAAAAAAAAAACTTGAAATCTCTCTATTCGCATTCCCGTTCGTCTCAATGACAGTTGCTCAGCTGGTGGAGGAGGTGGACACTCTCCTCACTGCCATCGTTCACTCAGTTTCAGGTACTTTTGTTTTCAGCAATCGCCTGTGATGTGAAAATGCCGTGCAACTAATCACTCTGGAGAAGCAGGAAAATGATGTCACGATGATTCTGATTGGCTGATGGCACCACAAGCTAACACACTCAGTCCCAAACCTATAACAAGTGTCTATAGCTTGTACGTATGCGAATTGGGCTCCAACAAATGAATTGGGCTTATTATTATGAGTTCAAGTGTGTAATTTCTCCAGCACTAGTGGAACCAAACAGAATTGCAAAAATAACTCTGAAGAAGATGTGAGTGTTGCTTGCCAAACGCACCGCCGTGATGATAGGGTGTTGTGGGTGGGTGGCAAGACATTGCTTTACAGCTGCTAAGGTGTTCTGAGCATTCTGTGTGTTTAATACTTAGCATTATTGTTCACATTTCTAATCTTAAGCAAGATAAACGGTGATGAACAAACACAAAGTCCAGCACTAAATTCAATTTTATTCAATACTTGTCTTTAATCTGCAGAAATCTAAAGAAAAGATGGCTTAGCTAATAAACAAACTCAGGTAACAATGAAGTCCTTTCTGTCCCAGAATACTCCTCAGTACGATCACACAATTATCTTCGGATTCGTCGCCAACAGCAACCCTGTTATCTGCACGGGTTCGGCTCTGCCATGGCTCCCAATTAAAGCAAACATAGCATTAATAATGAGCTTTTAATCAATTCCTCACCCTTCATGCTGTGAATGCCCTGACTGGCGCAATCAAGATAGAGATTGTTCCAGCTGACACAAGAGAATGTTTTCGAGAGAAGTTCTCAGTATAACGCGAGCGAGCGGGGAGTTTAGCAGCGCTTCACATCTGCATCTTACAGGAGTTAAAAGCACCTGGGGAAGTGGTGCGGAGGTCCACGCTGATGTTCTCGGCGAGATGTGTGGGAGGAGGTGCCGCGTTTATTTGTGTTTTCTGAGGTACAGCGTTCGGGATGGAGTAGCCTGGATATTCAGCATGAGCGCTGGCCTTGAGGTGCAGGAGTGTATTGTAAATAAAAGAGCCCTTGTGTAGCTTGCAGACAGAAAGTGTGCACTCGCTGGAGAAGAGATGTTCTGAATAACCTTTTGATGCTGTCAAAAGAGAGGCAGGAGAGAGCTGTGTGCTCCAAGGCATGAGTGGGTGTTTCGATGAGGCAGTCGGAATACATTTCTGTCCTTTTTTCTCTCATTTTAAGCTGCACATATACCATTTGCAGATTTAGTTCAGTGTTTACTTACCCAGGCACTAATAGCTGAATGCTAATGAGAATCTTACTTAAGGGAGTGCTTACTTGATAGCAATAAGAAGCATGCATTAAATATAAGAAGTAGGGATGCTAATGATTAATCTGTGATTGATTAATCGTCAATAATAATTTAATCAATACAACTTCATTAGAGTGTGTAGTTTTGAGGTGCGCAGACACGCAAGGAAAAATGAAGCGAGCACGCCGTACTTATATATAGTCTCCTGAAATGTAATGATGTCTTCAAGCCATGCAATTAATTAGGTAGGCTAGCCGTTTATTTCAAAACATAATTAACCAATCAAACGCAATATAAGCGCTATTTCAGCTGTGTGCTCCTATTCTATGGTAAATCAAGACCTGTCTGGGGTGTGTTTCCCGAACAACGACGTAACTCGCTGCTTAACTACCATAGTATGATGCATCGTTGAAGAAATCCACTAGCTAGTCACGACTGTTTCCCGAAACCGCACTGTCGCAAAGTGGTCGTTCAACCATGTTGGTTTATGACGTCGCGCACGTGGTGGAGTAATAACTTCTTTTAATGAATCTGTTTGAGATCGAATTAACACTAGATGTTTTGCTATTAATTACAGACATGACATCTGAGGACTATTTCTAATTTTTCTCAGTTATTTTGCTTTATTTCCAGATTCAATCATAGTCTCGTTCTTACATAGTAGAGCACGTTCGCACATGTGCACTCTTCAGAAACGGTGCTTTAAATCTCTTGACAAACTAACAGATGTAAATGACATTTGTATGTATTCTAATAAAAGATACAGATTGTACTGAATGTCAGCTTGCTTATTTTGCTCAAGATAAGGATTTATTAAGTCCACATGTCATGCAAACTGGAAACTCTGCTTCTAACCACAGGTCGAGAGCTGTCGTTCCAACCACACAACTCTACGATGCTGTTTGCAAATGTTCGTTAGAACGATGGTTTCGGGAAACACCGACTCGTTGAACTATGCTGATAACGACGGAACTTGCGAACATATTGACTAACGATGCTTTTGGGAAACACACCCCAGAACGATCAAACCAATGCAAGTGCTCTTCAGCTATCTGATTGGTCTCTGCACATCATGCTTACCCACTATACCCACACACACCTGAGATCCAGTTTCCATTGGTTGAGTTTTCACGTGAGGTTGGGAAAAAAAGTGTCAAGATCTCAACGCAATCGGATCCTGGAAGTCACATGCTTGGTATATAGTTTGGTCTCTAATTGAAATAAATGTGCTTGTTGTATTCTACTAGTTGAGAACTTATAACAATATATGGAACAAGTTTGTTATGTACGATGATTATACAGATCACATTTTCAGGTAAAGCAGTTATTTGTCACGCTATGAAAATAGAGCACTTCTAATATGTCAGCAAATTTAAAAGCACTTGTTAAGTTAACTTGTTCATTAATAGAGTAATTGATTGTTCATTTAATGATCGATTATGGAAATGTATGTAAATTGACATCCCTAATAAGGAGAAAAACAATAAAAATGTAGCTGTCAATCGATTGTAATCAAATTAACTCCATACTACTTAATCAGTCATTCAGTCACATATCAAGCTGGCAGTTATTAAGCGTCTCATGATATATATATATTTTTTAAAACTAGATCCAAATGAATTAGCAAATTCGTCACGAACTGCTCTGAGACAAGAAGGTTGAGGATCCAAAACGCAGTGTTTATTGAACGGGGTAATCCAAAGACGTAATCCAAATCCAGGCAAGGGTCATACACAAACAAGCAATCCAAACAATAACAGATCAGGGCTGAGGCAAGGAGAGACATCCGAGGGAACAGGCAGAGAATCGAGGAAACCAGGACACAGGAGAAACAGGACACAAACACACTCAAGAATTGCTGTACAAACGCTAAACAAGACTTCACAGGGAATGAGTGTGAAAACCAGGCTTATATGGGGTGAGCTAAACAAGGTAATGACATAGAGTGAATGTGATCATGGCTGATTAGTCTTGGCAAAGGATTATGGGAAATGTAGTCAGTGGATGTGTGGTGCTTGTCCGGGTTGGAGTGCCCTCTGATGGTAACACTCTCACTGGTGATCGTTACAATTGCAGACCAATTTCAAATCTTCCATTTATGTCTAAAATACGATAAAAAGTCATGTCCGCTCAATTGTGATCTTTACTGCAAAACAATGATATCTATGAAAACGTTCAGTCTAGATTCAAGCCCCATCATAGCACAGAAACTGCACTCGCTAAAATTACAAATGACTTCTACTTTCAATACTAGTTTTACTTGATCTTAGTGCTGCGTTCGACATTATAGATCATAAAATACTCTTAGATCGACTACAACATTACGCTGGTATTCAGGGACAGGCATTAAGGTGGTTTGGATCGTACATATCAGACCGTTACCATTTTGTCTATTTAAATGGGGAAAAATATAAGATAACATCAGTAAATTATGGAGTGCTGCACGGATCTGTGTATATGTACAGTGTTGGGAAGGTTACTTTGGAGATGTAATAGGTTACAGATTACAAGTTACCCTATTTAAAATGTAATAAGTAGTGTAACTATTAAAGTAACTGATTACAATTGATTACTTTTTGATTACTTTTTTAAACGTCTAACGAATGTTTTCAACTGTAAATCATTTTCAGATATTTAAACCAGGCAAGGTTAACCTTACTGTAGACCTCAACACTGATTACTGTCAGACTTTCAAAATCCTTCATCACTTGAATTAAGGTTATAGTAATTTAATTTTAAAGCACAGCCACCACAAAATCAGACTTTTATGACCACAAAATGACCTCTTTTTGCCTTGAGATCGGTCTGAGGTTAAATACAGATTTCTGGATGAAATGATTTTTAAATTTCAGGCACTGGAACCCTTTTTTTTTTATCTTACCCCAAGGGTCTAATTTTATCTTTTTACTTTAAAATAAAAACAATAACTTTTACTCCACAAATCTAAAAAAACATGAATGTGTCCAAAAATCCCTCATTAACAATTAGATAAAAAAAAATAAAAAAACTCAGATTTTCAACATAATACAATGTCATAGATCACTTTTTTCCAGAGACACAAAATTAGACCAATTAACCGCAATTCGGCTGACTAAATCTTACGAATGTTGATATTCAGATGAAATGACAAAATGAAAAATAGCATAGCCATTCATCAAAAGTGCTGATATAAGATTTTGCCTCATCTATGGTCAGGAGAAAAAATTAAGATTGGGAGAGGAGGGCAATCTTACCCCATGTTACCCTATGTATTTGTGTAATTTACTGTGAACTTACAAAACTATTAGCCTGGAAATCCAGACCCAAATCTGAAAGATTAATGGTCTGGCATCGACTAATGAAAATCGGCCAACTCGAGGGTCGGCGCCAAGCATGCATTTGAAAATCTCACTGCACGCAATTGGATAACACTACGACCAATCACAACAATAAACCCCATACGCTTATGGGGCTTAGCTACCAGCAGAGCTAACTGGTAGATTACACTTAGATTACAAAACAGCAAAAACGTCCTTCTTGCAAAGGAACGGTTCGAGCGGCGTCTTCTGTTCCTCTTTTAGATTAAAAGCCAAGTCTACCTCGTTCATTGTAGCCGTTTCAAACAACTGGTGTTCATCCATAGCCATCTTGCAATGTTTACTAATGACTTCGACGTCACAGCGCTGTCGTCTTCTGTTTAGCTCGTCTCTGGCCCGCCTATATCAGATAACCCGCTGTGATTGGTGCAGCTCGGCTACAAGGGCATATTTAATGAGCATCATTACTCGACGCCAGAGTAACTCGCTGAGCAAATTCAACTTGTGTTCTCGCGAGAACTCTGGATTTCCAGGGTACAAAACTGTGTCATATTTGTGGGAAGCTTTGATGCTTTTCACAATGAGAGTTGTCACAATGACACACGTTTCTGTGTTGTCGGTCTCCTGTTTCCCCCATCCACTCCACAGCTCCCCACGCCCACTTTTGTAGCATTTTTTAAAACCGTGGTGAGAGAACTGGAGCTGAACGGGGGTTTCTAGTATGCAGGACCAGCGACAAGCATACTAGAGGCACAGCTAGAACGCGCAAGTGTTTTTGCCAGAATACTCTGTTCACCCTGTTATTTCATTGTTGTTTTTAGTCAAGGTAAGCCTATCTTCGATTCTATTGTTACTTTGTATTTTTAACTTCACATAATCCTGTATTTTAGAGAGACGCGTTGGCACAATTAACAACAGCCGCGAGTGAAAATTAAAATTATTGTTACATTTGCACTTAAGCCTTTGCTCCTAGCAGGTTGGAATTGCCACATTTTCGCGTTATTTACACTTAATTGCCCGACCGAAACAGCATCTGCAAGAATAGCTTTAAATAGAGACATTTCAGATCATTCCAGCAGGACCAGCGACAAGCATACTAGAGGCACAGCTAGAACGCGCAAGTGTTTTTGCCAGAATACTCTGTTCACCCTGTTATTTCATTGTTGTTTTTAGTCAAGGTAAGCCTATCTTCGATTCTATTGTTACTTTGTATTTTTAACTTCACATAATCCTGTATTTTAGAGAGACGCGTTGGCACAATTAACAACAGCCGCGAGTGAAAATTAAAATTATTGTTACATTTGCACTTAAGCCTTTGCTCCTAGCAGGTTGGAATTGCCACATTTTCGCGTTATTTACACTTAATTGCCCGACCGAAACAGCATCTGCAAGAATAGCTTTAAATAGAGACATTTCAGATCATTCCAGCAGGACCAGCGACAAGCATACTAGAGGCACAGCTAGAACGCGCAAGTGTTTTTGCCAGAATACTCTGTTCACCCTGTTATTTCATTGTTGTTTTTAGTCAAGGTAAGCCTATCTTCGATTCTATTGTTACTTTGTATTTTTAACTTCACATAATCCTGTATTTTAGAGAGACGCGTTGGCACAATTAACAACAGCCGCGAGTGAAAATTAAAATTATTGTTACATTTGCACTTAAGCCTTTGCTCCTAGCAGGTTGGAATTGCCACATTTTCGCGTTATTTACACTTAATTGCCCGACCGAAACAGCATCTGCAAGAATAGCTTTAAATAGAGACATTTCAGATCATTCCAGCAGGACCAGCGACAAGCATACTAGAGGCACAGCTAGAACGCGCAAGTGTTTTTGCCAGAATACTCTGTTCACCCTGTTATTTCATTGTTGTTTTTAGTCAAGGTAAGCCTATCTTCGATTCTATTGTTACTTTGTATTTTTAACTTCACATAATCCTGTATTTTAGAGAGACGCGTTGGCACAATTAACAACAGCCGCGAGTGAAAATTAAAATTATTGTTACATTTGCACTTAAGCCTTTGCTCCTAGCAGGTTGGAATTGCCACATTTTTGCGTTATTTACACTTAATTGCCCGACCGAAACAGCTGTACTCACTCAAGCGGTGAAAGCATTATCCGTATATCTGTGTAATTTGCGCGCTGTCGCGGAAGCGTCAGCGGAAGCGTTCAGCTCTCGTGTTCAGGCTCCTCGTGTGAAGACCGACTCGGGAAAAGACCAGCGACTCTACCTGCGCGACTCCACCGAGCAAGGACACCAGAAAGGCACTTACGTATCTCCTCTTCCCTTTCTCTTCCCTCTACTTACCTTATTGTTCACCTTAATCAACATGTGCTTTCAATACATTCCTGTTATCTCTCGGCACCGTCCTTTCATCACGCGCAATAGGCAGCGCAATACTGCCAATCTGCGTCCCATCCCCACATCCTCACATACTCCTCTCTCTCTTTCCGTGGGTCTATGGAATTGTCAGTCAGCAGTCAATAAAGCTGACTTCATTCCAGCCTTTGCATCTCATTCTACTCTTAGTATCTTGGGGCTGACTGAGACCTGGATTCGTCCAGAAGACTCAGCAACCCCTGCTGCTCTCTCTAGCAATTTCTCCTTCTCCCACTCCCCTCGCCAGTCTGGGAGAGGTGGGGGTACAGGGCTTCTCGTTTCTAACAATTGCAAATACTCCACGCTCTCTTCTCTATGCAACAACAACTCATTTGAATATCATGCTATTACACTTACAACCCCCATTAAAATCCATATTGTAGTCATTTATCGCCCCCCAGGTCAGCTGGGTAACTTTGTAGATGAGCTGGATGTGCTGCTGTCCACTTTCCCTGAGGACGGCACCCCACTTCTAGTCTTCGGTGACTTCAACATTCATCTCGAAAAGCCACATGCAACAGACTTCACCTCTCTCCTAGCCTCTTTCGATCTCAAACGACTCATCACCACAGCTACTCACAAATCAGGCAACCAACTGGACCTGGTTTACACACGCAACTGCACCACAGAAAACATCCTGGTGACACCTCTCCACGTTTCAGATCATTTCCTCATTACTTTCAGTCTACAACTCTCTACCCCTGCACCCCCACCCCCACCACCAGTCACTTTCAGACGAAACCTGCGCTCACTTTCCCCCTCCCATCTCTCCTCTGCCGTGTCATCCTCTCTTCCCCCACCCTCACAATTCTCATCTCTGGATGTGAATACCGCAACGGACACCTTATGCTCCACTCTAATCTCTTCTCTAGACATTATCTGCCCTCTCTCCTCCAGGCCAGCACGCACTACTCCCTCTAACCCCTGGTTATCTGAGGTTCTTCGGGAACACCGGACCAAACTCAGGGCAGCGGAGAGGAAATGGCACAAATCAAAAGACGCATCTGACCTGAGTATGTATCAATCTCTCCTCTCCTCCTTTTCTGTTGATGTTCATGCTGCAAAATCTTCATACTTCCACAACAAGATCAACAGCTCCTCCAACACACGATTACTCTTCAAGACATTCAACTCTCTCCTCTGTCCACCTCCACCACCTCCCGCCTCCTCCTTAACTGCTGACGATTTTGCGACCTTCTTCACCAACAAAACAACAGCTATCAGCAGTCAGTTCTCAGCTCCACACACACAGGAACCCAGACCGACCCCTTCCACAGCCAATACCCCTCTGTCCTCCTTTTCTTCGCTAACCGAGGAAGAAGTATCTACACTTCTCCTCTCCAGTCACCCTACCACCTGCACGCTTGACCCCATCCCCTCACACCTTCTACAAGCCATCTCTCCCACACTTCTACCATCACTCACACACATCATCAACTCATCCCTCCACACTGGCACCTTCCCTACAGCATTCAAGCAGGCTCGGGTTACTCCACTGCTCAAAAAACCAACGCTAAACACATCATTGGTAGAGAATTACAGACCTATCTCTCTCCTACCATTCATTGCGAAGACACTTGAAAGAGCTGTCTTCAACCAACTAACATCCTTCTTGTCTCTAAACAACCAGCTGGATGTCAACCAATCTGGCTTCAAGAAAGGACATTCAACTGAGACTGCATTACTGTCAGTCACAGAAGCCCTACGGATCGCAAAAGCTGCTTCCAAATCTTCAGTCCTCATTCTCCTGGATCTGTCTGCTGCCTTCGACACGGTGAATCATCAGATCCTTCTGTCCACCCTCTCATCACTGGGCATCACAGGAACTTCACTCCACTGGTTTGAGTCCTATCTCACAGGTAGGTCCTTCAAGGTCGCATGGAGAGGCGAGGTATCCAGAGCACATCAGCTGACCACAGGGGTTCCCCAGGGTTCAGTTCTTGGTCCCCTCCTCTTCTCCATCTACACCACATCACTGGGACACATCATACAGGCACACGGTTTTTCCTACCACTGCTATGCTGATGACACACAGCTCTTCCTCTCCTTTCAACCAGATGATCCCACAGTAGCTGCACGGGTCTCAAGCTGTCTGGCGGACATCTCCACATGGATGAAGGAACACCACCTGCAGCTCAACCTGGCAAAGACTGAGCTTCTCGTCCTCCCTGCCAATCCGTCTCTACAGCACGACTTCACCATCCAGCTAGAGTCATCATTAATCACCCCATCAAGATCGGTCAGAAATCTTGGAGTAACGTTTGATGACCAGCTGACCTTCACAGATCACATTTCAAAGACAGCTCGATCATGCAGGTTTGCACTGCACAACATCAGGAAGATCAGGCCTTTCCTAACTGAGCATGCAACACAACTTATCGTCCAGGCCCTGGTCATCTCTAGGCTTGACTACTGCAATGCCCTTCTGGCTGGACTCCCAGCATGTGCGACCAAACCCCTACAGATGATCCAGAATGCTGCAGCTCGTCTTGTCTTCAACGAGCCCAAGAGGGCCCACGTCACTCCTCTGTTCATCTCTCTGCACTGGCTACCTCTAGCTGCTCGCATCAAGTTCAAGGCTCTGACGCTTGCTTACAGAACTATCACAGGCTCAGCTCCCTCCTACTTTCACTCACTCCTACGAGTCTACATCCCTACCAGACACCTACGATCGGTCAACGAGCGACGTCTCGTGGTTCCATCACAGAAAGCCACAAAATCACTTTCCAGAACATTCTCATTTACAGTTCCATGCTGGTGGAACGCTCTCCCCACCCTCATCCGGAATGCAGAATCCCTGACAACATTCAAAAAACAGCTGAAAACCAATCTCTTCCGTGAGCACTTAACCTTATAAAAAAAAAAAAAATCCTTTCCCTTTGAAACATCACTTATCAGGCTTATGCTACTCTGAATAATACCAGAACTTCGTATTTTGAGCACTTCCTGCGTTGTTGTTGCTTTTGCCTCTTTATGATGACTCGCTGAACTTAGTCCTAATTTGTAAGTCGCTTTGGATAAGGGCGTCTGCTAAATGACTAAATGTAAATGTAAATGTTTCATGACCCTTTAAAGCAAGATAGATTCTGAAAGGCAGTCCATGTTTTTATCATTCATCAGCTGGTTAAAAATTTGTTCTGAAAGTGATTCCAACGATATTGTTTCTGTTCTATCCAGCCACAACTATGACAAGCGACGAGCAACAGGATGTATTGTTGGTCCCTTAAAGGGGTGGTTGATTATGATTTCACTTTTTTTTACTTTAGTTAGTGTGCAATGTTGATGTTTGAGCATAAACAACATCTGCAAAATTACAGCGTTCAAAGCAACGGGAGATATTTTCTTTTACAGAAATCGCTTTTTAAGGACTACAACCAATGGCTGGTAGGGACTACAGTGAGCTTCTTCCTGAGTTAGTGACATCACTAACCATAACATTTACATAAACCCTGTCTCTAGGAACGCGTTTTATAGATTATCATGACAGAATATGCTAATCAATGACTAGAAGATAGTTAACTCCACATCAGCTACATAAATTCATCAACTAACCATTCAGAAACATCCTGTTGCATTCTACATGTTGTCACTTCTTCTTAAGTCTCTCCGTCATTGTCCGACTCCGGTTTGAACATAAAAGGCTAAACGTTTTTGAAATTCTCAGTTTATGTCTGCATGAGGTAATCTGAGCTTCTAACACACATGAGCTCTTGAAGCTCCGCCCTCTGAGCAGCAGCTCATTTGCATTTAAAGGGACACACAAAAACGGTGCGTTTTTGCTCACTCTCAAAAAGTGACAATTTTAACATGCTATAAAAAATATTTGTGGAATTTTGAGCTAAAACTTTTATTTGACATCTCGTGAAAAGGGCATTATAGGACCCCTTTAATTTCCAAATTCTGCAGCGTTGCGCTTAGACATGTTCTGGGTGTTTTTTAAGTATACTATAATGGAAACACTCTGTGACTGCTGCACTTTCAGTTCTAATAGTACGAGTTCCTTTAACCGACTGTCACTTCAAATATGAACTGAGTTGTGCCTGCTTTTCATTTTCTCTCTTTCTTTTTTACCTTCAGACAACGCTCACCCAAACCACAGAGCACCTATTGTTTTGTGTGCTGTAATGAGCTCTTTTTGCTCAGTGGACTGTGTGAATATGCAGTTTTATATTTAGCAGCACACCCCCACCACAGCACTTTTCAAAGATGCATGTGGCTAACCCTGAATCCCCTATCGAGCCTTAAAGAAACATAAAGAGGCGAGATACAAAGGCCTCGGCGCTGGAGAATGAATTTTCATTCGCATGCAGCTGGAGAAAGTCACAAAATGTTGACTGGCCTTACAAAAACAGGAGGAATCATCACAAAATCACGTCAGAGAGTAGGATATGCTCCATTACCCAGCCGAGTACAGAGAAGAAGAGTAATGTTTGTTTGGTTTTGACCAATATATCCTGGAAAGTGCATGCGTGAGTCAATTTTCATGATGCAAATATTTTTTTTCTTCTTCGAATTGGACTGTAATTCTGTCTAATTTTAATGTTAGCCTGCAGCTTATACATTTCATCCGGTTTCATTCTGTTTTATCTTGCATTAAAGATCCAAATCAATATGATGCTCCTTTCAACAACATATTATATAACGAACCTTGAATGCAACATGTTCATATTTAAAAAAATAAATTATTTTATAGCAAACAGTTATATATTTTTTTCAGTTATGTTTTGTGTGTGTGGTTCAGTGTAGGGGTTACGTAATCAGATTACTTTTTTCAAGTAACTAGTAAAGTAGCGCATTACTTTTAAACTTACAACAAAATATCTGAGTTACTTTTTCAAATTAGTAAGTTACTTTGTTATCTCATGCACTGACTGACAGCTCTCCTGTCCTCATGTAGAGAGGAATCGTGGGTTAGTGCAGAGGCGTTTTGTGCGCTGTGTGTGAACATGACGCTTATTGTAGATCTAGACTAAACATGAGCATTTACTCACTTGCACAAAAACACATTCAGTATTCCTCAAAATGAATAAAAGCAATGCAATGCAAACTCTGACTATTACACAAACCTGCAATAATTAGTTGTGTTAAATTACACAATTATACTTTATGTATTTAATCTCACTTTATTAACCAATGTATTTGCTACTGACCTTCAACCATACCATCAGCAAAGAGGACTTTAGATAAACATCTCATTTGTTTGGTTTGTTTGAGATGTGAATTTGCATTTCCTTTTGCATTTGCACTTTTGGTGTGAAAGGGCCTTTACATTTGCCAAACATATATATATATATAAAAAAATGTTATTATAAAAAGAAACAAGCAAGCCCAGCCCAGCCCAGGTGAGAAAAAGTAACGGAAAAGTAACGTAACACATTCATTTCCATACAAAGTAACTAATGCAATTAGTTACTTTTTTTTAGAAAGTAACGAAATATTGTAATGCAGCACTTTTAAAAGTAACTTTCCCCAACACTGAACCCTATGCTATTGGGACAAATGTCCCCACAAAGATGGCAATATACGAAATCCTTCTCCTTGTGCGGGATTGTATAGTGGGACATATGCTACAAAAAAAATCGGTCTGTGTGATGAATAGATTTCCTACATTAGCACGTGTGCGACACAGTGCCATTTTTTGTGTGTCGTCAGAGTTTGTTGTGTCCTTGTTTGTGTGTGAGAGTAATCTAAGGCTGCACGTTAACCAAAATTAAACCGAGATTGCGATTTGGCTTAGTGCAATTATGAAATCGCAAAATTTCCATTAAATAAATAAATGCGCTGCGTGTATCATAATGAAGCGCAGCACTGTGATCAGAGCGGATCCATCGGTTCACAGTAAATGCTGCTCCATCTCTGCAAGCCCTGTGAGTTTGACTCAGTTATAATGTTCATTTGAAAAAGCAATACGCATCAAAAATCTTTCCAAACATGTAATGACAAGTGTTTGCAAACATGTTGTCCAACAAAAGAGAACACTCCACTTTTACTCCAAACTCATAACATCAGTTTATGGTCTGAAATAACTTCCTTTTATGATCTGACATGGCTTCATGTCATAGTATGAGGCAGAAACTATACAATTTTAGTTTTCTATACAGTGATAAAGACGATTAGCATTGCATTATAAATATACTTTATTCTTATAAACATACCTGAGAGAGGAACACACATAAATCATTTATTGTCACATTTGCATTTAATTGGTTCAGGAGTTTTTATTTTTATTTTCTAGTTGTGGGAAAAGACACAGTCTCTATATGATGACGTCTATGTGAAAGAGTCTCTCTGTGTTGGGATTTATCTGACTTCTGTGACTGTGACCCGGTTGCCCTAAATTACTTCCTAAATGACAACGTCTATGTCTATTAAACCTTTAACAAAGGTTTCACACAGCGAACATTTGCATCTGCGTTGGTGATGCCCGTAGCCACGTTTACACACATGGAAACTTTTGGTTGATTCCGAACACAGTGTTTTCATGAATACTAAATAAATAGATTGCATTGATGTGTGCGATTATGTCGCAAGCTTCTAATCGGGTTTAATATTTTGACATGCGTACACTGCATGAATATACAGAGTCGCCCGCTGTTGTCGCATACTAACCAGCCTCCTTTTCTTTGTTTTAAAAAGCAAATTTAATATCTATCTTTTTCGAGACGATAAGCACACAGAGCTTTGTGCTGCTTATATTAATCAAGCAGTAGAAACTCCCCTTCCCGAGCTTAAAACATTGTGTCTGCAGACAGGATGGGACTGATGGGACAACGTTGTCCTGCAACACTTCACAGATGATGAGTGGAAAGAGAATTTTAGATTTATTATATTATATATAATATTACAACAACATCAGCTTGTTCCACGCATCATGTGTCGTTAAGCCATTTATACATCATTACACATGCACAAAACATTTCTAGTTTCGGTTTTCATTGGGATCAAGTTTTTACATGTCCTATATAAAGGATTAGAAAAGGTTTATCCCACCTCTCAAAGCGATTGGAATTTTAACCAATTGAGCATTTTTATTAGCCTGGTTAAAACCAGACCATTCTCAGTAGTAACTGAGTTATGGTCTGGCAAAGCTTCATTAATAACTCATTTCCAAAGGGGCGTCACCAACGGACTTCGCTCAAATGCCTCTGGGCGCAATTGGATAGACCTAAAACCAATCAGAGCTATCGT
Organism: Leuciscus leuciscus; assembly: GCF_965113295.1. NCBI lineage: Eukaryota > Metazoa > Chordata > Actinopteri > Cypriniformes > Leuciscidae > Leuciscus > Leuciscus leuciscus. Next base: position 39,090,343 of record NC_138732.1, read on the forward strand.
CATCGTGTAAAGCCCGCCCCAACGTTTCTGATTGGTGCCGCGATTTCGACGGATTAGAAATGGGCTTGAATGAGCTCTTTGCCAGACTACTTGCAGAGCAAATCTAAATTTGCTGGAAGTTGTCTGGGTTTTCCCAGGCTACATTTTTATTTCAATTATTTTCAGAATACAATGCTCCATGTAAATGCACCTACTGATCCAGAGAGAGTTGTCATGTGTGGGTGAAACAGCGTCACAAAGTTTTTCAACCCGTCTGTATTGTTTTTTTTTCTGTGTTAGAATAATTCAAATTATCACAGAAGAACTGAGATAAGTCTTTTGAAACAAACTTGACACTTCAAATAAAGATTCTCACTAACATTGTTACACCAGTAGGTGGCGACAAGTGACTGTTAAACAACTGGATTTGTCATTGAATCGTTCATTCAAGAGATTTGTTCAAAAACGCTGATTCATCCAGTAACGAAACAAGTATTTATGAATGAGTTATTTAATCATTCGTTCAAACCATTTTCTTAAATTCATTCAAGATTAAACATTTTATATTGACTGCAGCAATTAACATTTTGTCAAAACCTATATTTTTTTGTTTAGTTGTCTGTTCAGAATCGTGATGTCTGTTTGAAACTAAAAAATTAATTTGAACTAATTTAACTAAATTAACTAATATTTTGAAAAACCCAAATTTATTAAAACTCTGACTCTTAAAGGGATAGTTCACAAAAACCAAACATTTTAAAGAATGTTTGTAACCAAACAGTTGTGAGGCACCATTGACTTACATATTACTTTTGTTTTCATACTATGGAAGTCAATGGTGCCCCACAATTAAAAAAAAAGCAAAAAAAAGCAAAAAAAAAAAAAAAAACTTTATTACACATTATTTTGTCAGTCCATTATCCATTACTGTCAGGGATGCATCAGCGTCAGCGCCAGACCTTTACACTCCGCCCACTCGTTCCGCATCCTCTGAGTTCTGATCACCTGCACCTGTCATCATCACCTGTCGCCAATCCCTTGTCACTTCACTCACTGTTTTATACACCACCACTAGTTCCCTCATTCAGTTGTCAGGTCTCGTTGATACTCCATCGACTTACTGACTCTCTCAACCCGAGACAAAGATCAAATTTCTTACCTGCTTCGTATACTTACCTGCATCATCAGATTACTCAGCCTGTCCACCGGATCTCCAGCCTTCTACCTGCCTGCCTTCTTCAGCCCGCCTGGACTGACCTGGACATTATTTTGTCAGAGAATCTGAACATGAGAAATTACCTAATAGTAAAATGATAAAAATGTCTTGAGACAAAATTATTATAATTATCATTCTTTTTATTCATATCTCATATAAATGGATGAATTGATGCTTTAAAACACATTGCATATGCATACATTATAAACTGATTTTATCATTACAAAATGAAATCAGAATTGTCTGATTAAATAAACAGAAATTCTCTATTAATTTCCCTAATGCCCTTCCAGTGACATTCCAATATCTTGACCATTCCAATTGATTTTGTTTGTTTGTTTGTTATTGTGAGTAAAAGTTGTTTAAAAAAAAAAAATGTTAGTATCACCCTGATTTAACAAAGCACAAAAGTGCTATTTGTAATCTTACACACACACACACACACACACACACACACACACACACACACACACACACACACACACACACACACACACACACACATATATATATATATTAGGTTGTTTCTCATGTTCAGATTCTCTGACATGGATGGAATGGACTCAAAACATGTTAACTTCAATAATTAAATTCATTTGAACAATTATGGCCTGGTTTCACAGACAGGGCTTAGACTAAGCCAGGATTAGGCCTTAGTTCAATTAGGACATTTAAGTACCTTTTATAAATGTGCCTTAGAAAAAAACATTACCGATGTGTATGTTGAGACAAAACAATGACACTGACATATTATAAGATACGTCTGTGCAAGTTGCTTTCAGTTAAAACAGCCCAAACATGCATTTTAGTCTGGGACTAGTTTAAGCCTCGTCTGTGAAACCGGGGGTAGGTATATCATTTTGAAGAGATATTTTTTAATCTGACGTTAATCTGCTTCTTTAAATATTTTCTCTGGAAATGACAGAATATAGCATAAAATTATGGGTAGTTTCAATAAAACGATTGAAAAGATTTCAGTCTCACCGTGTGCTGTATTGCTTTAAAAAAATATATTTATGTGGTGTTGCTACTCGACTGGAACGGAAACCTGCAGTTGGACTGGACCCCTGAAATTGAAACAATATATTTTTTTTTTCGTTCTTTATTTTTTTTTTCATGGGCCGTATAAGCATATTTTCTAGTTGGGCATGCCCTAACACCCAGTGTAATCCTGCTTGAAAACCATATGGGCAGTTTCATGGGTGCATTAAGGAAAAAAATGGACAATCCCACTTGCAACCCGGATGTGATCCCATGTAGTCCCCACATATAATTTGAAGATGGGATCCAGATTTTCCAGTTTTGCGAATGTTTCCTACTTGGGCCTCAAAATCCACATGGGCAATTGGCATGGTGCCATTATGCAACCCACTAACATTCCTGTGTGGGGCTCAGTTTTTCAGCCCATTTCATACCCATATGCAGTGGTGTAGTCTAGTTTTTTGTAGTGAGTATACTGTAATATCGATTAGCAGTGCGTTATAAATATACTTTATTCTTATAAAAATACGTAATCGTCTGTGTAACGAGGTTCGTTGTTATGCGAAGAAGGAGGCGGGAACTGGCGAACATTCAAATATTTAAATAAATAAATAAACCAATACAAAAACGAAAGAAAACGTACTCGGTTACTAACGTAACCTCGGTTCTCTCTAGAAGAGGGAACGAGTACTGCGTAAGATATCTTACGCTAGGGGAAAATCCTTTTCCGCGAGATATTGAAGCCAAAAATTATCCTTAATTTTGTAATAATGCAAAACGCGTTGCAGCAGCAATGCAGACATAGGCGAGACAGCTCGCGCGCCTATTGGCTGCTCTGCGGCAACTGCAGCAGCCTATCGAGCGAGGCCTGGCGTGACGTCAGACCCAATCAGGGCACTTCGCGCCCGCTGCGTCACGTCCCGCCGAAATGGGCGTGGTCTAGGCCTATAAATATCGCTCGCAGGCAGCTATTATCTGGTTTTTCATCATCGAAGCAACCAGAGCGTGTGCATGCACGGCAAGATACGCAGTACTCGTTCCCTCTTCTAGAGAGAACCGAGGTTACGTTAGTAACCGAGTACGTTCTCTTACGAGAGGTCTCTCGTACTGCGTAAGATATCTTACGCTAGGGGACCCAGTGTAAAACGCCGTGCATGCTGAGATCTGACACCAAAGACCCAAGGGCGAAAGCCCGGGGTACATATAGTGCACAATCACTCAGTGAACTCACAGAGAGTCCGGGAAGAGGGAGGGGTGCAGCCTCACTTTTCCACATAAAGTAGCGTCGAAGGGACGCAAATTTCATCATACAGACAGGGCGGGGTACGGCCTGAACTGATGGGAAAAAATGTGGGTCTTACACAGTTTGCCCAGCTTTAAACTGTCGAAAATTGAGCTGTGCTCAGTAAACGCAGCATTCTGAGCTGAACGCATCAGGTCAGATAATACTGGTAGTTTAGACCGACAGCAGCCTGGCCTGCAGGGCGGGAACCTCTAGGTTATAAAACCTTATAAATGTAGACGGGGAGGCCCAGCCTGCCGCCATACAAATATCTTGCAAGGCAATCCCACTTGACCAGGCCCACGAAGAGGCCATGCCTCTCGTGGAATGCGCTCTGACACCCAAAGGGCACTGCATGCCCTTGGAGGCGTATGCCGGCGCTATAGCATCAACTATCCATCTGGATAGGCTCTGTTTCGACGCGGCTAGTCCCTTAGAACGTCCGCTAAACGAAACAAAGAGCTGTTCCGTCTGTCTGAAAACAGACGAGCGAGACACATAAGCTCGTAATGCCCTGACTGGGCAAAGGAGGCTCGCGTCTCTTTCCTCATCAGGGACCGGTAGGGCTGACAGAGAGATAATCTGCGCCCTAAACGGTGTGTTGAGGGATTTTGGAACATAACCGTGCTTAGGTTTGAGTATAACTTTTGAGTCATTGGGCCCAAACTCCATGCACGCCGCGCTCACAGAGAGCGCGTGCAGATCCCCTATGCGCTTCACTGAAGCGAGAGCCAGCAAAAACACCGTTTTGAAAGACAGGTGTTTCAAATCGATTGACTGTAAAGGCTCAAATGGCGCACCTTTCATGGCTTCCAGAACCGTAGAAAGGTCCCATACGGGGACTGAGGGAGGTCTGGGAGGATTCAGTCTCTTAGCTCCTCTAAGGAAGCGGATGACTAAATCGTTCCTTCCTATTGACTGACCAAGCGTTGTTTCTGAGAACGCTGCTATAGCCGCCACATAAACTTTGAGCGTGGAGGGGGCCCTGCCCCCATCCAACAGCTCTTGTAGGAAGGAAAGCACCTCCGTCACATCACAGTTTGTGGGTGACACACCACGGGCTGTGCACCAGCCCGAAAACACTGACCATTTCGAAGAATAGAGTCGTCTTGTAGACGGAGCTCTAGCCTGCGTGATCGTGTTTAATACTCCTTTAGGGAGTCCAACATGTACCCGTTGATGGCCCAGACATGAAGGGACCATAGTTCCGGGTGAGGATGCCAGATCGAGCCGCGGGCCTGTGAGAGGAGATCTCTCCTCACTGGTACTGGCCACGGGGCAGTACTTGCTAACTGCATCACGGCTGGGAACCAAGGTTGGTTTTTCCAGAACGGTGCTACCAGCAGTACTGAGCATCCTTCTTCCCTGATCCGTTCTATCACCTGAGGCAGGAGAGAGACGGGGGGAAAAGCATAGAGCGGGCGGCGGGGCCACACATGGGCCAGCGCGCTCCTGCTCTTGGAGAAAAATTCTTGACAGTGAGCGTTTTCTTGAGACGCAAACAGGTCCACTTCCGCTCTGCCGAATTTCTTCCACAGCAGTTGGACTGTCTGTGGGTGTAGAGACCATTCGCCTGCCGGAACATTGTTCCTGGACAGTCTGTCTGGTCCTATATTCATGATCCCTGGCACGTGCGCTGCTCTGAGCGAGCGCAGGTTGCACTGAGCCCATACCAGGAGGCGTTCTGCCAGCCTGTACAGTTTCTCGGATCTGATGCCGCCCTGGCGATTTATGTAGGACACCACAGACATGTTGTCCGAACGGACCAAGACGTGGTGACCTTTTATTTGGGGACAAAAACGCGTCAGTGCGTTGTCTACTGCCAGCATTTCGAGGCAGTTTATGTGCAGGAGCTTCTCCCGTTCTGACCACTGGCCGAAGAACGGTCTGCCCTCGAGCAGCGCTCCCCATCCCGAGGTGGACGCGTCCGTGGACACCACTTTCACCCTCGAGGAAGTCCCCAGGCTTACACCTGATTGGTACCAGTCGTTCGCTTTCTAGGGTTTCAGAGCTGTAACGCATTTCTGATTGACCCTGAGGCGAAGCAAACCGGGTGCCCACGCTTCGCGTGGGACTCGCGCTTTCAGCCAAAACTGCAGCGGGCGCATGCGGAGCAGACCCAGCTGGAGCACTGACGATGCTGAGGCCATGAGACCTAGCATCTTCTGAAATCTCTTGAGCGGGACAGACGCGCCGCAGCGAAAAGAGTTCGCTGTGCGTCGAATGTCTACCGCGCGCTGTTGTGATAGTCGCGCTATCATGGATAGTGAGTCCAGTTCTGTGCCCAGGAAAGATATTTTCTGACTGGGAGACAGGGAGCTCTTCGCCCAATTGACACTCAGACCCAAATCCTCGAGGTGATCGAGTAAAATGGTCGTGTGTTCTATGAGCACTGCGCGAGATTGCGCTAGAATCAGCCAATCGTCCAAATAGTTCAGCACTCGCATGCCTCTCATTCTGAGGGGTGCGAGCGCCGCATCCATGCACTTCGTAAATGTACGGGGTGCTAGGGACAAACCGAACGGCAGGACTGTGTACTGATATGCCTGGCCCTCGAAGGCGAATCTCAAATATCGCCTGTGACGTGACGCTATCTGTATTTGAAAACACGCGTCTTTCAGATCTATTGACACAAAACAATCTCCTTGGCGAATCTGCACAAGGATTTGCCTGGTCGTGAGCATCCTGAACTGTCGCTTCACAAGCACTTTGTTCAGTTGCCTTAGATCTAGTATGGGTCTGAGACCCCCGTCTTTTTTCGGTACCAGGAAGTATCTGCTGTATAGCCCTCCCTCGCTCTGATCTTGAGAGAGAGGTTCTATGGCCCCTTTGCTCAATAGTTTCGTCACCTCGGCTCGAAGTAGATGTGCTACTTCTGTTTTTACCGTGGTCTCGACGCGCGCCACATAGCGGCGAGGGCGTCGGCGAAACTGCAGCGAATAGCCTCTTTCTATAATGTTCAGCACCCACTTCGAAACCCCGGGTAGCTTTGCCCATGCGTCTGCATGGATAGCTAGGGGTCGAATACGAAGCGCGCTCCGCTCGCTCAGCGATGGAGAAGCTTCGGTGTGCTGTAACACAAGCGTGTCGCTCGTGACATTTGAGGCATGGGGCGCGCTGATGACAGCGGGCAGATTGCCCGCGCTCGACTCCTCTGCGGTGGTTAACCGCGAGGGGGAGGGCTGGGCGGTTCCCGTGGGAACTGTCATGTCTATGTGTGGATGTGGGCGCGGGACGGCGGGCACATTTATCACACCGAAAGCATCGTTCGCTTGCGTGAAGCGAGTGCACGTTGGTTTCGTTTTTACAGAAACCGTGAGACATGCATAACGTGGTGTTAGTGGGCACATTCACCATGTTTGAAGCGCAATCGGTCTGAGCCGATTCATGTGCGCGAGCCCTGTGTGACGGGCTGTGCTTGTGTGTAGAGATGGGCACTGGGCAGTGGGCATTCTTCTTACACATAAAGCACCATCGGCCGTGGCCGGGACACCAGAAAAAATTCACACTTATGGGATTTATCTGGGTAGCCGTAAAAACGGCGTTTGTGTGCAGGCAAGCGGGTGACAGAACCGACTTGTTTACTGCAGGATACACTGGAACAGTCACATTTACTGGAACTGAACGAGCGAGAAGTTGCCATAGAAACAGAGAGCGTCAACATGCTGGCGTTTATTGCAGGCCTGCGTGCATTACAACAGGCTTGTTCACTGCAATATTGACATTTCCAGTCGCCTGAATTCCAGAGGGGAATGGGAAATGTATAGGAAAAAGGAGGTTGGTCCGTCCGCAGCGGGACCAGAAAAACTCCCTTTTTTCCTTACGCCAGTGACGCACGGAACACCATAGAAACGGTGTTTGGGTGCAGGCGAGCGGGTTGTACAACGCGCTCGTTGGCTGCAAAATACACATCTGCAGTCGCCTTTTCAGGGAACTGACAGAGCGAGCATTGACGGCATAATTTTATCTGCCGGTAGACCCGGGGATCGAACGCGGGTCTCTCGCGTGCAAAAACCTGAGAGTCTGCCACTGGGCCACAGGGGGAGACACATTGTACCTCAGTTAGCGCGAGTATTATAAGAGAGCGTCAACGTGCTGGCGTTTGTTTGCAGGCATGCGTGTATTACAACAGGCTTGCTCACTGCAATACAGACATTTCCAGTCGCCCGAACTTCAGAGGGGAATGAGAAATGTACGAGAAAGAGGAGGTCGGTCCATCCGCGGGGGGACCAGAAAACGCTCTTTTCTCCTTTCGCCAGTGACGCACGGAAACCATAGAAACGGTGTTTGGGTGCAGGCGAGCGGGTTGTGCAACGCGCTCGTTGGCTGCAAAATGCACGTCTGCAGTCGCTTTTCAGGGAACTGACAGAGCGAAGCATTGGCGGCATAATTTTAACTGCCGCTAGACCGGGATTCGAACTCCGGTCTCTCGTGGGAAAAACCAATGATTCCGCCACTGAGCCACAGGGGGGGAACGCAAAGGTTTTCGGATGCACGAGCATATAAGAGCGTCACATGCTTTCTTCGGCGTATGCTTGCAGGCGCGCTTGTAATAAAACAGGCTCGCCTGCTGCAATATTGATATTTCCAGTCGCATGATCAGGGAACTGGGAATATGTATGAGAAATTGAAGGTCAGTCCATCCTCGGAGGGACTAAAAAACACATCTTTCTCCTTTCGCCGGTGAGTGACGCATGAATGGGGCGCAGAAGGCAGGGTAGCTTTCTTATAACGTAAAGAAAAACTAACCCCGACCGTCCGCTTCCAGCCTCCCTTGTGAGCGGCGCGGTGTGCGCGGCTCGAACAGAGGGAGAACAGGTATCGTCCCCCAAGCAGGCAAGGCAAGCGGGCGAACCGGCAAGCTTTGCGGGTTGGGGGGGGGGGGCGGAGGAGCAGTCTCGGAGAAGGATGCCAGGTGAGTCCTCAGAGTCACCATAGGCAGTACCTAACTCGCAGTGAGGGCAGTCGCCGTCAGCGAGTGCGAGAGCTGCATGATCAGGAAAAGGGGCGTCTTGAAAAAGACGCCCAGCTCTTTTAGTGCAATGGGAGTGTGTGTCGCGGCGGCGAGCACACACACATACATAAACACAGTAGCAGAGAAAGGATATAATGCCGGAAAGCGCAGCAGGAAGGCAAGGAAGGCGGCGCGGCCAGCGACTTCAGTGACTCGTCCCGCTGAAGGTGCTCTCTCTCGACGGCGCGGCTTCTAATCCAGCTCCAGCGATGCGTGTGCTTCGCTTGAAGGATGAAAAATCAGATAATAGCTGCCTGCGAGCGATATTTATAGGCCTAGACCACGCCCATTTCGGCGGGACGTGACGCAGCGGGCGCGAAGTGCCCTGATTGGGTCTGACGTCACGCCAGGCCTCGCTCGATAGGCTGCTGCAGTTGCCGCAGAGCAGCCAATAGGCGCGCGAGCTGTCTCGCCTATGTCTGCATTGCTGCTGCAACGCGTTTTGCATTATTACAAAATTAAGGATAATTTTTGGCTTCAATATCTCGCGGAAAAGGATTTTCCCCTAGCGTAAGATATCTTACGCAGTACGAGAGACCTCTCGTAAGAGAACCCCTCGCGGACGACTGCTGGCCACACAAAACAGGAACAAAATATCACATAAAACTCAGGCCTGTTCCTCTCTCGCTCTTCACTGTCGTCGCTCCTCCTTTATGCTTCCGCTCCTCCATGAGAGATACGAGACCGGTGCGTCGCGCAGGTGTCGCTCATCAGTAATCACGCCACCGGCCTCGTGCCGCTCTCTCACGGCCCTCGGCCTCGTCCTGCTCGCCTCAGTCTGGTTTTAGCCAGGTTATCTAGGTTGTGATCTGTGATCATATCGGTTACAAAAAGTGCTTTTGTAGAAAAAAGGGATCTAATATTTAGCAAGCCGAGCTTTATTATTTATTATCTCTGGAGGTTTTTTGCACATCAATTAAATGATTACCGTTTAATTGGTTTGGGAGTTTTTTTGTATTTCCTAATTTGGGGAACAGACACAGTCTTTATATGATGATATCTAGGTGAAAGAGTCTCTATGTGATGTGAAGTCGAGCATCAATAGTGACGACGTGAATAATAATCTTAGAATATTTACATTTATCATTAGCCAGCAATTGTCAATTTGCTTTGATCTCAACCACTCTGGCTCCCTGCAAACATGTGACTATGGTGTCTATATTTTCACATTCAGTACTATAGAAGCGCCCATAAATAGGGCACATTTGTCCCGTGACTATGCCGTCTCACAGTCACCCAGCTGCCCTGTTGCGGGGGCTCTGCAACCATATGGGGGTCGCTAAGCTTGTAGCATCCAAAGCTGTATCTAAAGATTTCCAGACAAAAATGACCATCACAGATTTTGATCATACACTCTAAAAATGCTGGGTTGTTTCAATCCATGGTTGGGTTAAATATGGACAAACCCAATCGTTGGTTTAAATTTTTGTTATTTGGGTTTGGGTTGGGTTGGGTTCGTCCATATTTGACCCAAACATGGGTTGAAACATACCTGCATTTAAAAAAAAAAATTTTTTGAGTGTAATAATTTAACATTTTATAATAAAACTTTAAAAATGAAGTGCTCAACCAAACCAGATGGATGTTGTTTGGATGGTGATTAGTGATATTGGGCAATATAAACAAAATTTATTAATGCTAAGCAAGAGGTGTTCTGTTCCTGCAGTCGGCCATTAAGAACATGTTTGTCTGAAAACATTTATTTTGAAGGTTTGTATTTTGTGTGCCCTGTGGAACATTGGTGTCTTTTGTCAGTCACATGTCTGTTTAAATAATAAACTGCACTACTTGTGGTTGTTTTCAGAGATGGTAACAGACGTTTTATACTTATCTTGGGACATTTGTGGGTCCCCATGAGGAAAACAGCTTATAAATCATAGTGTGATGTTTTTTTTGAAAATGTAAAAATGCAGAAAGTTTTCTGTGATGGGTAGGTTTAGGGTTAGGGGATAGAATATACTGTGCAATATAAAACATGAAATTCCAAATGTGTGTGTGTGTGTGTGTGTGTGTGTGTGTGTGTGTGTGTGTGTGTGTGTGTGTGTGTGTGTGTGTTTTGTGGTGGGGTGCAAAATTACCCCAAAAACTGAACATTTCAGTATATTTCCAAGAGAGAGAAACAAATGCATCCTCAAACTGAAGACAGTACACTTGAAATTTTGATTGATAAAAAAAAAAAAAAAAAAATCAATTAGTAAACTATAAATTAAAATGTGCAAATATTTCTGTGGATTAAATTAACATTAGGCAGAATGTTAATGCAGGCATAATTGAACAGTCAGTATTATTTAAGACATTAAAAGACGATCTTCTAAGGTTTAATGGCAGTGTGATAAGCCATGCTTTGTTGTACACATCAGTGAGAAATATTGTTTCATCAGTAAGGGTAATTTGCTGCACACCTCGATAAGTATGTGCTGAAGAAAAGACTAAAAAAAGACTCAGTTTTATTATCGTGCACAATGTGTATCTCACACTCACTTTCAAAACAAAAGCAAAACAGTTCTGACTTCAGTCCTAATGCAATTAGTGTGGTTTATATCTGTCCCTCTCTGAAGTCCATGGAGAGAAAACACTGTATTTCCCATGAGTGCTTGCACTGAAGTACTGTGGCTCAACCTGTGCTGTGTTCTCTGGGGAACGTGCCTATTAAAGATACATCCTTATCTGTAATCAACACAGCACCGGTACTGAACATCAACACTAGCAGAATGCACTCAAATACATTAAACAATACATTTGTTAAACTTTTACTGATAGATCACCCAAAAATAAAAAGTCTGTAATCATTTACTCCCCCTCAAATCCGTATTCCTTCCGTGGAAAAAAACAATAGGAAGGGCTTAGCAGAAAGTCGAAGTTGCTCTTTACAATTCAATGAAGGCATACAGTCACCAGATACGTCAAGGTCATAACAGGGCAAAGAACTCCAGAAAAATTTATCTTTGACTTATTTGTCATTATTCACCCACCATAGCTCTCGAATCTCTTTCACACTTGTTCACATTTAGACAAAGCGCCTCAAAACGCTCAATTGATGTCAGTATGGAGAGTAGCAGATATGCATCTTTTCACAGCGATAGTAATGGGTTAAATAGACGGCATGTCTAATTCGTGACCCTTTTAAAATCCGTCAGTTATGCACCGCTGTAACAACCATCCCACTATTGTTTAATTTAATGATTGTACAGTTCTATTCAAACCATAATCCCAGAGTGCACGTAGAAAGCAGTGCGGCACAAGATGAATTTGAGCATTGTGTATCACTAGAGCCCATTTAGGCCTACACATTTCTGGAAAAGACAAGAATTAAAGGATTGCTGTTCTCAGTACAGGCTAATGACTGGATTGGACAGCTATAAATATTATATGAGCGATTATTTGGGAAGAAGAGCGCTGACAGTTATTGTGACAAAGCTTTACTGTAAATTTATATTTACATGACAAGCAGTGCAGGATTTGAATATTTAGGCTCAAAATCCCTCAATTTGCAGCCCGTCATTTTGTTATCCTGTCCCACTGCTTTCAAATAATTTACAGGACTTTGAGTAGCTACACAAAGACGTCTTCCAGATTTAAACCTCTAACACGCCATTTGAAATTCAAAAGAGAAGGAATGAATTAGGCCTTTCCTCCCATTTCTGGGTAGGACAACAGCTGCTGTAGTCGTAGCGCTGATTGAAGATGAGGATGCGGGATCCTCCAGGGCACGGGACGTCCATGTCTCAAGTATGTTCAGGATGGAGACAGCGGTTTATGATACATCTCTCATCTGACTGCATTCAGTGGTGCCATGAAGCTGTCTGATAGCGGCACTAAAATTCCTGTCTTTGCAAATGAGATTTTAATCTGTGTTTCCCCAGGGAAGTGCTGAAGTACTTCCGCTCATGCTGTGGCTCCCAGCAGCACTCTTGTCTGCCACAGACAGATTGCACTGCTTGAAACAATCTTACACCTAAGAAACACAGGAGTTGTACGCCTGCTTCAGCAATAAGGTCTGCTACGCAAAGGGTGCTTAAGAAACCAACTGAATTTCTAATACACGAATACTGAACCTTACGGAGGTACATACACACATCGTTTTATGTTACTTACAGTGGGCAGAAACTGTGAAATACACCAGCAGGATTGTGCTCACATTATAAATTGGCTGTTTGCAAGAGTAGGAGAAAATTATACACTTTAGGCTCTATTGGTCTCCAACCCTGTTCCTGGAGAGCTACCATCCTGCAGAGTTCAGCTACCCTGATCAAACACACCTTAACCAGCTAAACAAGGTCTTCAGGGTTACTTGAATATAACAGGCAGGTTTGTTGGAGCAGGTTGAATCTGAAGTCTGCAGGAAAATATCTCCAGGAACAGGGTTGAAGACAACTGATGTACAGTCTACAGAATCTAGAACAGGGCTGGGCAACTCTGGCCCTTGAGATCTACTTTCTAAACCTGATCAAACTTACCTGCCTGTGACTTTCTAGTAAACCTGAAGATAGGGATCGGTATCGGTATCGACCAGTATCGGTATCGGGCCCGATACTGTGCTCATGTACTCATACTCATTAAAATGCTCAGATACCAACAACTGATACCACACAGCGTGTAAAATACAGTGCTTGGGACAAAGAAACAGACAACAGAGCAAATGAGAAGCAAATGTATCAGAGAAGAATGTCTATAAAGTAGCCTAAATGTATCAAATAAGAATGTTAAACAAATAAATATTTACGGCTGCATAGCTGCTGTGCACAGGAGTAGATTGAGCAAGCGAGCTTGTCGAGCGCACATCCCTTTTTCACAGACATGTCTGGAAAGTTCGTAGCTCGGTCGGATATGGCAAGAGCAAAGAATGTAAAATAGCATATTACTAACGTTAACTGACCGTAAAGAGAGAGAGAAAGAGTTCCTCTGTTTGCATGTTCTTGATTGCGGATTGTTCACTCAGTAGACATGCGTAAGTTAAATTAAAACTAAATCGTATTTGCAAGTAAAAACATGAACTGTTACATGATTTATGTATAACGAGTGGTTCCCTATATTATTACAGCAAGGCGGTACACAGTAATCATCTGACGTATTCAAGAAGTTTCCTATGCGCAAACATCCGAAGTGCACACCCAGAAAGTTGCCTCTCAGACAGCGCGCAATAAGCCTATTAAATCGTGTTCTCTTTCATGTCTTCTTGCGCTTTCACAGACAAATTCATACAAAATTATGTAAAGCGCTGGATCAGCTCTAAAGATTCTCTGCGCTATTGAATTAAAAATCAAATAATATGAACAGTGAAAGTAACAGTAGCTCCTACAAGACATTTAAACAGTCATAATTAGCCATGAAAATAACTAAAGGAAATATCTATTTGCTAAGCCAGCTAATTTGATTCATATTCGTTTGGTTTCTCTACCCAATATTTGAAACAATTAAAAAATGCAATGAAAATACAGGTATCGGTACTCTATATCGGCAAGTACTAAAGATAAAATTATTGGTATCGGACTCGTTCTGGAAAATGTGGTATCAGTGCATCCCTACCTGAAGACCTTGATTATAGCTTGTTCAGGTGTGTTTTATTAGGTTTGGCGCTAAACTCAGCAGGAAAGTGGATATTGAGGTCCAAGACCAGCCCTGATTTAAAATGGTCATTTTCTGAACTTATTTAGGAGGAGAATCTGTATTGACATTTACAGCACAGGTGACTGGCTCAAAAATGTCTTGGCCATAGGTCCTCAACCCTGCTCCTGGAGACCCACTATCATGCTAAGTTTAGTTCCAACCTGCTCCAATACACCTGCCTGCAATTTTAAACAATCCTTGCCATCTTAGGTTGAGACAAATGCCCCATCACAGGACTGATACTAGATACTTCTTCTTGGACATCTAACCAGAAGTCTTCACAGCACCATCTGTCCTCCTGCTGTCAGTGGATAGACCGTGAGAAGTTGCACTGTGGCATAAGCAGCATAATCAGCAGGAGACCTTTTCCTTGACATAAACTGATTACCGTTTCCCCATTCCAATAGCTACGGGACAATCAAACACCTCTTTGAACTTATCATCAAATGACTTGTAAGCATGTGTTCCTTTGAACCGCAAGAGGGAAATGTTCAATCCCGCCGTGATGTCTGCTCTAGAACGGTACGTTTTCTGTGCTCAAGTGTAGGACAAAATGATTCTTCATGCAGGGGTCACTCAATTTAATACGCTCCCAGTTGGAAAGAAAGTAAATGGCATAATCATATAAAAAAATAAAAAAACAGAAGGTTTCAGTGCAAAATTAATAGAAACATATTTTACCTGGTTGAGGTTAGCTTTGTGCATCTTATAGTAGGCAGAATGAGGGCTGTATGTTGTTTTATCATTACAACTGAACTAATTGTTGTTTTATGTATCTGGATTTCATTTCTTCAGTTGATTGATCATGTATGGTGATGACCATACCAAAAATGATATGTAGCTACAGTATAGTGCAGTGGTTCTCAAACCTGTCCTGGCGTACCCCCAACACTGCACGTTTTCTTTGTCGCCCTAATCAAACACACCTGATTCAACTCATCAGCTCATTATAACATGGGTGAATGAGCTGATGAGTTGAATCAGGTGTGTTTTATTAGGGAGACAAAGAAAACGTGCAGTGTTGGGGGTACGCCAGGACAGGTTTGAGAACCACTGGTATAGTGGATACGAGACTTGCTAATCTAAATTCAGTGCAGTTAGTCAAATTGGTTTGCAAATGAAGAAAAACTTAGCCTGGGAAAACCCAGACAAACTTCTGGCAAATTTAGATTTGTTCTGCAAGTAGTCTGGCAAAGAGCTCATTCAAGCCGATTTCTAATCCGTCCAAATCGAGGCACCAATCAGAAACGTTGAGGCGGGCTTTACACGATGACGATCGCTCTGATTGGTTTTAGGTCTATCCAATTGTGCCCAGAGGCATTTGAGCAACGTCCGTTGGAAATGAGTTATTAATGAAGCTTTGCCAGACCATAACTCAGTTACTACTGAGAATGGTCTGGTTTTAACCAGGCTAAGAAAAACTAGGAATAAGAATTGTGTGAAGAATTTATGAAAACCCATTAATCAATAATAATAAACTAGCCCAATTTAGACAAACAGAGCAGAGATGTGTTTCACAATTTAATGCCAAAAAAAAAAAGCAAAGATCAACTAAAGAACAGGTTAATTTGTCATTGTTGTATGGAAACACATGATCAGTACATTGTGACAGAAGCACGTGGTCAACCAGCGTAGTTTAAGACCGAAACACTGATGAGACAGAAACACCTTTCTAAACCCTTTCACCTTTGTGTTTTCAGCTACTACATTTTCTGGAAAAATATTAAAGGGTGGCTTACTCTAAAGACCTCAGGAAGAACATACAGGAAGGAGCTAGATGTCAGCAGTGCAAAGGAGATTAGATCAGTCTACTACCTCATCATCAGACCTTGTGACAATAACTGCACATAAGTATGACACAGTTCTCCGAAATGTCCAATAAGAAACTCCTAATTCTTGTACAAAACATTTAGCTTCTTTGTTGAATGTTACCGAAACAGTCTAAAATAGAATTGATCTGTTCCTTGCTATAGACTCCTTGCTCCATGCAAACAAGCTCTTCAGGTCAATGCACTTAAAAGTCAACCCCCTGGGTACGACTGGATCTTATTATTGATAGTTCAAAAAAAATTAAAGGTTGGACTTTGGAAATCTCCCATGAACCTCATTTCTCTATGTTTTGGGTTTCCCTTGGCTATTCTACTCTAATCCCACAATCTCCTGAGGAGCTGGAGAATTAGTCCTGAAAATCCTTTTGATGTGTAGTCAAACAAATATTCCTACTGGGTATAGTGATCTATCTACAGCATGCAGTAAAGTTAAAGCCCCCTGTGTGCCTCCACATAGACCCTGGGACTGTGTAATCGATTATCTCCATGCTGTGACTTCCCCAGATAATAGATCCAGCCACTGTCTATCCCTGAGTCACTGACTGTGAAGGATTACATTAAGAAGACATTAGAATAAGGCCTGCATTTTATTGATCACCAAAGTTTTAAAAAAGCAGCTGTAAACACTGCTAGTTTCTTCTATTACCTCCTGTTTCCTTGGAGTAAAAAAATAAAATAGAGGCAACAATATTCACTGATTTGGTTATTTCAAACAATGGCCTTTATGAATACTTGGTGATACTGAATGGACTGATGAATGTTCCTGGTTCTGAATAATGATTTATCCTTAACTAATTATCTTTGCAATGCAATACTTAATTTACTAATAGATTAAATAATTAAATATAAATAAAAAAAAGATTAGTATTACAATTTCTCAATCGCTTTGGCCAAATTTTCGAAACAGTCTTAACATTCACTAAACTGTTAGCTCAATTGTCACAACTGTTTGATTGAACATCAGAACTCTATTGCATGTCTGCAAAACGTAGTAACTCACCCAAAACATTTAATTCAATCTTCAAAACTCAGTTATTGTGTGACTAATTTGGCCAATGCCACCAAAAGAAAAGGTGTTTTTTTCATTGGGTGAGCCACACTGGTCAAAATGTTGTTGTTTTTTTTCACCATGGGAATATTTGTTTTATATAGCCTACTGTAAATTAAAGTTTATTTTATTTTTATTTATTTTTTGACACTAACTGCTCTCTATACTGCACACGAATGACATCTGTGTCAAGCTGAATGCTCTTGTGTATCACAGTGAGCTTTTTAAATACAGATTCAGACAGTATGTACAAATTAACTGGGAAAACAAATCAATACTGTAGTACACAAAAAGAAAAGAAACTTTTGTATTTATGAAGTAAATTTATTTTTGCAGAAATGCATTACATGTAAACTGAAAATTCACGGTTGCTCGTTAATTTTTACACACTCTATTATGTCTTATGTGTATTATGTTCTTCCATGACAAGAATTTTCAGTTTTCATGTAACACATTTCTACAAAAGTAACTTTGAAGTAATTAAAAGTAAATATATACACAGACATACACACGTCCAAACTTGATTGGTTGATTGATAAGATTGCGATTCCTATTTCATTACAACGACAGGCCATTTGCCAATTTACATTACAAGATTACAAACATAACAATTATTCCATGTCATAAATATGTATGGAATATATCATGTCTGACAGATTTTGATCACTGAATGGATCATTTTGCATGTGAAGAGTTGACAGTTTCACTGAGAATCAACTAATCAGTTTTGATCAACAAGCCATGTGCATTTAGTCATTGTGCAAATTATAGACTATTGTACTTATTCTTTTGCACACATGTGCCAAAAGTAATACAATTTGCTTAAGTCCAAAGTTCAAATCTGATATGAACAAGAAACGAATTGTTCAGAGATCTGAACTTATTGCTTTGAGAGAATAAAAAAAGTCTCATTTGAGAATTGAGCAAAAGCGATTGAGAAAAACTGTTTATATTATTGATCAATATGTGAATCCGTTGACCAGGCTACACATGACACGAGTTGTGGTCTCATTGGCACAAATTAATTTAAATGAGATTAGATAGAACTGTATTGATCCCATAGTTGTATGTCACGGACTTCCGAAGTTTTGTTTGGTCACATGCTTTTTCTGCTCTGCAGTGATTTGTTAGATATGGTGGAGAAAACAAGTCTGACCACCAGATGTCACTAATGCACATTGTGTTAAAAGCTTCGAGTAATGAACCATTTTTCGGCACAATTTGATGAAAGCCTCAAATGCTTCAGAAAGCCTCACTTTCCCATCACTAGTATTTACAGTCTTCACATGAGACTTTAAAACAACACAATAAAACCAGGAAAACTCAGGCTGTTAAAAGCATAGATTCGAAAAGAGTCCATAAGAATCCTAATCCAAATGAGGTGTTAATGAAAAAGACTTTGGGCTTTTGTGACTGGAAGGGAAAGTCCACAAGATAGAAACTCCTCAATCCAGTTTTGGTGATCCCCGATGCAGTGGATGCATGTTGTGACTATGGGTGCTTCTCAGTTCCTATTTGTGCATCCTCATTTCCTTTCCTCGCTTCCTTTCCTCGCTTCCTTTCCTCGTGTCTCAGCTCCTCCCCCTGTAGGATGCATGAAAAGAAAATGAGGACGAAGGGATCGAATGAAACCTTTTTTATACATTGGAATTTATTATTATTATTTAAAGGTGCATTAAGCAAGATTCTGAGTTTTTGCAGAACTATGCCACCTCTGGCGGCAAGTGAAACTGCAGCCAGAGATGTGCACGCTCATGGACCACACGCACACGCACGCTTGCACGAGCTGTTCATAACCAAAGGAGCATCAGCCGCAAATCTTTTGTTTACAATCATAATGTCTTCAGAGGTAATAAAATTATAAATCTGCAAGTCATTTTAAATATGTGAAAGGAAAGGCAATTGAGTAAATTACACACTTATGTGTGAGGGAAAAACGGGGGTAGTAGAAAACTTTGTTTTTTATTTCCATCTATCTCCATGTTGAACTGTGTTATGTGTTTACTGTATCCACTTATGATTGTATTATTATGGAAACACGTTCATGAACAATATAAGTTGTTACTTTGTAAAAGCTCAAAGCACAGTCGGTCAAAAAAGTACACTCAATTGTCTCAAGGTAATAAACAATTAAATGGCACTATGACGTGACCATAAAAGCCAAACAGGCTAATCCGCCGAAGATTTGCGGGGGTTTAGCCTGTTTTATTGATCTGCTAAGTAGCATATTCCAATAGCAATACATCCTAATTAAGCAGTAATTTGCTCAAAATTTGTGTCTAATTATCTAACTTATATATCAGCATTTTATATCACACTCAAGATATTTGAACTGTTTTAATCGAATAGCAAATCATTAAACTACATGTAGTGCAGATTTATTTAGTAGATATTTTGCCAGGGACAATACACACTGATGAACATTTATGTGAAATGTGTCAATACTTTTCAACTGCTGTCCCTATGTTTACTCTCGTCTTCTTCCGACGCCTGTCTGAGTCCAATTTTGCCCTTTTGGTTGCACCAGAGACAAGTTTTCTTTTTTTTATCTTGCGTGGAGTTTGCGTTGGTGTTTGAAATGAACTACAAGCAGGTCTCTTACAATCCATCTTCTACGGAGAATGCCGGTGAATACACAAACCTGCCAGACATAGCTATGTGAGCGTGCCGTGAACGTGCATGACGTCACGCCCAGTCTAAAATTCCGGCCCGAATCCCTCTTATTTATTTTACTTTACAGGATTATAGAGACAATCTCAGTGATCAGAGAAGGGCTCATTCAGCCCATCAGGCAATTGTTTAAGCATGTATGGGTTAGAAAATGGGTATTTTTAACATGAAAAGTTGCTTAATGCACCTTTAATAATAATAATAAAGCAAGATACCCTGTTGAAATATGTGAGATGTGTGGTTTATATAAACTGCAAATGTAAAGTATAAATTAAAATTATTGTGACCGATGTGAAGGGGGAGGAGAATTTATACGTGCGTCACGTTTAGTCAATACAGCTCTTCCACAAAGGATACACCTGTGTATCCTCGCTCATAACTCCTCAGGAAGCTTCGTCACTCCTCGATCCTCGACTCCTCGCGGTGCAATTAGAGAATTGAGATGTCCTTCAAGATGGCTGAGCTCGACTGGTTTCCGGGTCATAGGATGGAGGATGGAGGAGAGAGGAGACGAGGAGGGAAATTGAGAAGCACCCTATCCTTTATTTGCCATGCTGCTCTCTTTATACAGGTGCATTTCCTGCTTCCTGTCATGTGATCGCTCACATGACAGGCCAACCACACATTTCTTAAAGACACACAAACTTAAAATGTTAATAGGAATAAGAAAATATGAAGACTTCAGATGCAAAAGCTTCTAAGTCTGTCTAAAGTTTTTGTTTAATATTAAAAAAATTGATCAGGCTCCTATGTATAGGTTTCTACCAAAGTACCAGCATTTCTGAATGGGCTGAGGCTGGGATTTAGGGAGTTTGAAGTGAAAGTATTTGATGAACGTATAATAAGTGCGGAGAGCATTCACTCAATATTATTATCTAATTTTTGACAGAGGTGGCTTTTAGATGCTTTTGCATCGGAGGTCTTCATATGTAAGCCAATTCAAACCCTATTATACATAAAATCATTGTAATTAGAGCGGTAAAACATGTCTCTAATGTGAAAGTGTCACAGTTGTGCTTGATCACGGTTGGAGCTGAACTTTGCAGGAAGGTACAGTGGGGGTAATAATTATTTAATCCCCTGCTGATTTTGTAAGTTCGCCCACTTACAAAGAAATGAAGGGTCTATAATTTTTATGTTAGGTTTATTTTAACGGATAGAGACAGATAATTAACCAAAAAATCCTGAAAAAAAACACACATTATATAAAGGTTATAAATTGATTTGAATTTCAGTAAGTGAAATAAGTATTTGATCCCCAAGCAAAACATGCCTAAGTACTTGGTGGAGAAACCTTTGTTGGCAAGCACAGAGGTAAGACGTTTCGGTAACACTTTAGAATAATGGTCCGTAGTTAACAAGTAGCTATGCAGGAAGTAATAGGTAGTACTGCATTAACACCGAACTTACTAATATGGAAGCAATATCAACTAAGCAGTAAGTAATATCTAATTTAGTACAAAGGTAGTTCCTTGGTAGGTATTTGATTATTACTAAAGAAATATATCCTCATTGAGAACTACTTGTGAACTAAGATAGAATAACCAATTAATTACTAATCACAAAAGTAATGTCTAAAAAGTGAACAATTGTGTTTTTTTTTTTTACTTTTAACATGGTCATAACATTTCAGAAGCGTGTGCCTCAAATGGGTTCTTTGTGGAAACCAGTTTATGAATATTATATTCCCCCAAATACATTAGCTACATGTTGAGATTGTGACTACTACTCTTGCCAAAAGATGGACGTATGTTTATTTCAAACTTATACATAGAATAATACTAATAATGATAATTTGTTTTAAATTTTAAATAATTAGGAAGTGATGCTGACACTCATGATTGGATTAGTTCACTATTATGAGCTCTATTGAGTGTCAGTTCAATATGTCTCAGACTCCAAAGACCTACCTTTATGTTACAGTAGCCGCCTGAGGAGGACTTCTCTTTAGGATATGAATATAAACATTGATGTTCTCTTGTCAAAAACTATTTGCATCCTTAATGAAGAAATTGGCTGCATTTATGTTGCGATAATCGCAAAACCACATCTTCCAGTTTACAATGTTCGTTATAATATTACTAGTTCCTCTCAGAAATGAATGCCTGTACAGTATGTGTCAAATATAAAATTAAATTACTTGTATTACTTGTGAAAAACATGCTAACTCCTCAGTAATTACTCAAGCGTTACCTTGTCATCCCGCAGGAACTACTAGTGATGTGGCCCATTATTTTTATATTTATAACACTTTGTGAATCACTAGTAGTTCCTGCGGGATGACAAGGTAACGCTTGAGTAATTAGTGAGGAGTTAACATGTTTTTCACTTTAAAATAATGGGCCACATCACTAGTAGTTCCTGCGGGATGACAAGGTAACGCTTGAGTAATTAGTGAGGAGTTAACATGTTTTTCACTTTAAAATAATGGGCCACATCACTAGTAGTTCCTGCGGGATGACAAGGTAACGCTTGAGTAATTAGTGAGTAGTTAACATGTTTTTCACTTTAAAATAATGGGCCACATCACTAGTAGTTCCTGCGGGATGACAAGGTAACGCTTGAGTAATTAGTGAGTAGTTAACATGTTTTTCACTTTAAAATAATGGGCCACATCACTAGTCAACGTGATCTCATGAGAATACATGTGTATTTTTATGTAAAGTGTAGTTCTACCAAACGTACATTTATTTACGTTTTATACACACAGAAACGTATAATACTGACATATTGACAGCACAAAAACGTAATTTATTTACGTATAAACAACTTTACCGACGTAAAAATTTGTACGTATTCCTATTTAACTTATGCATATTAAAATCGTGGGATTAATGTTTTGAGTCTATTGCATTCAGTTGTCTTATCAATTACATTTTCAGTCGCATTTATTACAGTTTAACGTTACTCATAAATAATAACATTTCACTCTGTTCATGCCTTCTGCTGCAAACTCGTTTCGGAGGATTAGCCTATATGGTGTTAAACAAGAATACACTTTAAAACCTTAAAAATACCTTCTTTAATCGTTAACCATTTTGTAATACTTGGTTTATTTACCGTGAGACACAAAACAAAGGCGTTTTCTCCTATAGACCCATAATACACTAAAACACAACATAAATTCACAAAATACATCAATTTTATTAGCTTGATGTAATCCAAATCTTTATAATCCATACGTTGTTAGCAAGAAATAGATCCAAATTCAGCCCTTTATCCAGTGATCTTTATCTCCATTTCTCAGCAGAGAACGTAAACGTCAAATCCCGCGCTCGTGGTGAATTCAAATTCAACAATTGCACCCGAAGCGTTACGACATGTTTTACGGCAGTGATATCAGACGCCCATTGGCTCTCCCACCGCATGCTTCGTCACAGATTACGACATGCCGTGTTTAAGTTGGTGTACTACATTTGAATTGGAGAAGCGCGCGCGCCTTCACAGAGCGAACAGCGAACCGAAACCGGATTAACATTTTCATGGATTAATGATTTAAATTCTGCTCTGTAACGTTACCTCATACAAAACTATTATATACTGCCAGAGAGGACTGCGACACATCGTCATGTGAATGACTTTTGGTACCGGTTTTGACATTTTCTCAATACATACATTATTGTGATTATACGTGTCTGTCTGTTGTTTTCCTTTATAGTTGTAGCCTACGAAGTTTTAATAAATTGTTAGGTTTAGGGGTAACTTTGGGGTAGGATTAGTGGCTCAAACTATGTTTTAATGCTATATTGTTAATAAAACTGCCATTTCCCTAAAGTTACACATATCTGTCCATTACGTTTTATCCTTTTAATATTGTCTATAAAATGGGTAAGTTATGTTTAGGTGTGGGAGTAGGGTTAAGAGATCTTACATTTATAATCTATAAAATGGTAAAAGGGAAATTATACAATTATCTCTATGATATGAAATATTCGTAAATAGTTTACGTTTTTTAGCTGTAAAATCGTAATAATGTTACGTTTAAACGTTGCAGATACGTCCATATTATACGTTTCAGCATATATCGAAACGTACAAAAAAGTAAGTTTTCTATCTTTGAAAATGCCGTATTAATACCTAACGTTACGTATTGACAATGAGACCAGGCTGCACTAGTTCCTGCGGGATGATAAGGTAACGCTTGAGTAATTAGTGAGGAGTTAACATGTTTCTCACTTTAAAATAATGGGCCACATCACTAGTAGTTCCTGCGGGATGACAAGGTAACGCTTGAGTAATTAGTGAGGAGTTAGCATGTTTTTCACTTTAAAATAATGGGCCACATCACTAGTAGTTCCTGCGGGATGACAAGGTAACGCTTGAGTAATTACTGAGGAGTTAGCATGTTTTTCACAAGTAATACAAGTAATTTAATTTTATATTTGACACATACTGTACAGGCATTCATTTCTGAGAGGAACTAGTAATATTATAACGAACATTGTAAACTGGAAGATGTGGTTTTGCGATTATCGCAACATAAATGCAGCCAATTTCTTCATTAAGGATGCAAATAGTTTTTGACAAGAGAACATCAATGTTTATATTCATATCCTAAAGAGAAGTCCTCCTCAGGCGGCTACTGTAACATAAAGGTAGGTCTTTGGAGTCTGAGACATATTGAACTGACACTCAATAGAGCTCATAATAGTGAACTAATCCAATCATGAGTGTCAGCATCACTTCCTAATTATTTAAAATGTAAAACAAATGATCATTATTAGTATTATTCTATGTATAAGTTTGAAATAAACATACGTCCATCTTTTGGCAAGAGTAGTAGTCACAATCTCAACATGTAGCTAATGTATTTGGGGGAATATAATATTCATAAACTGGTTTCCACAAAGAACCCATTTGAGGCACACGCTTCTGAAATGTTATGACCATGTTAAAAGTAAAAAAAAAAAAAAACACAATTGTTCACTTTTTAGACGTTACTTTTGTGATTAGTAATTAATTGGTTATTCTTTCTTAGTTCACAAGTAGTTCTCAATGAGGATATATTTCTTTAAGTAATAATCAAATACCTACCAAGGAACTACATTTGTACTAAATTAGATATTACTTACTGCTTAGTTAATATTGCTTCCATATTAGTTAATAGTATTAAGTTCGGTGTTAATGCAGTACTACCTATTACTTCCTGCATAGCTACTTGTTAACTACGGACCATTATTCTAAAGTGTTACCGACGTTTCTAGTAGCTGGTCACCAGGTTTGCACCAACACATTCTCACCCCAAAACGTCACATACTGACGGGTCTTGACCAAACGGCAACATACGACGAAAAGGGTACCCGTTTAACGTCCATGTGTGACGATTCGGGTTATGGGTAGGTTTAGGTATGTGTTAGGGTACCGCTAGGAGGCGCTGCTGGTGCGCTTATGTCTTCGTCTCATATTGACGTTATAGGGGTACCCTTTTCGTCGTATGTTGCCGTATGGTCAAGACCCGTCAGTATGTGACGTTTTGGGGTGAGACCGGGCTGTTTGCACACATCTCAGAAGGGATTTTGGTCCATTCCTCTTAACAGATCCTCTCTAAATCCTTAAGGTTTCTTGGCTGTTGCTTTGCATCTCGAAGTTTCAGCTCCCTCCACAAATGTTCCATAGGATTAAGGTCTGGAGACTGGCTAGGCCACTCCAAGACCTTAAAGTGCTTCTTCTTGAGCCACTCCTTTGTTGCCTTGGCGGTATGTTTTGGGTCATTGTCATGCTGGAAGACCCATCCACGACCCATCTTCAGTGTTCTGGCTGAGGGAACACGGTACATGGCCCCATCCATTGGCCCCTCAATATGGTGAAGTCGTCCTGTACCCTTAGCAGAGAAACAGCCCTAGCATAATATTTCCACCTTTGTGCTTGACTGTAGGGATGGTGTTCTTGGGGGTCATAGTCAGCATTTCTCTTCCTCCAAACACAGCGAGTTGAGTTGATGCCAAAGAGCTCAATTTTGGTTTCATCTGACCACAAGACTTTCTCCCAAGCCTTCTCTGAATCATTAGATGTTCATTGGCAAACTTCAGACGGGCCTGTACATGTGCCTTCTTGAGCAGGGGACCTTGCGGGCACTGCAGGATTTCAATCCATTGCGGCGCAGTGTGTTACCAAAGGTTTGCTTGGTGACTGTGGTCTCAACTGCCTTGAGATCATTGACAAGCTCATCCCGTGTAGTTCTGGGCTGATCCCTCACCTTTCTCATGATCATCCTTACCCCATGAGGCCAGATCTTGCATGGAGCTCCAGACCGAGGACAATTGATTTTTCATTTTGTATTTCTTCCATTTTCGAATAAAAGTCTCCTTCTAACCAAGCTTTTTGCTGATGGTCCTGTAGCCCATTCCAGCCTTGTGCAGGTCTACAATCTTGACCCTGATCTCGTTTGACAGCTCTTTGGTCTTGCCCAAGGTGGTGGAGAGGTTGAAATGGAAGATACAGATTCTGTGGACAGGTTTCTTTTATACACATTACTAGCTGACATTAGGTGTACTTTCTTAAAGTGACAGGACTATTCTGTGTTCGACATGGGCACATAACCAATCTGTGGGAGGCAGAATTCTTGCTGGTTGGTAGATGATCAAATACTTATTTCTCTCGATCAAATGCTAATCAATTTACAACCGTTATATAATGTGTTTTTCTAGATTTTTTGGTTGATATTCTGTCTCTGTCCATTAAAATAAACCTACCATAAAAATTATAGACCCTTCATTTCTTTGTAAGTGGGCGAAATTACAAAATCAGCAGGGGATCACATAATTATTTCCCCCACTGTAGATCTCTAGGATATTTTATTATTTTATTTCAAGTTGTCTTTCCAGAAAAAGGATGGTTCCACTCCAGAGTCTCGCTGATCTCAATGTTTTTCTCCCTCATCTGTCTCCACAGGGATTCCCCCCTTTAACTTCACAGTCACCTCTGGCTTTCTCAGTGAGGGAATTTGTATTGCAGTATTTTCTGTATAACTGTTTTGAAACAATGTATTGTAGAAAGCGCTATACAAATAATACATTCGACTACATGTGCATGGCATTTGGGTACATTACGCCTCTCTGAAAAAAAGACTAAATGACAGAACTATGAATGGAATTGCTGAAGAAGTTTTATTAATGCAGTCCCTTTTCCTAGCTCAAGGTCGCTATACAACAAAAGTCATTTGAGTCATTATATAATTTTGATTCATTACGTAATTAATAAATTAAAAGAACAAGAGCTCTTAGTGGTGATTGATAAACAAAACAAAATAATGGAGGACAAACTTTCTGTATAATTCATTTTGTCACAAAATTCTTGTCTTAAAATACGTAGCTCTACACATTTTAAGACAAGTATTTTTAATCGAAAGTGTAATGAAACAGACATCTGGTGGGAATCATATATTTTTTTAAATACTTTAAAAGGTTAACATGACATTTTCATTCAATGGTTTCACCATTCATGTCTTTTCTGAATTAAGGCCAATTTATACTTCTGCGTCGGGTTCGCGTAGAAGGTACGGCGTAGCATACGCATTGACGTGTACCATACGTCGTACCCTTCGCCGTACCCTGACGCGCACCTCCTCAAAAATGTAACTACACGTCGCGGCGACGCGGACCGCAAGATCTGTGATTGGTCGGCTGGATAGCATCGCGTTTCCTCCTACGCATTTCCGGAATGATCTTCTGCACTCTGCACCGCCCGCCCGCCATTTTTAAATTCCGAAGATCAGTGAAGAGCCATGGAAACAGACCAAGTGACCGAGAGATTGCTTGAAGAAGTGCGGAAATACAGCCATCTGTATGACTCCTTCAGTCGCCATTGCTCGTAGAAACCTAAACTCAAAACAGACGCGAGGAATGTAAACACAGTGGAACTGGAACATTAAAACCCACCCGCGCCAACTAGCGTTTCGGCGGTGTAACTGCAGAGCAACACAGACATTCGCAGAAGTATAAATGCTCACGACGGCGTCGCCTACGTGCGTACCCTACGACGTACACTACGGCGTACACTCGACGCAGAAGTATAAATTGGCCTTTAGTCTCACTGCAACTCACACTGAAGCCGCTACCTGAACTTTCACTGATTTTCAACAACACTTTTCCACCGTAGTTGATGCAAGATTCACCTTGCATTTCAATGCTAGAGTAATCACACCAGACTCCTTAGATTTTTCAAATGAAACTAATCCATCAGATTTTAGAATTATGAGGCAGTATTAAAAATCAAACTAGCTGGCAATATGCATCAGACAGTCTCTGAACAGTTCATTTTGTCTAAAGCTGAGACTAATGCCACATTATGATCGAGGACAGGCTGATCGTGACTTGCATGAAGGTGACCATGTTAACCACAAGGCATCAAGATTGCATCATAAATATATTAGAATAAGGCTTGCATTGCATTAGTCACTTTAAAATACTGTCAAATTCTATTAGATCCTACTGCATTAAAATGGGTAAAATCTACACTGAACCTGTCCTTCATAGTGCCTACAACCTGTTTCAGTTTTTTTACTTTAGAGTTGATGGAATCCATCATCCATGTCTTGTACAGATTGGCACAGACACAGAAACCTAGAGTACATCCACTCACCCAGAGGCTGAACACATGGCAGGTCTGTTGGATTATTTAATTTTTTTCTTCTCCATGTTTTGGTTCACTCTAAGATTCAGACCAGGTTCTGAGAATACCAAACGTTGGTTCTTTATTTCAAGCAAGACAGTATAGATCACATCCAACAGTGTCAGCGTTCTGTTTTAGGCTGTTTTCAGGCTCATTTGGAGCATTTGTTTTGGAACCGGGCAAGTTTTCTCCCTTAGTTTGGCTTGTTTAGGCATATACTGTATGAACATGCTGATCATGCTCGGCTCTACACCAAAATAATTGGTCCGAGATTGCCTGAACTGGTCAATTGCCCCAATTTTTTTTTTAATTAGTTCTCTCTACTTCCCCCCCCCTTCTTAAACACATTCTTAGCACAATATTAATATCTTGCATTTTCTCAATGATTTGGCAATAGTTTTATAACCATCACGATGCATCTTTTTCATCTTGGTTAACATTGATATAATTTATTTAAAAATGATACTTGTCAACAAATGTTTATATCTGTTCACTGGTATCACACCTGGTTCAGGCAATATCACACCTACGCCGGCTCTCCCTCTCCACTGCGTACAGTGGATTCAGTATCTATTTAAATTCTGTCCCAGTTCAAGGTAAGTATCTGTACTCCAGCCTATGCACTGCACTGACCCTCTCACATAGTCATAATTTTTTTAACACACCCTGAACCGTCATTGGAATATCACCATTCTGGCATTCATAGGAATCAGTTCCTACTATGGATGGAGGATCAGCAGAATCAGCTTCCTCGTCAGCTTTTCCATCATTGTGACAACCATCCTAGGCGATTAACACATGGTCAGAAGAATATTCTGATGTTCCAGCTGTTGAGGATGTGTCATAGCAAAGCGCTCTGGCAAGATGCCCTTATCAGACGTGCCATCTGCCACCAAAAGACTCATGCAGGCGTTCAGTGTCATCCAGTGCACCAATTTGGACCATATAGGAGATCATAGACAACTAGGGCCAGCAGGCAGTATACTATTCTGACCATTACACCCATAACGCTCTTCCTCACCTGCAGTTTAGCCAAACCTATGGCATTTACTTATAAAGCTAATATTTGTAACTGACTTGTATCTTCATTTTTCTAGTATGAGCCATTTTTGATTACTTACTGTTAGTGCACTTGTCTACTATATTAATTCGGTTTCAGAAACTCATAAAGTATTCTTGTTCCATCTTTTGCTCTCAAACCGCTGAAGATGTTCTACTGTATGTTAAACTAAACACAATGATATCAGGCAATCTGCAGGATAGGACATCAAACAGGCATGTCCAATGTATCTGGTTTATAGACAATTTGAGACTATTCACTAGAGTGGATTGTCAGATAGATAACTAGCTCAGACTGCATGTCAAAACATAAAATAGGCTTCTGATTCCAGAAACATGACCATATATACTGTATATATATGATTATTATGATTATTATTAATATTATTATTATTATTTTATTTTTATTTATTTATTTTTAAAGTCTGTTAGAACCATTCAATAAATATTCATAAAGTAACACTGCAAGAAAATTGTAAAAACTGTATCATGTTAAAAATACATTTGGGGAAATTCCTTGAAAATATCACTTGTCTGCAGTGACATTTTATATGCAAACTTGAATCACTGCAAATCTATAATCGGCTGCCCATCAGTTTTACCAAAAACTGATTCCAGCCCCAAGAAACTTCAAAACAAGGTTATTTTTGTGTTCTTTCATTTATACATGACATTTGATTAGTATCACTTTTGGCAAATAGTCCACAGAAAACCTATGGTAAATAGTCGCCACAAACCTAATCCTATGAAAATTTATTTCTACAGAGAGGAATGTATTTTGTGAAAGCCAGTGCCATTTGGACAGATGGGTTTCATTTCACGGTTCACACTCTCAATGTGATTAAAAAGTTAAATGCTGTTGAGAAAAGAGAAAAAAGGCATCACACACACACACATTCTGCCAATAAAGTATGTAAGGACATGGCTGCTCATAGCATATGTGGCAGCTGCCAATCCAATTGACACAATGGTCTCTCTCTCTCTCTCTCTCTCTCTCTCTCTCTCTCTCTCTCTCTCTCTCTCTCTCTCACTCACTCAGCCGGACAAAATCTGGACTGTCGCATTTTTAAATAAGACCACACAGTTTACATACACACAGTTTATTTTTAGAATAGTAGTGAAAGAAGATTATAATGGCGATAAAAAAAGATTATATATATATATATATATATATATATTGAATGATGATTGAAGAATGTTTTGTTAAATATGTATATATATATATATATATATATATATATATATATATATATTGTAAAATACAAGTATATGACACAGAGTTGGCATACACTGCCTTGACTTCAAAACATCATCTTTCAATTAAAGTTTCAAGGACAATCAGAATGCCTTATGGTTCATATTTTTATGCAAAACCATGTCGTAACAAGCAATGAAAACCTGGCCTGCTGTCCTTTATCACCTCTTATTGCAAGGCATTTGTTTGTCAGAGTTTGTCTCCTGAGTGCACATCCCCATATTATCAATGGAAACTGGCAAACTCTCTTTATTTCCCAGCCCCCATCGCTGCCTGTTAAATACTATATGTCTGCTGATACCTGGAGGAGTCAGTGTTGCGGTATGGAGACCATTATTCACTCTTGTATGTAGTTTTGTTTGTTGATTCTGTGAATCGTACAATTTCCTCCAGGCATCACAGAATGTTTGTCAGTGAAAAATGCCTTCACTGCATTGAACACTTTCCCAGAGAAAACAAATGCTCACCATATAGCATGTATCCAAAGGGCCAATAGATCTGATAAAATATAGCTGGAAGAATTATATCCGTCTTGTTTCACGAGGTGGCCTCCATCACTCCATATTGTTATTCCTGGCTGAGGAGGATGTCCTGTCATTTTCCTGTCACCTTTAAAGTCGAGATTGAAGTGCCACAAGATTTATGAAATTAAATTACAATTTTAACACTGGCACAGTTGAGGGCTGTGCAAATGGGCCCTCCCAAAGACCTTCACCCTGTCAATAACAAGTCCCATAATCACTTATCTGTGAGGAACGCCTGTTGCTAGTGCTCTTAAGCTAATGCAAATGGTTAATTAATATATATATATATATATATATATATATATATATATATAGTGTGTAAGTGTTGCCACACTGATATCTATAATATCAGACATGACTGCATTGGGCCAATAAAGCATATCACTGGCAATGAAAATATGAGGTGTATAAGATTCAAAGGCCTCATCGTGATATATTCTCCATCTTTAATAAACTGATGTGACTGTGGTCATGTGTTCTACAATCCTGCATCACAGGGAACAGTGCCTTCTGAATATGGTTGCCATTGAAATGTTGTTGACTGTTCTTCAAGTTGGCACATCCAGAGCCACAAATCTCAAACAGTCTCTGTTCCTTTTTTTCCCATTTTTTTTTTTTTTTTTTAAGTCTGAGTGTTGCCCTGCATCCCTTGATTAAGGCCATGCCTCAGTAGCCCCCTGAACTGTCGGATCCGTGTTGATGTGTTGATGAACAAATGCTTGAAGCTAGATGAAACAGGTTTTTATGTTTGAAAGCAGAGGGTTTTCTTTTTTTCTTTTGCTATAACATTGCATGTTCAGATATTCATACCACAATTCATACCATATTCTGGGGGCCATGAAACTTTTGTAAAAAAAAAAAAAAATGCTGGTGTTGGCTAAAAAAAAAAAAAAAACGCTGGTAGGGAAAGAGTTAACACCGAACATAAAGATACAAAACAAACAAAACAAAAAACTGCTTTTTTGAGATATATTTTGCGACGAAACTTACAGAACATCCAAAACAGTGCTGGATGCTGGACAATAAATGCATTTGTTGTTTGTGTGACCAGCTGACAACTCACAAAGAGCTGAGAAAATGTGTCAAAGGAGTCAAAACAGCGGCAGGATTTCGTCTGTTGCTCAGAAAACGAAGATCTGCGTACCGAACTGTGATGGGCAACGGGGCATCTATGACAAGAAGAACCAGGTACAGTCTGCTTGAGTATTCTGTCCTTTTCAGGGTCTCATCTTGTAACATCCCCTCCTGTTTTTGGTTTGTATAGGTGTCTTTGGTCCGTGTTGTGTTCATATTTCAGAGCAATCGCTCTATACTTTGTTTTAATCAAATCAAACCTGCTAACTGTAAACACAACCTTAAATGAGAAAAAAATACCTTAAATAACAACCTTAAATGCACCTGAGACCCGTCTCTCTGTAGGCAAGGGTGTGGTGAGCTGTTACCCTCTTACATCATAGGGCACCACAACTTCCAATAGGAAAATTCAACTGCAGTAGCCACCGTTCAACCTGAAGAGGGCAGCACTCAGACGTTTTTACACCATATATTGTAGAATTAAAACACTTTATACCCAAATGTCAAAAAAATTACTTGAATCAATGAACAGCATAAATAAAGCCCCAGTTTTACAGATCATCAACTAAAAAAAGTTGTTTTAGGGTTTAGTTACCCTTTAACGTGTAGTGTTATTAAAGTTATAAATCTTTGCCTGTAACCATCTCTGTCCTTTTAAGTTCAAGATGGTACCAAAAGAAATGTGGATGGATGGATGGATAGATAGATTACTGTTAATTAATGGAGATTAAAATAAATGGAAATTAAAGATGGGTAATACATCACTTTCTCTCCTCTTGGTAGAGTAATTTATTCAAAATTTCAAAACCATATCATCATACTGATGGACAACACAAAGAACTGTATAATGGGGTTTCTCTCACTGGTGAGCGGGGAGATAGAAATTAAAAACCTGGAGTGGAGTTCGGAGTGATTGCAGGATGTTTTTATCGGGAAGGGAAACGGTCCACACACATAGTCTCTCAAAGATATGAGTGAAAGAGAGGCTTCGCGGTTTATACATGTTGACATCTCCACTGCCTCCATTGCTGTTTTCATCTGTCCCAACTGTGCACATTGCCACAGGCTTCTGAAAAAAAGCTGTATTTCCTTTGGGAGACGGAGAGTGGACAGGTCCAACTTAGGCCACCATTAAATTTATACCACAAAACATGCCACAGTCTCTCAATATGATAGCAGGAAGTAGATGTTATTGGTTAGAGCACCACAAGGTATGAGCCATGAGCTGTTATCATTGTGGCCTTGAGCGAGGCACTTAACCCCAGGTTGCTCAAGGGTGAGCGTCCCTGTAAATGTACTATAAGTCACTTTGAGTGAAGCTTCTGCTAAATGGCTACTACCAACAATTGGCTAAATACGTGCAAAATGTAAGAAACTATCCATACGTTCAGGCTTTTTGACCAAAATAAATAAATAAATAAAATTAAAAGAAATTCCCCTTGTAGCAACCTGAAATTAAGTAGCTTACCCAAGAGAGGTATTATGATAGGTTGCACAATAACTTATTTAGTTTCTGACTTACAATGACCAACATCAAGCCTTTTCAGTTCAGAGGTACTACTGGACCACCAACCCTTTATTAAAATAAGTTGCTTCAATGAGGTAAAAAAAACCGTAAAAAGTCTTAAATTAGAAAACATTTTAAGTGAGAAAAAAATTAGTCGGCATAATAAGAAGGTAGCTCTGGGAGGCCGTTCGGATACTCTTTGAAAAGGGTAAAAAAAATAAACAAAGCTGGTTACATCTGGGTATATAACATGTTTAGTCAACACATATTGTACCAACAAACCAAGACTCAAAATGTAATCTTTTAAGCATAGTTTCTGAAAGTCAAGTGGTATATAGTGGATCAGTAATTAAATATCTGATCCAAATTACTAATGATGCTATTTACTAGTTTTCAAAATATTGTAGCAAAAATATTGCAGAGTTTCGCAAAATTGGAGGTAACAGCGTGTTTTTCCACTGAGCCTATAGCTTGATCTTCAGTCAGCATTGTTAGCACTTACAATGTGATCTCACAAGAAAACAAAGCTATTTTATGAGTCGATCATTTTGTGTGAATTTGTATGATTGCGAAATGTATGGTTTTTAGATAAAGAGTTGACATGAACGTCCACCCCTAAACGAAAATGAGTTTGCATGAATTCATATGAATTACCAACCAATTCCCCACAACATAAAATAGTTATGAATTTCCATAAGATTGTGTTAAAACTGAGTGTATCAAACTATGTTTCATAAGGGTCCCTTGACTGTTGTTTAATTTGAGTTTTTTAATTGGCAAAACTCAGAGAAGTGAAAAATTTCTGCTCAACTGCCATTTTTGTGTTTCAGTATCTTTCAGCATTTTAGATCATTCTACTTGAAATTCCATCAAAAGTGAGATATTTAAGAAAAAAAAAGATATTGGATGTAATGGCCTCATAATGGCCTGTATACATAATTATCGTGTTTTCAGTTATCAAAGTATAATTTAAAGCATGTGACGTTTTACAGCGAGGCAGACACTGAGTGCTTAATGAAACAGTGTCAGGCCAAGGCCAGACCAGAGATCTTAGTGTAAATGTCAGCATGCCTTCGAGCACCTCCCAAGGAGACTAACTGGAAATGGCGTTTAGATGCTGTTGACCATATGGCTTGTGTAATTAATGGCAGAGATTATATTTTGGCTTGCAACCAAAGTTGTTCCAGTCACTTATGTAATGACCCAATCCAGAGCAAACAAGAATTGCCTCCAGCGTTCCAGCAGTTGATATTTCTCTCTTAACTCAATTGCACTCTAAATGTTCAGTCTTTTCCCCATGTAACTACATCCAAAAACGGTTACTTGCAGTAATGCTGGCTATGCATCTTCTGAACATGACATTACAGTGAATAGATTGATTCTTTTACTTCCAGGATTACAGAGCGATCCCTGATGTATTATGAGTAAAATGTGGTGGAAAATGTTACTTAATATTATTTTAGAAAAATAAGAGTATCAAGGCTAATGTACTACAACTTATTGGCTTCAGTAGTGTTAACGTTCTAGTGTTTTTTGTTGTTGTTTTTTGAGTGAGCTAGTGAGTGAAATATAAATCTGTTTAAATGGCTGAAAGGTTAGGCTAACCTTTATTTACTGTAAGCAAATGAGTGATTTGAATGAAATGACCATAATATTTGATCAGTTACCTGTAATTGACTCGTTACTCTGAGAAGAAGTATTAGCATCTAGAGTGATTGCTTTACACCCAATATCCCATTGTTACACAATTCCTTAATCTTCAGGGTAAAGTTGAGACAAAGCAATCCACAGTTATATGAAGTTATTAAATGTATATTCGGGAGGAGTACACCCATCTAATCTTTAAATTATTACCAGGATATAAAAGCAACAACTTCTTTCCGGGGTCAAATCGGCATCATGTCTGACTTTCAGGAAATTGAGCTATGAACTCTCCAATCTTCCAGAAACACCAACTCCCTCTTCCTCAAGCAGGTTGGATTCCTTCCCCCACTGAACCACCGAAGCGAACCGTAACACACAGACTAGGCGGTCCGCCTCTAACCCCCCACAACCGCTTCCTCATCCGCCTGTTCATCCCAGAGAGCAGTCTATTGCGATAACAGGCAATAGGCAAACTTTTTCCTGTCCAGATGCCACGCAGGCTTCCTTTTCGAATGCAGTGTGAGCTTTGCACTATATACAGAGCTGCTGTTCAGATCCTAGTGTGGGTCCTCTCTTTCGATTGCAGTGAGAAACTACCATTGGATACAATAGGGTCTCTTCCATTCGAAATCGCAAACCCTTTCGTCAGGGTTTCGTCAGAGGTGCCAGAATCTCCCCACCTGGAAGTGCATCCTCTCATAGTTCAGGTCCTCAGGTTAGGAGGGAATGGCAATGCCCAGTGAGTTATTTTATGGTTTCCTTTTTCTGAGGGTCATCGGGCCTGTTCTCCCAGGGTGAGAAGCTTATGTTCCTTCTGCAACATGTGTGAGCCTCATGTTCTATAATTCCTAGGCTCCATGTCATGGATGCAATGACGGGAAACTCTCCAACCTCAGCGGCAAACCTCCAGTCCGAATACAGCTCCTGCAGGAGCTTGATAATGCCACTCCAGTGCCCCGCCATGCATCCCGCAGGAGCCATGCTAACATTATTCCTTTCAATTTGACAATTTAAGTGTTTTGGGTGGGACTTCCGGACCTCTGATTCTAATTGCACATGCCAATTTCACTTAAATACCTATGAGCATTTTGATCCAGTTTATCCTGCTTACTGTCCCAATTTTTATTTTGCAATGTTGGGTGGCAAATCGGATCTCGAGTAGAAAACCCTCAAGAGCCCCTCCATAGCGGACAGCAAAACTGTTTACCATTTACGCTAAGATTACATGGGCACACAAACACGTGAATTGAAGTTCGGGAGAAGTACACCCATCTGATCATCTAATTATTACCAGGATATAAAAGCAGCCTCTTAATTTTTCAAGGCATCAGTTCTTTTTGCATCACTCCTCCTACCCTTCTTCTCCTTTAGGTATTTTGTCTATGTAATCATCGGTAGTAGTCCGGGAAATATCCTCCTGAGCATTTGTGTGTATATATAATATCAAACATTAAAGATCAATGAATGCATAACGTATAGACCGTTAATAATGCATTTAAAAAAAGAGAGAATAATAAACAGAACAATTCTAGCCTAAAATTAAGCATTGCAAGATTTTAAAGCTCAGTGATTTAGATTTTCAGTCTTTAGTCCAAAATCCATGAGGGTGTTTCCAAGGCAAGGACGTTTTCTTGGAATATCATGAGATGGGATTAGTGGTGCTCTATTGTGTCTTAAGACGCCATCCTCCTATTTCTTGTGGATGAGAGAAACCTGTGGTTGCCAGGCTCTCAAGGGACCTCAGATGTGTCAGATGGCTGGACAGATTGATATCAGATGGCAGCCCAGAGAAAAACAAGATTCGCCTTTGAAAGCCCTCCTGTGCACTTCGCTCAATGACAGTCATTTGCCTGAGACGTCCTTAGACATCAGAGGGAAACAACATAAGAGTGCATAAGGAACTCTAAGGCTCATTCAAAGACCTTCAGCAACCTACAAGACTAGACAGTCTAAATTTATTTTAAGTTGACTATACTGTGTAAATATTAAATAAACGGACAACAGAAATAATATGCACTGCTGTAATAGTATCAATGTTTCTACCCGAAAATTATATCATTTTCCAATTTTCTAACCTATGACTTCTGAATTTTCTAATAGTGCACAGAGAATGATCAAATATGACAGAGCATATCTTATTGATGGCTTGAACAACCTAGACACAAGAGATACTGTTTATAACAGAAGAATACAAATGAAATAGCCTTAGATGGACAATCAAGTTGTATAATACTTGGGCAGAGCTTTCTGTTGGCATGTATATTGACCTTAATGGCAGCTGTATATGAAATTGTTGCACAACTATTTTTTACAAACATCTTATACGAGTTGTGAAGGAAGAAAACCACACCAACAGTTGATGGTTTTAGACCTGTCCTTCTCTGATTAAAAGTTAGTCCAACTGTACTGAATTTCCGCTCGCTCGCTTTAGTAACAAACCCGAACCAAACCTGAAGCTATTCATGAATAATTAACTCAAACCTGACCTAAAACCTGTGAACCTTTTGGGACCCTTCAGGCTTGGGTCAGGTAGCATATTTCTAGTGTGGTTACAGCATCTACGAGCAGTGGATCACAAGGCCATCCTAACCAGCCAAACCTTGACCCTTTGTTTACAATTTACCAGTAGTGACTAAACCAGCGTTTCCCCACCCTGTTCCTGGACCAACAGCACACATTTTGAATGTCTTACTTATCTGACCCATTCATTTCAGGTTTCAAACACAACTATTTAAAAAAGATTCAAACATTCACTGATGCTCCAGAAGGAAACACAATGTATTAAGAGCTGGGGGGTGAACATTTCTGAACAGGATGAAGATGTCCAATTTATTAATTTTTTTCTGCCCATCGGAAGCAACAGAAGATACTTACCTGTTTCCCGGAAGACAAATTTAGTACAATTTACATTCAAATTCCAAAAAGTTTTCACCCCCCGGCTCTTAATGCATCGTGTTTCCTTCTGGAGCATCAGAGAATGTTTGAACCTTTTTTTATAGTTGTGTTTGAGCCCCTCAATTTTCCTCAGTGTGAAAAGATGGATCTCAAAATCATACAGTCACTGCTGGAAAGGGTTTAAATATGCAAAAGATGCAGGAAAACTGAAGCATTTGCAGGAGCTGAAGAAGCTGAATAAAAGTGTTCAGTTTAACTGATCAGGTCAAACAAGGGACTAAAGAACAACCATCACAAAACAAAACAAAAAACAGTCGTGGATCATCCTGGTAACAGTATAAAGAATCAAGCATCTGTAAACTTTTGAACGGGTCATTTTTATAAATTCAGCAATTTTTTATTTTATTTTATTTTTTCATGTGGACTATATGCAAACATGTTTTATATAAAATATCTTATTCAGGACAGTACTAAATAAAAAATAACATGCATTTTGTATGATCCCCTTTTTTTTATTATTCACATTTTGCAGATTCTGCAAGGTGTATGTAAACTTTTGAGCACGACTGTACATTAAATAATTTAATATATTGCTTGTTCATAATATATTAATAACATATATTAAGCAACTATATTGTCACATGTTTTTCAATATAAGAAAAGCAGCAATTCCTTATGTATTATTAAATATATTGCAATATATTAACACAATATATTAGTGTGTATATTTTCCATATGTGTTGAATAATTTAATATACTGATTGATTCATATAAGGAAATATATGTTCTTTGCGTAAGTAAAAAAAAAAAAAAAAAGGGAAGGGATAGATGTGCCACAGACTCACAGAACCCTCTTCAAGCAAATAATGGGTGATATCACACACCAGTTGTTTGGAAAGCCATACTAAGCCCAGAGTTGTCTCAAGAGATTAATGGTCGTTTCTGGATTAGTTGGCTGAGTGGGAAACATTTTCACCTCTTTGAATGCAAATGAACAAACACAAGGAAGTGCTATTTGTCTATATCAGAGTCATCATAAATGCATTTCCAGCTTCCCATTTGGTCCAGGACTAAAGAGGTGCACCAGCAGACTTGTTGAGTTAATTCACATGGGTTGCAGTTATTTTAAGTGTAGATGAATATCGTAGTCAAGCCCAGTCTACCAAACTAATTTGGTGAGTTTATAGGATGAACCTTCGACAGCCGTGATAACACTCTGCCTCCTAACATAGGTGGGACTGTAACTCTAAAACACTGCCCTGTCAGTTGAGCATTGGTCTTTCAGAAAGATTTATTTGGCACAAGCCTTTACATGACCTAAGCTTAGGTGTTTTCTCTCATTATCAAAAGCTAAAAAATTGTTTGCGAATTAACTGTATTCGCTATTTATACAATAGTATTTAATGGTTTCTTTGGATCATCAAGTATTCACAAACCACTTGCTTGGCTTTGTTTCCATGGTTTGAATGCTTTATTGTAGTGTCTAGAAAAGTATGCACCCCTATGGGACTCACAGTGGATTAAATTTGGCCTTTTTATTTTAATTTACCATGGATAATGTTTAATGTCAAAGAGAAAACAAATCTCTACAAAGTACTTCCAAATATTATTTTGAAAAATGATTTATATCATAAGTAACCAAATGCATCACTGGTGCATGAATCCTTTAACGGTTTTTCAATTCAAAATGCAGCAGCTTGGCTTTTATCTGGGATGAGATAAAACGGACCATATTACTCCCATTTAAGCATCTTTACAGTGGCTTCCTGTGAAATTTAGAATTTATTTCAAAGTTCTCATTTATGTTTATAAGGCACTAGCAGGCCATGCGCCCCAGTATATTAGTGATCTCCTATTCCTTCACTCTCCTTCTAGAGCACTTAGGTCTTCTGATAAACTGCTTTAAAAGGTTCCTTGTTATAATTATGTCAAGATGTGACCGTGCTTTTTCTGAAATACGTCCTAAACTTTGAAATGGGGTTTTGGAAAGGTTAGCTCCATCAAGTGCCACTTTTAAATAATACTTTGAAAACATATTTTCATTCTCTAGCTTTTGAATAGTCTTTCTTATATGCTGAGATGGTGTATACTTTTTTGTTCTTTCTTTATATGCTGTGATTGATTTTTAAATTGGTTTGTCTCTCTTGTAAAGCACTTTGGACCAAAGTTTGTTGTTTTTAAATGTGCTATATAAATAAAATTGATTGACTTATTGATTGATTGATTGAATTCAATTTGATGGAAACTTGAAAGCTGAAGCCAGTTGAAAGAAGGAAGGTTGTGAGCTTGTCTGACAAACACATCGTCAGAAACAGGCTGTTGGGATGCTTCCCTGCAGCAGACCCTGGAAGACTTATGTGGGTAGAAGGTACAAAAAAGGCAGCAAGGGAAATCCTGGAGAAAAAAGTCAGTAAGACACCATACGATGGGAGAACATTTGTTTTCAAGCAAGACGGTGACCTCAAACATGAAACCAAAGCTCTGCAGTAATGACTGACAATAACAGTGTGAATGTCCTGAAGTGGCCAAGTCAGAGTCCAGATCTTAATCCTAATGAGAATTTATGGGTAGACCTCAGAAAAGGCTTGTAATCTCCATGCAAACTGACTGAGCTTGAATAGTTCTGCAAAGACAAACAGAGAAAGAAATGTCAGTGTAAATACTGATTTGAAGGAAGTGAATCCTCTTCAAAAGATTATTGTGCACTGACAGTGATACAGTAATAAATTGACAAATTATTTTATTTTTTTATGTTTTGATCAGTGTCAGACAAGACAAATGAAATCCTCTGTAGTTCTATGTTATTGAGGGATGAACACTAGGAACGCTAAATTGTAGAGACCAAATCCATTCGGCATCAGCTTGCATTTAAGATGGTGGAGGGGATGCAACAGACCTGTGAGATTGGCAACAAACGTTCCATTGCAATTTATTTGACCTGGGAATGATCTTAGCTCTTAAATCCTATCAACTGCCTCTCCAATCCCGCTCTCCGAGGACATTTCTCTCAACCTGAGAAATACCTCTGTTCTCAACCAGATGAGCCACCTCCTCTACTGTGTCAAGCATTTGGGACTTTGGAGCCACAGATCCTTTCATATCCATCTCTAAACAGGTTTTTTTCTGTTTGTCTATTATTTCAGAGAGGGATGGATTTTCCCACTGGCCGATTTCCACCACAGCCCTAGCAGAGAACGTCAATCAATGGAAGTGTCCACTGTCCTTTGTACTTCACCGGGACCTGGAGTTCACCCAATACTGGGATTTAGTTCCCAGCATATGATGTGAGGTGAATTGA
Organism: Leuciscus leuciscus; assembly: GCF_965113295.1. Taxonomy (NCBI): domain Eukaryota; kingdom Metazoa; phylum Chordata; class Actinopteri; order Cypriniformes; family Leuciscidae; genus Leuciscus; species Leuciscus leuciscus. The sequence goes on from NC_138732.1 coordinate 39,131,835, forward strand.
TGTGGCCTAAGAAACTGAGCCTCAGTCGTTATATATATATATATATATATATATATATATATATATATATATATATATATATATATATATATATATATATATATATATTCAGGGAGCAAGGGGGGGGAAACTCCCGTGTCTAGCCGTATAGTAACATCCTTTCCATTCATCTGTAGATCAATGCAGATAGAATGAGCCTTATCTGGGGCTGAATATAGAGTAAATAGCTCAGTTCATTGTCCCCTGTGCATTTTCCCTCACATACACAATCTGTCGCATACTGAGCCTGCTTGTGTACCGTATAACTCCTACATACTCCTACAAGCAAATGTTTTGTTTAACCACAAATACAGCATGTCTCATTGCTGTATTAACTGGTGGTTACCTCCATCATTCTGGTAGCAGGTGGGTGTTTGAGGTACCAGTGTGGAAACTTCCACATCCTAATACTACAGTTACAGTTTTCCTTTATTCAACACTTTATGTATTCCAGTTTCATGTGCAGTTTCCCCTAGCTGCAAGTTGCATAAAATGTGCTAATTCCAATGAAAGGGCAGCGTCGCAGGCTTTCTATAAGTCATATCTTTGTCTGATAGGGCCGTCTGTGATAAGCTCCCACTGCAAGTGTGTCATCTAAAAATGTCCTAAACCCACATGAATCTGTGAGCAGTTCAGAAAAAAAAAAAGAAATCTCTGAATTAATGCAACAATAAGAAGAGATGTGTATCATGTATTTTAATGTTTTAAAAACTGCAAGTGAATAAGGCTAGGATTCCACTGTGGACAGAAATGAGATGTAGTCAATAAGTGAACTTGTTCCCATGGAGTATTGATGAAAATTTAATCCAGTTTTTCTTTCTTCCTTACAAAATATTGTGAAACACAAACTGTTTGTAAATATTTGAGAATTATATGGATTTCTGCATGTAATAAATCTGGCAGATATAATACAAAAGGATAAATAAATATAGATTTTCAGGAGAAAATGTGAGTTTGGACAGTATTGTGGGTGGTAACTTAGGCCCTTGCTTTATGGCTGACATTGTAACCCCATTACCACATGGTTGCTAGTGTAGCACCAAGCGGGTTTCTAACCGCCGTTTCCGACATGTGAGCCTGCCATGCTAACAAGGCCCAAAGCCTCTAAAGACCACAGCCTCTAGCGTTAGTCGCTAGTGCGCCTCTTAAAGGAATAGTACACTAAAAGTTAATGTCTGCTGGTACAGATTCCCCTTGAATCAGGATAAATTCTCAAATTATGTTGTACTTTAAAATCTTGAATTAGTGATATTCATGTTGGTTCTGTTCTGTTTACCCTAAGGGGGGTTATTGCTGCTCTTATCCATGCTAGACTGCATGGATGCGCAAGGAGTTCTTGCCCAGAACGTATGCTAATTGTCAATCGTATTTGACGATAGTGGTCCTGACAGAATTTAAAGTGCAATCCTATATTCATCTGTATTATCTGACTGTAACTGTTTAGGCAGTATATAAAATGCTGACTATTCAAAGTACATGTTAGTTTAGTATCTATTGATTTACCAGAAGTACAAATAGATACAGCCATCAGAAGGGGGAATAGGATCATGGCATGTCACAGGTCAGACTTGAAACTATTTTACCTTATGTGTCAAGGCTCAAGACGTCCTGCCACAGCTCCAACAACATTTTATAGTTTCACATTTCCATATGTTTACTGACTGGACGAGAGGAGGAGCTGGGGATGGAGGAGGGTAATGAGCTCCTGAGAAACGTGATAGCTGCTGATAATACTGAAGGAGCTTATGAATACAGTGATAGGCGTCTGAAGACTAAAATTTACTGTTTAATGTTATGTATTTGTATTATTTTCCTTTATTCATTTTCATAATAATTTCATAATGTATTTTGTCAAGCCAGAGTTATGTGTCTGTGTTGAGTGCATGAGGAGACTATAGATAGCATGGAACCATGTGAAGATCATGTCACATGAGACAGGTGGATGAGCTATATTTTGTAGAGGGTGTGTACAATGTAACATGTTTGCAATTGATGCAGATGTAAGCAACAAAGATATGTTCTTAATATGGAAGTGAATTGTGCCATGTGTTCGTATGACATTATATGTTCCATTTTTAAAGTTCAAGCAACATACTTTGTTACCTTAAAAGGAAGCTGCTCTGTAATGTATATAAGCTCAACTATTACTGTACCACCTCAGAGAAACAGAGGCATGAGAAACTAAGAGATGTGAGGCATGAGAAACAAAGGCATGAGACAGAGGCATGAGAAACAATGGCATGAGGGTAGAGAAACTTAATGACAGAGAAACATAAAGCCAGAGAAACCATTTACATCTAGCATGATGGGATGAGAAGATAAAGAAATGGGGAACAGAGAAATCTGGAATGAAGACCTCTTATGTAGCCTTATTCTTATATGCTTGTTTCTCTCTGTCTGACACATGATACATAATAAATTGAATCTCTTGGCAAAGGTAACTGGTGTAGCTTCCGTGATTCAACCATAAAGGGGAAACCATGATTTTTAAATCTACAATTGGCGTGTTACGAACAGGATTCCGTCTTCAGGCATTTGTTTGATCAGTCAGGTAAGACCTTATTTTATTCTAAATAATTATAAGTCTGCCTGATGATTAAACATAGACTGAAACTGCTTAAAAGAACTGTGCTATTTAAATTACCAGTTGTGTTGCCAAGAAACATGTGTCAGACATGGTAAAATTGGAATTAAATTAATTAAATTTAATTTGGAATTTTTAAGTTCCTCTGAAAGGTAAACCTCTAAAGTATTTGATATGCTGGGATAGAGATAGATCTTTTTTAGAAAGAAGACTATCTAGTCAAAATTTGGGAAATTAGCTGTAAGACGGTTAAGCTAGGACATTTTGATAGGATACTTGATTAATAGGAGCGATTAGATGTAGGGAGTTTCCAAAGAAAGGAGTAAAAATAGTCTCTAAAAACATTAACGCTGGAATTAATACAAGTATGAAAAGGCAGCAAGACTTGATTGACAGGAGTAGTTAAGTGTGACGAGCGCCATAGAAAGGGTTAAAAATAAGCTCTAAGGACATTAACACTGGAGTCATAAAAGTATGAAGGTGCCGATGTAACTAGTTAGGATCGCAGGCATTTCTGATTTTGACCGTAAAGCTGTTCAAATATTTGAGGATACTATTCTGAGCAAGCTTAGAAAAAAAAAAAAAAAAAAGAAAAAAAAAAAAAGAAATTAATCTGAGTTAAACTGAAAAAGGAAGGAAAAAGATAAATACAAATATAAGGGTTAATTTTGTTCATTGAGTGAGAAGGGAGAGTGAAGCAGCCCCCTTCCTTTGGAATCTATACCCTCCTTTAGACACACACACAGAGAGAGATATAAATAGAAAGCCTGTTGCTTCTCTAGAATACACAAAGGTAATTGTATAGCAAAACATTATCTTCTGGGTATTTGAAGAGAAAAACAGAAACAAGCTAAGCTTTTTAACAGATTTCTGGTGTTAATGTGAGTTTTGAAGTTGATCATTGTTTAACATTATAAATTTAAGTTTTGTCTGAAGAAGAACAAGAGATAAATAACATTATAAGATTGAAGTTAAGGAATTACTTTGAGGAAAGATCTATGATAATAGTTTTATAGTTAATTGACAAGTACAAGCTGATGAAAATTATAGATAATGACTCCATAAGAATGTGAGTTGGAAAATAAGGAAAAATTACAAATATAAACAAAGATGTTTATTTGGAATACATATTATTACTGACTAAGTCAGAGTAAAAAGTGAGTAGAATGAAATTATAAAAGTATTGTAAATGCAGAATTACTCTGAGGCAGTCTTGACAGAGTTGTTCTCTTATTCAAAGTCATTTAGATTTTGTTATTTGAGCCTGTGTCATAAGTAACAAGCTACCCAGAATGAGCACAGCGTCTCAGTTGGAAATTATAGACAGAGATTTTTAATAAATAATAATATATGCAATTGGGAGTTAAATGTTTTAATGATATTCTACCTTAAATGATAGAAGTGACTATTTTTATTCCATGACCAGTAACTTCTTTGTCTCATCTTTGTCTTCACCATGTACAGGACTGATGGTTCCAGTTATTGATTGGTTCCGGTTATTGATGTAACATAACATTACACTGAATTAACGGTTGTAATAACTAAATTCACTGAGTATAAACTCAGCATTGCTATGTTGATGTTTGAAGATGTCTGATGGATTCTAGTGATTAAATACTATCATTAATTTGTCTCCATGTTTACACTGTTAGGCATTCCGAATGGCTCTGATGGCTCTTGAATGCACTTTCCTGAGATTTGGAAAATACCTGTTAAAAATGACCTAATGGGAAAGAGCGGTTACCAGTGTAAATGGGGTGATTTCTCAGAGACGGGTAAGATTCTCTTTTGGCCAACGGAGGACAACCTAATGCAGGGGGTCATCGCCACTGGGCACCTACCCTGATGGGAGGTGTTAGATGTGAGATGGGTATGGTTGAGCAGATGTTTGTTAGGCCAACAGCATCACTGAGGGTTACAGCAGTCTGCCCTCCAAGAAAAGTGAGCTCTCCAATGCCTGATCACCAGAGACCGCATTCCTTGAATGGTTTGTATTCCATTGTGACAAGTGTCATAACTTGATATATCAATGCCAGGGGACAACACCCTGAGGAAAGGAAATTATATACAAAAGAGCTGAGGGAAAGAGTTTTCAAGAACTAGCTGAGACCATGAGGGTAATTGTCATTAATGATATGGAGAGTAAAACAAACATTGTCAGTTTATTTTAGATTATGGTGTTAGTTGCCTTATAGAAATGTCTAAAAGTTTTATATCCTGAATATGTGATGGCTGTATGATGTTGAATTAATTTCTATCATAGTTTTCACATTTCAGATCATTAGACATGGCATTGGATAATTCCAAGACATGGTGGTGTTTAAAGATGAAGACTTTGTTTTTGCTAATTCAAAAGAAGTCTGGGTAACAGGGAATAAATTAATTCATTTATTTTAAACTAAAGATAACTTTAGAAATGCTCCTTTGATGACAAATGGATAGAACTGAGAATGGGACATAAGGAGTGAAATAGGAGATTTTATACACTACTTACAAAACACAACTCCACAAACAATGAACACCCGTTTACTGATTTTTAACCCCAAGGGATAGGATCTTTTTAACATCAACGTTTGTTTTGGTTTGTTGTTTTGGCTGGGAACTTGAGGAGTTAAGTATACGAGTCAAGGCACCGGCAGAAGAATTATTAGTTTTTCCTTTCTTAGATGATTGGGGTTCATTTTAAATGCTTACACATAGACGTTAAAATACACATAGTACACGGGGACATGACATGGTGGGGTTATTTGTTTGTTTCGTGTTTTCCCTTTTCCTTATGTTTCTATTGTATCTTTATTTGTTTTGTTATCATGTCTTTCTTTGGTCTGCTTTTCCTTTTCTCGCTATCGCTTCATTAGATGGCCACTGGTGAAGTGACGGTGTGGAACTTACTGTCGTAGTTCCAGTGGAGGGACTGAAGACTAAAATTTACTGTTTAATGTTATGTATTTGTATTATTTTCCTTTATTCATTTTCATAATAATTTCATAATGTATTTTGTCAAGCCAGAGTTATGTGTCTGTGTTGAGTGCATGAGGAGACTATAGATAGCATGGAACCATGTGAAGATCATGTCACATGAGACAGGTGGATGAGCTATATTTTGTAGAGGGTGTGTACAATGTAACATGTTTGCAATTGATGCAGATGTAAGCAACAAAGATATGTTCTTAATATGGAAGTGAATTGTGCCATGTGTTCGTATGACATTATATGTTCCATTTTTAAAGTTCAAGCAACATACTTTGTTACCTTAAAAGGAAGCTGCTCTGTAATGTATATAAGCTCAACTATTACTGTACCACCTCAGAGAAACAGAGGCATGAGAAACTAAGAGATGTGAGGCATGAGAAACAAAGGCATGAGACAGAGGCATGAGAAACAATGGCATGAGGGTAGAGAAACTTAATGACAGAGAAACATAAAGCCAGAGAAACCATTTACATCTAGCATGATGGGATGAGAAGATAAAGAAATGGGGAACAGAGAAATCTGGAATGAAGACCTCTTATGTAGCCTTATTCTTATATGCCTGTTTCTCTCTGTCTGACACATGATACATAATAAATTGAATCTCTTGGCAAAGGTAACTGGTGTAGCTTCCGTGATTCAACCATAAAGGGGAAACCATGATTTTTAAATCTACAGCGTCGTACTCCTATAGGTAGACGTGGATCAGCTGAGAGTCAGCTGATGTGAGCTTGACTAACGTGACCTGCCGAACTGACGCTACGCTTGATTTATATTATCACAAAGACATGCAGATCATTTCAAAGGGGGATTTTTGGCCCCTCAATACATTGCTTATTCAAAGACTTCACCTTATAGAATGCCAAGTCTGGCTTTGTTTTATTTATTTTAGACACTGCACAAAGTACACACTAGCACACGAGTCTTAAAGAGGCAAACCCAGATGGGAACAGCAGCCTAAGGGCCTGCACTGACCTACATTCACACATGTGCTCAGACTCTGCCTGTCTGCTCTCTCATTGCTATGCATGCGTCCATTAAACGGCCACTATCACCACTTACGTCCCATGGTGCATTGCTAATCATCCTTGGGAGGATGGCAGGGTTGACGATTATGCTGTCTCTCTCTTTTTTGATGGGAGCTAAAGGTCAGAGCTTCAAAAATGGTAATGGAGGTGTCAGGGAGAGGTGAGGCAAAGGAGAAGTCGCGAGAAAGTCTAGCGGTGAAACTCGAGGCAACCCCCCGCTACAGCTTCACATATGCACAGCTTGATCGATAATATCTCCTTTTTGTGCTGCACGTTCCTCTCAATACATGGAAATATGCTTGCACTCAAACCTGACATCAGGCTGTTATCTATTCGATTCAAGCAGAGCTCATGAACGCGTGTATCGTAATACCGAGCAGCAGAGAGAAGTCACGCAGGGGAGTGGAGGAGTCGAGATATTACAGATAGAGAGAAAGAGTATACATGCGACGAGATAAGTGTTATGTTTGTACTTCTAATGCTCAAACTAAATAAAAGAAGTTTGTAAGAACAGAATATGTACAGATTATGCACTTGTTAGCTGTTAATTCATGGAACATTTAAAACAGTGTCTGGAATATTCTCAAAAAATAGCAATAGGCTCCGAATATGCCATATGAATAACTAATGTGGTGATACCACTATGGTATCACATGGTAATACCATGGTGCTTATTCTAATGCTGTGACCAAATATTCAGGATTGAGTTAAAGGGGAACTCCAAGTGTAATAGTTTAAGAATCTGCTACTGTAAACCCATATTCATACCCATTGTCAAAAATGATCTGAATATTATTGGGACATACTGTATGTCATCACTTTTATTAATGTAGAGCTTTACACAATACAATTTGTTTCAAAAGCAGCTTCAAGTAATAAACCATAAAATAAGAAAATCAGAATCAAACTTCATCAAATATGAGATAAATTCTAATTCTGCTGTGAAAACCTTACAAAAAAAGCTTAAAATGACGTAAGTCATTACTTAGAGGGGTGGTATAATACCCCTTTTTACAAGATGTAAAATAAGTCTCTGATGTCCCCAGAGTGTGTATGTGAAGGTTTGCTCAAAATACCCCACATATAATTTTTTATAGCATTTTAAAAGTGTCCCTTTTTGAGGGTGAGCAAAAACGCGTGGTTTTGTGTGTGTCCCTTTAAATGCAAATGACCTGCTGCTCCCTGGACAGAGGGTGGAGCTTCAAGAGCTCATGTGTGTTAGTAGCTCCAATAGGCTAGTTGCATGTGGCCGCCATGTTGGATTTCCGATCAGCAAGTGTGTGGATAGACACTTCCGGTTTCACTTTACGCCTGGTGCAGGGAGCCGGAGAAAGCCAAAAATGGTCTCTTATAGTTGTTTATTGAATCAATTATATCACTTAAAATACTACTAAGATCTATATATTACTATCACATGAGCCAATGGCAATTAAATGCACAAATGCATAGTCAGATTAATGAATGAAATACAACTGTTCACAAACAGAAGATTGTCTTGGACTCATGCTGCATACGCTTACGCAATGACAATTATGTAAATATAGAGTTACAACTACTAGAGTTGTTTGCATAAAATACCCCGTGAACATTCATACGTTTGCCCTGCGATAGGCTAAAATTTATCTCCATAAATACTATTTTCTCAATTCTGCGCATATATTTTCATTTACTTACATCAATTGCTCGATCAATATTATCATCACATATTTTACATTTACATGCTTTCTTTGCATCAATTATCTTTATAGATAAAAACAACGGCTGTAAAAAAAAAAAAAAAAAATCTTAATAATTGCGATTCATTTACATTTTTAACTGCAGTTAACACAATTTAATAGAGCGAAGTTTGTTTATATTTTTACACATAGTAAAATACTGTATGTGCTGCTTATAAACACCAGACAGATAATGATTTATGAAACAGATGCCCTGCGTCCCAATGTGCATACTATCCGCCCTATCTGCCCTAAATAGTATTGACAATTACTAATGTCACATACTATTTAGGATGGATAGTATGCACATTGGGACGCAGGCATGGTCTTTACTCACTTGCACAAAATAAATGTAGTAATAGAAAGCATAGAAACACACAGGTGAAATACACTGAAAATGATATGCATTTAAATTACATTTTCATGATCTGGAGCCATTTCAGTCTCCATCTCTGAGTCCGAGGCTGACTCTGGTGCGGGACTCTCGAAACGGTACATGACGGCACACAACAATGAAGTGCTGAAGCTGTTACCCTCGGAAAGCCAAGTCGCCTCTCTTGAATCCTTAAAACACTCATTGTGAAAAATGATCTCTCTGGTAATGGAACTCGCTGTCGTCTCTCGCTCTCGCTGTCAGATCACCGGAAGTACTGGCCCACACACTCAAGTTCAAACGTCAACGGTCGCCATATTGTGCACGGAGTGAATTACCTCACACAGACAAACACTGTAATGTCAGAAACTGTTCTGCCTTTTATGTTCAAACCGAAGTCAGACAATAATGGAGAGACTCAAGAAGAAGTGACAACATGTAGAATGCAACAGGACGTTTCTGAATGGTTAGTTGATGAATTTATGTAGCTGATGTGGAGTTAACTATCTTCAAGTCATTGTTATCATATTCTTTCATGATAATATAAATCGCTAGTGTGGGAACTGTTGTAAGATGCCTACAGAGTGACATGATATTGCATTTATGTTACGTACTGTATTGCAATAAATGTGAAAAGTCAAGTCAAGTCACCTTCATTTATATAGCACTTTTAACAATATGGATTGTTCCAAAGCAGCTTTACAGAGATAATAGGAAATTACCGTAACAGATTGTATAGGCTTTACAGCAGCTCTAGGATAAAGTTATTGTCCAGCTAAAGTTAGTTTTGATTGATTGATTCACTTCCTAACAGGAAAACCCTTAACGCGCTCCGGCCGCCCATCCGCACAAAACAGTGCCTGGTGTCTCGAGAACGCACTCCCTGAAATAGGTTCGAAGGTGCAAATGATTATCCGTTATCTCTGCGCAAAACTCAAAAACACAAACCCGTGGATACGCAGACGTCGCGCATGTGCGCATTACGTGTTCAGCCCAAAGGTATGTGCGTTTGAATATATATATATATATATATATATATATGTGCGCGTGTAGTCCTTCTTTACAAATCAACCCTCAATAAACTACTTGTCTGGCCTTAAAAATTTATAATACATAAACCGTAATTATCCCGACAATATTTTATCTGTACTGAGGTTAAGGGAAGGGAGGGAGGCCTTCACAGGGGAGGGACTGGTTGACACTTCAGGACTGCGTCGTCATCGTGTCCAGGTGCAGGTCCTTCATCAGATCAGAGAAAAGACGGATGCGACAGCTTCAACAACTCTTCCTCTTCTCATGGACTCACTCCCTTTGTTGTGTGTTCCCGGGGGCAGGGCTTATGTAAATTTAAGAGTTGTCATGTCACTAACCCTGGAGGAAGCTTGTGTAGTCCCTACCATCCGTTTGTTGTAGTCCTTAAAGTCCCACTCCGATCATATTGTGAGCTATTTTTAAACATTCTCAGTGGTCTTTAAATGATGATTATGCCGTTTTTAGCCAAAATCACAAAACCTGTGCCGTTTTCTGGGACTTCGCTTCAGCAGAGCGGCAGTAGCTCATTAGCAATTCGCCTCTGCGTTGTGGGCGGAGCCGTTGGCACGGATAATTATTATTATCCGAAGTTAATCAAAGTAAACTTGCCGGTAAAGACACAGGCTGTCCAGTTGATGGTGTCTTGATGGAAGGCACTGCATCCGACTTCAAAAATAATTTACTGACGAAGCCCATTTTTTTCTCCTGCCAGTTGGTGAAACAGTCTTCTGTGAAGTGCTGATCGCAAACTGATGTGTGGTTTTTAACATTGCCGTGACCAAGGAACGTAATCCATTCATCTCTCACAGCAACATGTTTTGGTAAAGCATGAAAGCTAATACCAATATCTCTCCTCTTAGCATTGCAACCCGCTACCGCACATAGCCTAGGTGTTGATCCGCCATCGTCTTCTCTACTCCTCAGAACCTGAGCGGGCGGGGCGGAGGGGAGTATGAGCTTGTGGCCCCGCCCAGTGGAGTTACTAGGTCACAACTCCAGTCTATTTTAGCCGGCATTTTAGCGTCTGCTACTGATTCACAGCCATTTGAATGCAGAAATACTCAGAAATACAACTTTGAGCTTATTTTTCTCAAGATATGTCCTCTAACATCAGAAAAATGCCACAAGAACATGTTAACACCTAGAAAAACATGATTTTCATCGGAGTGGGTCTTTAAAAAGCAAACTTTGCAGATGTTGTTTATGCTCAAACAGCAACATTACACACTAACTAAAGTTAGAAAAGTGAAATCATAATCAACCACCCCTTTAAAGCAGCACTCAGTAGCTTCGGGATTTCTTCGCTGTATTCTCGCTTTTTGCTCGCAGGTTTCTCTCTAGAGCTCCCCCACAGCTTCGGAATAGATATTTGACAACACTGTTGTAAAAACTCGTTGGTGATTCTCAGACACCAGAGGCTATAGATCAACGACATCAAAGCAGATGGGACATTCTTTAAAACGTCTTCTTCATTCGGGTTCGGACAGCGTGAGGGAGCGCAATAATGACAGCATTTTAGCAGATTTCTTTTGGCCGTAAAGCAATTGTTTACATCGCGAGACCTGATATCACGCGAGACTTCCTGACGCGGCGGCCGGCGGCCCGCCGGCTCAAAGTTGCAAGTGCGTATTTTCCGCTCACGGGCACCAGGGGGGTGCGAAACGACCACCATTCAACCCGAAATAAGTAATATAACCATTCCAATGACTCCGAAGCTGTTCAGTTAAGGTAAAAAAAGTTACTTAGTTCACCTTTAAGAGAGAATACTGATCCAAATAATTCCTTCTAAAGGATTTGGTCATTACGAGTGAGTTGGGAATGTTAATATTGCTAGAATGTTAAAGGGGTGGTTCGGGATTTTTGACATCGGACCTCATTTTTAAGTCAGCCTGGTTGTTATTCATCAGTGGAGACATTTCTTTTTTTTAAATTATCCAGTCCTTATATTTGGATAGTTAGCCGATGCTAGGCTAGCGCGAGTCAATGGTATATGTTAGCCAGCCATTAAAAACCGTTTTACCCACTCCACAGTGCACCAAACGCAAATCAGTTATAACACTAGACTATCGATGTATATGTCCGTTGAGAGAATAATGTTAGAAATCAAACTTACCTTTTCATCACATTGCATTAGTTATAATTTGTTCCCTGTAATCATAAGCCTTGTCTACAGCAGCAGCAGAGTGATATTGATTACCTAGGCAACCGAGTGAGCCGGTACACACATGACGCAAGTGTATTTACCTGCCGCGACTTTGATATCGCTGAGGAATGCTAGCTAACGTTAGCTGGATGTAACGACTGTAGTGCGCTTCTGTTCTGTGTTTACTTTTTGCCGCATTACTAACCGGAGCAAAGTAAAGTTCCGCAGCTGCTGAGAAACTAGTTCCTTTGGGATCATTGAGATGAAAGGTAAGTTTGATTTCTAACATTATTCTCTCAACGGACATTTGCATCGATAATCTAGTGTTATAATTGATTTGTGTTTGGTGCACTGTGGAGTGGGTAAAACGTTTTTTAATGGCTGGCTAACATATACCATTGACTCACGCTAGCCTAGCATCGGCTAACTATCCAAATATAAGGACTGGATAATTTTGAAAAAAAAAAAATGTCTCCACTGATGAATAACAACCAGGCTGACTTAAAAATGAGGTCCGATGTCAAAAATCCCGAACCACCCCTTTAATATTGCATTACTCATTTGTTCCTGTGTGGTTATTCATTAATGATGATAAAGTATTTGTTTAAAATAAAAAGACATGAGAAAATGAACATGAAACAAAATCTAAAATAGACATGATATTACAGCTGGTTGCAGCAAGGATGAATTGAGGCTGGATCTACTCGCAGCAGTAACAACTTAAATAAATAATAAATAATACTCAAGAGCACCGGAGAATCCAAGGATAAACAGCAAACCACCATAATAGCGACGAGAAAGGACAAACACCAACTGAAAATGAGGGCTTTAAATGCACAGGTTAACTGAGGAGGAAAACAAGGCACTAATCAATCAACTAATGAATCACTATGATAACAAATGCAAACATACTTAAGGCAGTTTACATGTAAAACGATGTACTAAAAACGGAAAGGTTTTTCCTTTGTGTTTTTTGTGTGAACAGAACACAACGTTGTCAAAACGATCCCGTTCACACAGATCCGCTTAAAAGATTAAAAATGCTGAATTCTGCTGCCAGGCCATTATGCAATGTCACTCTGTAAAGAAACATATGCCCCTATAGACTTAACACGTAATATGCATGCATATGACGCCACTGTTTTCACAAATTCACGTTTTTATTGTTTACACAGAGACAATAGTGGTACCGTTTTCAAAAGCTGACACTTTGAAACCCGTTTGCAAAAGTTTGGGCGGTGGAAGTTTTCAGGCCCCCAAAACGCCGTTGTCGTGTAAATAAACAGCCAAAACGCATAAAAGGGTTCATCCGCCACCGCCGAGGTGGGTCCAGCAGGAGGGGAGGGTGCGTTGCTGGACGTGCGCCGGGCCCTTCTCACAGTGCGGACCAGGGGAATCCGACTGTTTAATTAAAAGCATCGCAAAGGCAGGTGTTGATGCGATGTGATTTCAGCCCAGTGCTGTGAATGTCAAAGGGAAGAAATTCAATAAAGTGCATGTAAACAGCGGGTATAACTATGACTCTCTTAACGGACACTGAAATTAGGTAGGACACATCCGAGCAGCCGAGTTGAGGAGGACTCAGGGACTGCTCATTCTATTTCATCGGCCCCCCATGGCAGCTAATGTCAAACATCCCCGATTGTCAAGGAATGTTGATCCCTGGGACGACTGGAGGAAGGCAATGCTAGAAAAGGCACTGCTACTCCTGGAAGAACCGCGATTGGTGGCGGTGGAACTTAATTCCCTGATACTGGACATTTCAACAGGTCAGATGACCAGGAAAGAGGAGCTGGGGACATTGGAAGACTTTTCCATGTGTCAAGACTTTTTCCAACAAAGTGGATGCCTACCCCACCCAGAAGGTCAACTTATCCGAAACTAAAATCGAACAAACACTGCTGAAGATCTCAATATGCACACATCCAGCGGCTATATTGGCTCCATAGGAAAGATGCGGCCAGTACCATTCTGGAAGGTCGCTGGAAGGAGGCATTTTTGAGATCAGACAAGGGAGTGGATGGGCTCGAGGAGTCCTGGATTAGCACGCATGTCACCCCTGGCGTTTCCAGCATTAAGGCATCGAAAGGTGTTGTAGAGGAGAAATGGGAGGTGATGACACCCATTACATCCAAAAAGGTGACCGAATTCTCCCGGTTCTCTAAAATGCTATGACCAGGAATGTTAGAAATCAGGAATGGTGAGAGAACATTGTTCTTGGAACGTTTTTCATCTTCAAACCAAATTTGGGTCTTCAGCCGACAAAGTTTGAATCTCGTCTGGCTAGTGCGCTTCTCATAATGTTTACTCATTAGTCCAGTAGGCGGAGAGTAGACGGTCTTTTGTGACTGTTTGAACGCATTTGATCACGAGCGTTTACACTACCTCTGGAAGTAGTTGAAAGTGGACAAGTGTTAGTGTTAGATTTCCTGATTGGTCTAGGTGAGGAAAGCAACAACAACAAAAAAACAAATAATGAAAAAAAAAATGGATGGTGGTGAAAAGATTATGCAACAGTGATTTGTAAATAAAACCTACTTTCTTTTATGAAATAATATGTGGTTATTTGGGTTGTCTCCAGACCCAAATTTGTTTCACAACAACCCAAATAACCACATACAATTTTTATTTACAAATCAAGCAAAATAAAAAGAGGGGTATCAGATTCAGAAAGGGGGTATTGACAAAACAACAAACATAATCAGTCTAACTCCTTAGAAAGAAAGAAAACAAGAGTACAGCAAAATAAGCTAACTCCCTTGCTAACATAAACAGGAGAAAAAGTCCAATTCAAAATATAGATGGCACCCCCCCTCCCTCCCTCCCCCTACTTCCCTTCCTCCCTCCTTCCCTACTTCCCTTCCTCCTTCCCTACCTCCCTCCTTCCCTACCTCCCTCCTTCCCTACTTCCCTGAGATTGCTCTGCTCTTGACTCCTCTAAAATCATCCTGTCGTCATTTCAAAATCTGTGTTTATTCATATTCTTGCTGTATTATGTGGCCTCTCCTTCTCAATAAAACACATTCACACTTATCTTGACCACTCTCACCTACAAGGCCTTACTTTTGATAAGTTAATAAGGCAGCCTTGACGTTGACAAATCCAATTCAACAATAACAATCACTCAACAGCAATCCACAATGTCACACAAATGAACTCGTTCACATGGCAATAGGATGTGCTGAAAATGTTCCCCTCCACCATAGCTAAAAAATTACGGACATAAATCCACCGCCTCGAGAAATGAACAGCCAGGTTCGATGTCAGTGACATCAAAGGCCATTGGTTCTCATGTGTCTCATGGCCAATTGCAACACACTATGTCAAAAAAAAATATTATCGTAGAGCTTCAGAAGAACTATATAGCACATGTGTCACGGGCTGGTTGCAGCAGGGACGAAACTGGATCTTAGTTGAGCAGTCTTTATTGAAAACAAAAATCTGACATCTGAAATACTTCTCAGAAATACCAAAAACACGAACAGAACAACCGGTAAATAGCAACGACGACAGTAGGGCTGGGCGGTATGACGGTATATATCGTTACCGCGGAAGAAAATGTCAACATAACAGATTTTTTTATTCCGTGATACCGCGACATGTAAATAAGTGGGCGTGGTTAACTCACTTGCAGCGTGCGACGGAGACACTGAGATTTGTCAAAGAAACATGGAAAAAGCAGATCAAGAGGATTCACAAAGGAATTACGTTTTCTAAAGGGTTGTTGTTAACGTGATATTTTCGGGGGAAAAGGCGCAGCAGTCAACTATAGCAGTGCAGCACCCGTAGGCTACAGTTAGAGGATCATCATTCTAAGTGTTTCTTATGTATTATAGTTACTTTTTAAACACGAAAATCGCATTCAGCATGACATGCGAGCGGTTGCCGTGGTAATGAACAACCTGCTTGTTAAAGCAAATGTATAATCCTGTATCTGAGGCAAAATTACTAAATATGCAGCGCGAGTTATATGTTTCTAACTCCAAACAATTGTCCACTGAACCAGCTGATAAAATCTTCCTTTGATTCAATGCGTGATTACAACTTGTCACTCAAATTAACCGATCGCATTTTACTGATGCAAAAGACGCGCGCGTGCAGTGCACTACACGCACAGAGAGGGAGCGCAGTGTGTCGGTGTTCACCGGGCTATGGTAAAATAATGACGCAGTTACAAGGTGTGTATAATTTACACTACTTGGTCAACACTAACAGTAGCTGCTGTTCGGTTTTCATACTGCTGTTCTCCTAGTCACTTATGAACTTGATGAACTTAACACTTCTGAAACTCTCTTGATTAAAGCTTTAGGTGACAGCTGCCAACCTATCACAAAAAGAGCAAAACAAGCCCTTTAAAACGCAGTATAAGCAGACATTGCAAATAATGTACCGGGAAAACATTTAAACATAACTAGTATTTACTAATATCCTAACAAATTAAAAGGAAGTAACTAATTTATTATGAATAGAATAGTTCCAAAAAAAATATTCAGATATTATAGACTGACTGATGAATTAAAGCAATAACATGAGATTGAAAAATTATTCAGCAACACTTTATTTAAAGTTTGAGTTGTATTTAATATCAATCAGTTGGGGGCAGTTAATCTAAAAGTTGATGAGTGTTTTGTTTACTATATTTAGCTATTAAAAACAGTTTACCAAATAAATAATTTACCAAAGAAAAGAAAAAGAAAATTCAAAGTACTTTTCATTTCTAAAGTATTTGGGTTTATTTCTTATACAAAGCCCTTTTTGTCGATTTTTCGAGAATAACTATATAAATATATAAGTTATAACTATATCGTGAAATATATCGTTACCGTGAAATAAAATTTCTCATACCGTGAAACAGAATTTTGGTCATACCGCCCACCCCTAGACGACAGACAACTGAACAGGACTAAACACAGGGCTTAAAGGAACACTTAGACTTTTTGGGACTTTAGCTTAATCACCGTATCCCCCAGAGTTAGATAAGTCCATACATACCATTTTCATCTCCGTGCGTGTCGTAACTCTGTCTGACGCACCCATCGCTAGCCTAGCTGAGCACAAAGACTGGAGGTAAACGGCTCCAGCTAGCATACTGCCTAGAGCCCTGCACGGGGCAAAAAATCCAGCCCTAACCGAGACCGTGGTGTTCAAGCCCTAATCCGGCCCCAGCCCGAAAACGTCTGCAATTTTTCAGCCCGAACCCGACCCAAGACCAACATCAATATCACTTTGAGCTCTCTCTGACGCGCGCTCTTTGATGCCAGCTGTCTCTGCTAGACGCACACACAAGATGCACACACACACACACACACACACACACACACACACACACACACACACACACACACACACACACACACACACACACGCTACTAGGTAACATTTTATTATAGGCCTCAAACATAACTACCACCACCGACAATTATGCCCACAGATATTAATACAGTCTGTCCATTACAGAGAAGCATAAGCATGCAGTAGAGAATATTGTATAGCCAAATGTGATCTAGCAGTAAATAAATATTTACGGCCTACCTTTTTTTGATGTCAAGTAACTTTACTGAAGAACAACGTTTCAAAGAACTCTTCGCCAACTGGCTAATGTTAAATAATAATAAAAATATAATAAAGAAAAAAAAAATCTGTTGAACTGAGTAGGTTCACTCACTGTTTATTCGCGATCGTTGTGAAGAAAAAGAATAGCATCCATTGTTGAAGGCTTCAGGCTCGGTAATCAAATCAAAACTCTTTCAAAATGCTGCTTTTCCTGAAGTATTGGGAACTTTTAGTAACTCCTTATGCTCCAACTTCTCCCTGATGCTCTGCATGGTCAACTGTCACCTAATGCATTGCACTTGCGTGATCGCATATTGCGTAGCATATTTATAATATTATCAATATAAAAATATTTCATACAGTAGCCTGCGCTCTGCACGTATATTATGGGCACGATGAAAAGAGAAAAGCTAAATGAGCCCGAGTCCGACCAAAGCCCAAAAAAAAAAAATATATATATATATATATAAAAGAATTGACCCGACTGCTCCCAATAAGTGACAAAATAACGCCAACATTTTCCTATTTACATGTTGTGATTTGTATAGTCACAGCGTGTACAAATAACATGGTCACATATTCTCAGAAGGCGAAGCACTGCTACGTGGGCGGAGTGATTTGCTCGCAGCGCCTGAGAAGCCCTGTGGTGAGGAGCAGAGAGTTCGCTCAGAATTGGAGTAAATCACTCCGCAGAAGTAGCAGTGCTTCGTCTTCTGAGAATATAGTCCCCAGTATGTATACGGTTAGAAGACGGCTGTGTCTCATGTGACATTGTTATTCGTACACGCTGTGACTATACAAATCACAACATGTAAATAGAAAAATGTTGCCGTTATTTTGTCACTTATTGGGAGCAGTATGCTGTAGCCATTTACCTCCAGTCTTTGTGCTAAGCTAGGCTAGCGGTGGGTGCGTCAGACAGAGTTACAGCACGCACGGAGATGAAAAAGGTATGTATGGACTTATCTAACTCTGGGGTATAAGGTGAATAAGCTAAAATCCCAAAAAGTCGAAGTGTTCCTTTAAATACTCTGAAAACGTTGGGAGAAACTAACTAGACACATCTTAACTAAGGACTCTAATCAAATCTGTAACCAAGGAGACAAACTGAAACACAATGAAAACTAAGGGTACGTTTACACGACAACTATATGCTTAAAACTGAGAAGTTTTTCCTTTGAGTTTTCCATGTACAGACGACACCATTGTCAAAACGATCCCCAATGACATGGATCCGCGAAAACGACTAAAAACGCTGCATTCTGCTGCCAGGCCATTAGATGGCGATGAAACACTATAGACTGAACACGTAATATGCATGTGCATCATGTCATCGTCTTCAGAGATTCGTGTTTTTGTTGTTTACACGGAGATGGTTTTCAAAAACTTGCACTTTGAAACCCGTTTTCAAAAGTTTGCATTTTCAGGACCTTAAAATGCTGATTTTATGTAAATGAACAGTCAAAATGCATAAAAAGTTAAATTTTCAATCTATTTAATTATTATTATTTTTTTTGTGTGTGTGTGTGTGTGTGTGTGTGTGTGTGTGTGTGTGTGTGTGTGTGT
This sequence comes from Leuciscus leuciscus, assembly GCF_965113295.1. Lineage (NCBI taxonomy): Eukaryota > Metazoa > Chordata > Actinopteri > Cypriniformes > Leuciscidae > Leuciscus > Leuciscus leuciscus. The sequence goes on from NC_138732.1 coordinate 39,150,838, forward strand.
GTGTGTGTGTGTGTGTGTGTGTGTGTGTGTGTGTTCCATTGGAAACTACATCATTTTGTAATGACTGTCACGAAGACACTGTGCTGTGTCTTGTGTTTTGTAAGGACTTTTATGTAAGTGTATATTCATTAGTTCCCATTGTTTCTGTTCTCTTCCTGTGTTTGGTTCCTGTTTTGCCTTGTACCCTGTTTTGTCACCATAGTTATCCTCATAAGTTCTAATGACAACAAATCACCAACACCTGTCCCTCATCCAGTGGCGCAAAAAGTGGGTATGCGCTATATGCGGCGCATAGGGGCACCAAAGCGATGGTAAAAAAAAAAATATTGCGAGCGGGCGAGGGCGCCGTGAGCGGAAAGATGGAAAAGGACATGGCATGTCAAGGGATGCGATAGCAGCTAAATAAGTGGATGGTGAAAGGCAACAGGGTGTGTGTGTGTGTGTGTGTGTGTGTTCATCTGAGCCTCATTGGTATGTCACTGCTCGTCAATGTCAGAATATTTGAGATGACCAATCAAAACAAAGTAGGCGGGCTTTATGTTCACAGAAGCTGCTGAACGCGAATTTTAGCAGAGCGACTTAACGCTTCAGTTTACGGTCAAGTGCGATAAGATGTAAGTAGCTAAACTAAACATTTCATATTTGACCGTTTTTTAGGTCATAAATGTTAAACGAATGACAAAAATAATCAGGCAAACTAATAAACTTTTGTCTAATTTCGCCATTTTGAACTGAAAATAGGCCTATGTTACGAGAGAAGTGAGGAGACTGAGAGAAATGAGGAGAGAGCAGGGACTGACAAATAATTTACTGCCCGCTAACATGGTTTTAAAGCTATTTCTTATCCTTGTTTTGTCCTTCAAACGTCTTGAAATGCACATATCAGGGAAATAAAAAAAATGATCTCCCTAACAACCTCAAATTTAGGACCTCTTTGATTTTAAAGCCCTGTATTAGGCATAAGATCAATAATGAATGTGTACATATTATGAATGTATTTAATAAACTTAGCTTTCCTAGTAGCTTTCAGTAAATGAACGCGTCTGAGAAAATAATTCATAAATCAGCTGACCCTATCTTTACTTTCTTCACTGACAGACATACGTGAAAAGCCTATATCAGTCAAAGCTCATCTTTAGGAGGGGAAGAGACAGGGCAAGAGAAAAACAAAGAGAAAAAGAGTGTGATGCTGAAGAGGAGAGAAAAATAATCAGCTGCCCACTGACATGGTTTTAAAGCTATTGTTATCAAAAAAAAATTGGCTTTCAAAACACCTTACAATGCACATATGTAGATCAGAGAAATCAAAATGTTCCCCCGAGTCCGAAACTAACTAGCCTACCTCACATTCGGGACCTCAGTGATTATAAAACCCTGCAATATGTATGTTAATGACACAAGTTAATAGTGAGCATTAGACCCTAAACTAAAGTGTTACCTTTTTATTAAATCATACCCTCATTGGGGGCTGAGCCCCCCTAAAATGAAAACCCTAGAATCGCCCCTGGTTATTGGTCATATTTGTCACGTGTTCTGTTTATATCATTCTTTTTTTATGCAAAACTATGTAATTTATTTTGATTCTAGGGGTGTTTGTCTTTTCTGCTCCCACTAGTGACACCAAACAGAATAACAAAAATATAGATTTTGAGAAGAAAATTCCAGAGCTTTCAAAGAATAATGTTTTTAAGTTAATCTTGATCGTTTTACCTTTGTGAGTACTGTCTATAGAAAAAAAAAAAAAAACGAACCGGATTGGTGCTTGCAACATGGAGCTGCTACAGCTAATGCCCAGAGCTCCCACTCAGCTAAAACGGCAGTTATGGGGGCATATACATAAAGAGTGTCTTTGTGCCTCTTAACAGACACAAAATGCAATTAAAATGTCTGTCCAACATGAACAGGGCCCTTACATGACAACAAGATGCGTTTAGCAACTTAGCCATTGTTTAAATTCACCTAAATAGTGTTTTAGACGGCTAGCTGTAGTCTCGCGCTGAAGTCCCGTGGGAACTCAGTTGTAGCCGGAAGAAGGTAAATAGCAGTGTGCAGGTGGGAGGAGCATAGTGTGTGTGAAGAGTGAAGATCGGAGTTGCTCACAAGTGAAGAAGAAATGGTTTGCGTTTGTGCCGTTCTGAATTGTGGCAACAGAATGCGAAAATACAAGAACTTACATTTTCATCGTCTTCCTTTCCATGACCTCGAGATTCTGCAGTTGTGGCTAGTTGTACTTCAACTTGATGTGCAAACTCCCATACAAGTACTACGCGCTAAAGATTACCGCATTTGCAGCAAACACTTTGACAAGGATGACTACACAGACACAACACAGCGGGGTCATGGAAAGGAAGACGATGACAATTGAAGTTCTTGTATTTTCGCATTCTGTTGCCACAATTCGGATCAAACAACTGAGTTCCCACGGGACTTCAGCGCGAGACTACAGCTAGCCGTCTAAAACACTATTTAGGTGAATTTAAACAATGGCTAAGTTGCTAAACGCATCTTGTTGTCATGTAAGGGCTCTGTTCATGTTGGACAGACATTTTAATTGTATTTTGTGTCTGTTAAGAGGCACAAAGACACTCTTTATGTATATGCCCCCATAACTGCCGTTTTAGCTGAGTGGGAGCTCTGGGCATTAGCTGTAGCAGCTCCGTGTTGTAAGCACCAATCCGGTTTTTTTTTTTTTTTTTTTTTTTTTTTTTTCTCTATAGACAGTACTCACAAAGGTATAACGATCAAGATAAACGTAAAAATTGCCCGGAGTTCTCCTTTAAGGGGGGTTGCGCATCAGCCCCTTGTTAACCCGTCTATTTAAACCCCTATTATTCAGTCATTTGTTGGTCATTGCTCTTGTATGTGTGTTCTTGTTGTTCCCTGCATTCTGTGTGGATTATTCTCTTGTTCTTGGATAGGATTATCTGTGTTTGTGTTTCTCAAATATTTGGTGCTTGCATCTGGATTCTCTCTCTCTGCCTCGTCTCTGCTCACGTTACAATGACAAGGATGAGTCAATAGTGACATACTGTTCATTTTCAGATTAACTATTGTTTCAACTTTCTCAGGAAATAGAAGCTTTATAGTTTATGTTTTTTGAATACAGAGAGCAAGATTAAAAAAGTGTCCTTCAAAGTAATATGAATGAAATAAAAGACAATGAAATTAAAATGACAAAATACTCTGTAATGTTTGTTTTAATGTTGGATTTGAAGCACTTCCAGTACAGTAAAATGTGTTATCTGTCCTTTTAATGTTTCATTCTGGAGGTAATTTGCATTTTAATTTGAGCTTGAACCTGCGCTTAATGGAATTTAATTTAAAGACGCTTTAAAGATTATCCAGCCTCTAGTCCGAGACATGCAAATACAAATTCACACAACTGATAGATGTGTTCACCCTCACATACATTATTGACCGTAATGCGTAAGATAAACCAAAATAATAACAATCTCTTCTTTAAAATGCATTGCTATACGAGAACTTTGAGGACATTCTCAATGAGAGAATACATGAGTCTTGAAATCCTTTAATGCGTCAGTAAACTGCACTTTCACAAAAATAAAAGACAAACCGCTTTCTATCCATCATCAATTGCTAGCGCTCAGCTATAAGGAAATACATTTTTCACAATGTAGATTGTGTTGCTGTGGATTTGGAAAGCCATATCTGTGAAATAGGAAGTGGCCTCGTCAAGCGTTTCACTGTTTACAGCGGCTCTGAAATCCACATTTGAGTCAATATTGGGTTAGGCTGGGAGGGAGACGGCACTCTGATGCATGAAGAGACTGCTGTCCTCCCACAGATGCTGAAGATGAAGTTTCCTATTCCGTAATTAGAGATGAGAGACTCAGGTTGTAAACAACATGTAGGCCAACGCTTTCTCCTCAGCTTGAGAGTATGTTGCCGTAAAATGAACTCTGAACGCCAGGGTTTATACAGCCTGTGTGCCCTTTTGTCGTCATCGTGTGTTCATGTACGTGTGTGTTTTGCATGCTATTTTGTACGTAATTTGACAAACACATTTTGCTAAGCCCCACAAAAACATTGCATTTATATTACAGGCGTTGCTCTTTCAGAGCTCGGGAGGCTTAATGGAATCATGTTTTGTTCAAGTATTATTTTAGTCTCAGATGGTTTTCTTCCAAAAATTTGTTTGGAGAAATAAAAGACGACAAAAATGGGATCTCTTCTGAAACCCTAAAGAAGACGTGTGTGAGACTACTGTGGCCTGACTACTGAGTTTGGTGAAGAATAGTTTTGTCATCAAAACTGTGTCATAATTCATTCAATCCCAATCTGGTTTTTGGACCCTATTGACTTTCATTGAATAGCAAAAATACATTTTAAAGCTGTGCTGGAGAGGAAGATTTTCAGTGGATGATGACTTTTTCATTCTGATTCTCACACACAACCATCACATGGCTTCAGGAAATGTGACATAACGTCATTTGATCTACTTTTATGATTATTTTTGTCCTTTTTGGAACATAACAGCCCCCTCGCTGTATGCTTTCACTGTATGTGCGAACATTCTGCTCAACATCTTTTGTGAGGCAGGCAGAAAGTTATATGGGGTTTGTAGTGACACAAGGGTGAGTGAACGACGACAGAAAATGTACTTTTTTTTGGTGAATTATTCCTTTAAATAAAGAGTAAATTGAGACTTTGGCTGTCTCTCTGCTGTCATATTAAAGATATGCTGTTTGTCATTCTCTTTCCTACAGACACATTTCTCAACAGCAGTAGTTGTTATGTAGGCTCTATAATATGAGCCTCACCCTGTGGTCTGTTCCTACACACTGCAGTGTGGGTGACTCATCAGAAAGAGGACAGCAGATCCAGAACGCAGAAGGATACAAGGAAGGGTCTGCAGCACATTGAACCAATTAACTCCACACCACTGGCAGGGCTGACCTTTGGAGGCGTTTCACACTGATGTAATTGACGCTGCAAAGGCTGTTGCGTTGGGGATGATAAAATACTGCCGTATTACCATAGAGCAAAATATAATTTGTGCTGTTATGTCAATAACAGCTTACAACATAATTCGGTTCTTTATTTTCTTGTGTTTTTTTCTACAATTGCCCTGTCAGAAGGCTGCTATGGCTGCAGTTCTGTAACATTTATTCCATGCTTGGCAGTGCAGAACCTGTCCAGACTCTAAAAACCATGTAAAAGGAATTCAAAATCAATTCGGAAACATAAAAGTATAGGCCAACGCAGACAAAAATGTGTGCTGACTGCTTTACCACTTTGGGATGATCACTGCATCAGTGTGAACTGGAGCCAATAAATGTTCACATGAACTTCTAGCAGTAGGAGACTTAATGAACGGACACATTAAACAGTTCAAATGAATGGAGACGATGCAAGAAGTCTATTTCTTTCTTTTTTTTTTTTTTGTGAAGGCCAACTTTTCTGGCGGTATCAAGAGGTATTTGTGTTTTAAGACACATTAAAGTAAGAAAGTCAAGAAAGTACTTTTAAAAGAAATGCGTTGCAATATCGCGTTACTCCCTAAAAAAGTATTTTTTTAAAGTTATTGTGTGACTTAGTAACTTTTTATGGAAAGTAATGGGTTAGGTTACTTTTTCTCAGCTAGGCTTGCTTGTTTGCTTTTTAATAATAATGTACATGGGAACATTATTACACCAAAAGGGAAAATATAGCCCACATGGATGATAGTTTGGGTTTGATGCGGCAGGTTTATATTACATGCTGGTGTCAAAAAGGACAACTAACTTCCAGAAGAAATCACTTATTTCAGCCTGCAAAAATTATTTTAATCACATAATATATTTCCATCTGTGGCCCGGGATGTTGCACTGTAAACATATCCAACCTACGTTTTGTATGACAAACTTTGTTTTTAAAGTTTATTCAACATAAAAAAAAGTTGAGATAACTCAAACAAGTGTATGGAATACCATTTTAGACCGATTAGTGTGACCAAATTAATATTTAAAGTTGGGAGAACTAACAACTTTAAGTTTGTGAATAGGATAGACCACAGAGGAGGATGAGCATTTTTTTTTTGTATTATTATTACACGCAAAACGCTATTATTGGCATTTCTCCCGCTTCGTCTTCGAGTTGCCTCAGGCGGCACCCATTTTTTTCCGACACTTCGGTGAGTGTTGTTCTGTGTCTATTCATTTACTATAGATTTTGAATGATATTTGTTGACAATATGCATTCATTTTGTACTATTCATACTAAAAAGTTTTAAAAGGAGCCATATTGATGAAATTGTATTGTCACTGTTAATGGTTGTGGTTCTGCCCATTTAAAGATTGTTTTTGGAGGACCAATGTTGTTGTACTGAATAGCATTTATTAAATTAATTCACTCATGGATTGACACTTCTTTGCTGAACTTAATAGTTTAGGTTAGTTGAACACCAACTTTAAGTTTGCAAATGCAATAAAACTCAAGTTGGGTAAACTGAAAAGTCCTGTAGCTAGTTGCCTTAAACAAAATTTCGATCCTCACCAATTGACTGATTCACATGAAATTTGTCATGTGTCATCTATAGACACTTATGACAAAAAGTGATCAATATCATTTTAATTAGTCAAACCATTTAGAAGATATAAGCCCATTCATTTTGTAGCCAATGCTCCAGACTTATTAAACTATATCTTCTAAACCATTTGATGAATCTAAATTCTTTTGACAACGTTTTGTCTTTAGACAAATGACACATACACAAATTGGTGTTAAATTGACAAAAGGTCTAGGAAGAGTTAAAAAAAAAAAAGTATGTTTATCAAAAGCTCAAAATGGCAAAATAATTTAATGCATGGCATAAAATGGCAAAAGTTTGATTGTAACCTGTATGGTTGTATTATTTATTTTACCACCACCACCTATGGACTCATCCAGGTGGATGTGTGCAAATGAGTAGTGGGGGCATTTGGGACCACCCTACCAAATTTGGTGCTTCTAGGACTTATGGTTTTGTCTGGCCAGACCCTTTTAGGGCAGAAAAGAAGAAGTAGAATATCAGTACAAATACAATAGTGTTCCAGCACCTTCTGTGCTTGGATAATAAAAGGAAATACAAATTCACGCTTGTACCGACCAAACAAACCTTTCAGATGCTGCCATTCTGGAACAGGACGCAGGAGAAGAAAGTTCAACACTCTTACTTCATCAATTAAGAAATAAATAAACTCACATGTGATGTTAATCTAAGTCATTTTTGCTTATTAGTATGGTTGATCATTGAAGGCCAGCAGCAAAGACACTGGTTAAGACATGCATTTGTCTTACTTTTTTAAAACATATGTAATTATTGCAGGTTTGTGTAATAATCTGAGTTTGCATTTCACTCTTTTTATTCATTTTGAGGAACACCTAAACTGTTTTTGTGCAAGTGAGATGAGTAAATGCTCACATTTAGTCTAGAACTACAATAGCCATCATGCAATTACGATTCCTCTCTACATGGGGACAGGAGAGCTGTCAGTCAGTACATGGGAAAACAAAGTAACTTGCGTTACTTATTTGAAAAAGTAACTCTTTTTCATTTAGATGTCATTTTAAAAGTAATGTGTTACTTTACAAGTTACTTGAAAAAAGTAATCTGATTACATAACTCGTTTTACTCATGTGTAACCCCCAACACTGTCCACCAAAACATTGATAGATTGGAGATTGATATTATAAAACATAATATAATACAGGTTTTACATTTGTTTATAAATATTTAGAAATTTGGAACTGCTTGGGCACAGTTTGAAACACCAGATAGACTGACAGATTTTAAGACAGATTATAATTTTTCTTACCATTTTTTTCTCTCATTGTTTGGTTAAAGACTGTTTATTCTAGTCTTAGTCATCCTTCTGTTCCACAGGTCTTCACAATTCTCTCTAGACTATCACAGCTCTATCTAGACTTCAGCACTGCATCGACTGCAACTGAACGTGGAACAAAAGGTGAAGGATAAAAGATGAGATAAATGTTAATGAGAAAAGATTTGATATCAATTCTCTGTTCAACTCTCTATCCACAAACACAAACTTCCTCAAGGTTTGGGATTGAGATTGAAAATGGAAAGGTGTCATGTACCACCGGAGTCATTTAAACATCTTCATTTCAGGACTATGTTGGGATAGCACTGCATTTAACTGTGCTGTCGCTTCACACATATTGGACTGTCTCTCTAGACAGTACTGCAAGAAACTTGTACATCATTGACTGTGAGGCAGTGAGCTGTGAGAAAACTTTGGGCCAAGTTTTGACAATTACAAAGAAAAAGGCATAAAAAAAAAATCCCAAGACTGAATAATAAAGGAAACATTACCCCAACTGCATGATGAAATAAATCTGCATGTGCTGAATATATATGCTGTAAAAATGTTTTACGTAGGTCTATTATATCATACTATTTGTTCATCAAACTGTAAAAATAGAGCAGTTTTCTTTGTAATACCTTTCAAAATGTCAGAAAAAAAAACTGAAAACTTCTATAGCTGAAACTTTGTGTGGAATAACTTGTCACAGTTTCTTCGACAATCACGTCTGCCTCTTTAAATTGCTGGTGAGAGGTGATTGGTCATTGTGTTGAAGCAGAAATATCCCATGAGAGACTTGGATTTTCAATGCAAATCAGGTTTTGTAAAATATTTCCCCCCTGCTGTGTCGTCCTCTATACACCGGCCGTCAGAAGAAGGCCCTGCACTGGAGGGAAGTATGCAGAAGCTGATCAGAATTTAGACATCGGAGTGCACACTGCTTCATTATGAGATACCTTCTGGATAATATTGTGCTCACTGGCAATTCAAGATGAATTTCAGCATTACATGGTACAGTGATACACTGGTTATAATACAAATGTGGTTTACTAAATTTGATATATTGTTTTTCCCCCTAAATGTGTGCCTCATAATGGCCTTTGCGGCGTGTTATTCTGTGATTTGCTGCACATATATATCAGAAGTGTTAATTTGCTGATGCTGCTGAAGCTTTGCCTGTTAATGAATGGAATATGTGGAGTATTTGTTTACTTTGTAATTCAGTTGTGAAAATAGCTGTGTGCACTTCAAAGTTGAATACACAGGAAAAATAGATAAAAACAGAAAAGATCTATAATTGGAATCTGTGGACTTCAGAAACCTTTGCTGACGCTCAGCAGCCTCTTCTTACTTTAGCTAATGGAAATTATCTAATAGGACACGTTTACTCCAGTCTGTGAATGCCTTTCATCCCAGGAAATAAACATTAAGATATAGGGAAGATCCCAAGAATTCCTAGGCAAATAATAAAAAATAAATAAATAAACTTCTGCCACTAGTAATGGTTTGAGTTGGTGCCAGCATATTTGTTTGGCAGCACAATGGAAAACAAGGTTTGTTTGAGAAACCTCTTTGGAAATGGTCAAAAATGAAGTTGAGCCAACAGCTCTTACATGTCCTGAATGTGCGCAGTGAACTCGTGTCTCGTGTCTTTTGCTGCGTCTCACCCATGAAACGGCATTCTAAAAATGAGGCACCCAAGTTAAATTAGTTCAACTCACGCCTAAACTTTGCTTTTTTCTCATTCCACTGGCCACATCTCTTTTTTTTTTTTAACGCAATAAAGCATTTCTGAGTGAACAACCGCTTAAGACTAGGAACAAATTACTCAAATAAATAAATAAATAATGAATTCAATAAAACAACAATTAAAAGCACCAGTTCATTCTAAAATAAATAAATCAATATTAATTAAATAAATAAATGTATCTATTTAGTTTGTCAAATTCCATGAAAACACAACATTTATTGTTTTTTGTGAAATTTATTGTTATTTCACAATATCCTCTTTCACACACTATTGCTGTTTAAATTTCTATTTTTTTTTTCATAATAAAATGTGCTCTTTAAAAAAAGCCATTTTTCATAATAACATGCTGTTTTTACAAATGACGCCTATATTTGACGAATCATGTATTTCCAAAGCACAATTTTCCCAAAGATAATTTTTTTTTTTTTTCATAACAGAGGACATTTCACAAATGCCAATTAGCAGGCAGTGGGAGGTGCTTAATTACAAAAAAAATGTATACAAAATGTAAGTACATAGTTAAAGACAGCTAATTTAAAGTGGGACCGTGGGAAATATTTTGGTTGAAAATAATTTATAGGTAAAGATTTTGGTCAAAGTAGTTTAAACAGGGAGCTGCTAGAGTCAACACATAATGCTGCAATGCCCCAGTGAGAAGCCAGAGACGACAGTGGCACGACACCAAAGACTCTATTCTCGTGGTATAAGGAGAAGAGAAAACTTCGGGAGAACCCAGTCTACAACTCAATGTTAACTCAGACATTAACAAGTGTCTTTTAGGCTTGTTTATTATGTACTGGCGTGGTAGATGTAGAATAATTTCTCATTAGCCATTCCTTTTATTTGATTTTTCACTGAAGGGTGAAGGGCTTTGAGCTGAGGTCGTTCTTGTGATGCCATCTGTCAGTGAGTATTGCCATGATGTAATTTTCCTCCTGAGTTAAAGCAATTAGTCACATGACATTTACAGCTGATTGTTTCAAAAGTTTATTTGGCCTTGAGGAAAGATGGCAGAACGCAGCTCAAGTGTTACCAGAGGGTCATGCGCCAGCCAAGCAACTGCCATTCATATGAACGGGAAAGCTACATTTCTCCAAGTTTAAACTCTGCATTTGAATTGTATTCCAGGTCATCATCTGTCTGTCTGCACCTGCCTATCAATGCTAAATGGTCATAATAAAGTATTTTACAAGGAACCACATGCAAATAAGTCTTTATCAATCAATGATCTGCTCCTGTTCTCATAATTTGTGTGAAAATAAATAGAAGTTGTTGGTGTTTTACTGTCTCTATTGTTCAATTCAGCTGGAAACTGGAGTGAATTGCATGTATAGGTAAGTTTTGGATAGAAACATGTTTTTCCAATGAGTCTAGGTAACTTCTGCAAGATTAAAATGTTAAATCTTCACTTCATAGAAAGGCATACAAATGATATATGAATACCTATTTTAATGAGATCTAATTTGTGTTAATGCTCTTGTATTAGAGCCAAACATAGCTTATAAATTTAATTAAACCTAAATTGATTAACTTGTCAAAGCCATGTATTGTTATTGAAAAAACATTTTCAAGATCCCTGACCATAGACCTTTTTGCCTTTAACTTCTCCGACATCTTTCAAGCTACATTTACCAAACTTAGTACAGTCCTTCGACCGGTTCTGTGAACTCTGACTTTTCTAATTGATTAGACTTGCCTGTAGCGTCCAATCAAAAATCCAATAGACGGCCATTGAAAATGTGAACTCTGTTTGCCTCTTCAATACTGATTGTGAGTCTCATTTATTTGTTAGAAACAACTCGCATGCATCAGTCTCTAGAACATTTAACCTTATGCATATGAATGACCTTCACTAATTATGTTAATTTTACAGCAAACTGGCATCTGACAGACCGCCTTCTCACCATGCTTTACCGCTCTAGTATGAGAAGAGAACGTTGCATAAACCCACCTTGTCGGCATAGCAATGAAGTCAAAGTGATTGGAGCATTGCAGAAGAATAAACAATGACTCAGAGGCAGCGCTTTACAGTTAAACTTCAGAGACTTTCCTTCCTCCGGTAGCAGAAGCTGAGGTTCCAAGGGTTGAATATTTCACTGTTAGTCTACTTAATGATGAACTATTCTACATAATGATAAACAGAAACATACAGTAAGTCCTCCATGTTATGCACTTCAATCTAGAAATATTGGCCTTGCATGCTGTTTTCTGCGCTTCCATTCAAAATCTGTCCTGCAGCTATTTTCTCCCTGCTGCACTGTAGGTGCCCTCAAAGTGATGGAAAGCACCCAGCAATGTTAACATTATAGTGAATATGTGATTCTAACAGTGGTATGTAAACACACAAGGAGGGTAAAATATGCGTGAGAGCCCCGGGGTACATCAGTCAAAGAGGGTTAATGCTGTCGTGTTGATTTGACTTGGCTATTTTTTGCAAAGATGGTATTCTGAGATAAAGTGATGTTACAGGGCAGAACTGCCCTCAGCATACGCAGAGGCAAGCATTTATTTGCTTCAGATGAAAAAAAATTCACCTGGCAGAAACCGCTGTGTTGTATTTATAATGGAACGGCGATGAGGCCTACCGCAAGTTAAAGCACCTGACAAATAATATTGTTTGCAATCACTGAAACAGCACCACTTGAACCACTGAAATTAGTTTTGTGTTTGTGAACATACGTGCGGAGTCAACATACAGCAATGATTTTGAAAACTGATCCTGCATTTGTGAAAATTGAAGCAGTTATTTGTATTTCTGTTGTAGTAAATATGTGTTATTACTCAACATTGCCTACTGCTGAAATGTAAAAAAATAAAAAATAAACGAATGAAATCAATTTAAATCAAAGATGCATTGCTTTCAATCCATGTCGTCTAACTTTAAGGCCGTGCCGTCATAGTACTAAAATTGTTTGTCGTACAAATGTAACAAAAACATCTTTAAAAATGAAACACTGACATTTTTATTTCTATGACCTCCCATAGACCCAACAATAGCATTAGCACGTCATGTTGATGGTGTAATGTGTCCATGTTGACATCTGCCGGATTTATAGAGTTTGATTTGGGCAGACATGATCCTATCAGAACTATGCTGTGATCCATCTTGTGACCCAGAACCTCTGTGCTATAAAAGTGCTAACTTTACAGTGTCTATTACTCTTCCTGTTGAATTGACCGAAATATTGATAACATCATCTCCATGATCAGACACACCCTTGGGAAAAAGAAGTGAGCTTATCTTTGCGAATCTTAAAAGAACGTACCTACAGATAGTATAATACTGGTGAAAGACTGTGCACACAGATAATAGAATATTAGTGAAATAAAATGACTTAAAGAGAGTATACTTTCATGACTTTACACACTTAAATACACTTTTAAAGTATATTTTAAAAGCACACTTTGTATTAAGTGGCCTTAATTACTATGTTCTTAACAGTTTGATTCAATGTGCTCATGTAAGTATACATGTTGGTGCATTGTAATTAATTTCAAAGTAGTTGCATTTAATTATCATGTTACCCCTGACCGTATTCCAACCTTTACCTCAAAACCAAACCCCTCTAACCCCTATAATCCTGAAACTCATTAGTAGTAAATATGGGATTCTACCAGAACAATACACAGTAAATACATAGTCTTGTTGGTATTAATCATCCTCTCCTCGCATTCTGTAACAAATCCTTCACTTGTGGTTTAAAATGACCCGAAGGGAATATATATATTTTATCTTATATCATATAAGACTTATAAAAAACTTATATCATTTCATTTCATTTTTATAATTATTTAAAAATATTTTGTAATGCAGTTTTTTATTTTTATGTACCTTTAAATTACTAGATTTTCGGTAAAGTTTTAGCATTTGTAGTTTTAATTTAGAGCATTTCTTTTGTTTTTCTATGTACATATAGTTTAGGCCATGACTTAGTGCACTTTGTAATAATGTCAAATTAAAAGTCTGGCTTTAAAGTACATATGTTTTAATAAACTTTTGTCATGCTTTTAATAAGTATGTATATTTTGTTGTGTTGACTAACATATCAAAGCACTGTAAAGTACTTGACTATAATTTGAAGTCTAGTGAGTTATTCGATATTACATTTAAAGATAATTTATTTTAAATCTACTAAATGGCAAGATCATTACAAATGTAGGTTTCACTTTATTTTGATGGTCCCTTTTGAACATTCTGTTGACTATAAGTAACATTACACCTACATGTCTACTAATTATTAGAGTAGAGTATTATGGTAGGGTTATGTTTAGAATAAGTTGACATGTAGTTGCAAAGTTACTTATTGTCAGTCTGTTGGGGAGCATCACCAAAAAGAGTTAGCAGATATTAACCAGACAGTCTACTAAGTCTACTAAGACTTATACTTATAGTCAACAGAATGTTCAAAAGGGACCATCAAAATAAAGTGTTACCCAAATGCAATTACAAACATGTTTAAACATGGCAGAAAGTCTCAATAGAAATTAAATGAAAGTGCATTTTAGTTAACCGTAAATCCTTGTTTGTACATTTCAACCATATTTCAAAGACAATAGAATTAATTATGAAATGACATATAAAGATGAACTACTACAGATCATCTACACAATTACATTCAGTTCACACTCATTCTTTGAATTGTGTATTATTTCTGTAATAACTACTCTTCTTCTTCTTTTTTTAACTCACCCTCAATGGGACGAGAGCAGATCATTTGAAAATCTACAACTGAGATTGCATGAATTCACCACCAATTCGCAATATACTTAACAAAATGATCCAACACATTCTCATGACAATTCCTATGTTTTATGTGTTAATATAATTTGTGTCAGGACCACTATTGTCAAATACGATTGACAATTAGCATACAGTTTGGATTGGCGGTATGGTTCTGTTCTGGGCAAGAACTCCCTGCGCGTCCATGCAATCTAGCATGGATAAGAGCAGTAATAACCCCCCTTAGGGTAAACAGAACAGAACCAGCATGAATGTATTGCAGATATCATTAATTCAAGATTTTGAATTAATTTGAATCAAGATTTTGAATTAAGGGGCGGCAGTGGCTCAGTGGTTCATGTAGATTGTCTACAAACCGGAAGGTTAGTGGTTCATGTAGATTGTCTACAAACCGGAAGGTTGGTGGTTCAATCCCCGGTTCCACCTGACCAAGTGTCGAGGTGTCCTTGAGCAAGACACCTAACCCCAGCTGCTCCCGACGAGCTGGATCGCCTTGCATGGCTGACACCGCCGTCGCTGTATGAATGAGTGAGTGAATGGGTGAATGTGAGGCAATATTGTAAAGCGCTTTGGTGGCCATTGGGTCTGTGAAAGCGCTATATAAATGCAGTCCATTTACCATTTACCATTTTAAAGTACAACATAATTCGAGAATTTATTCTGATTCAAGGGGAATCTGAATGCCAAATCCTGACTGGACAGGAGGAGCTGGGAGGGAGGAGGGTAATTAGTTCCTGAGGAACACAATAGCTGCTGATAATACTGAAGGAGCTTATATATGTATACAGTGATAGGCGTCATATTCCTATAGGTAGATGTGGATCAGCTGAGAGTCAGCTGATGCGAGCTTGACTAACGTGACCTGCCAGAACTGACGCTATGCTTGATTTTCTGATGTTCCAATACCTCTGTATTCTCTGCTTAACTTTTTATTGCCATAATTCCGCTTTTTTTTTTCCTTCTTTTTTTTTTTTACCAGGTCTGGTTGTAAGGCATAGGTGAAGAGTTCAACCGTTTCTCTTGAAGGAGAGTCGACAGGATTGTCCGATATAATGGTCTGTCAGGCAGAGCAGCACAAGGAGCAAATGGATCTTGGTTTTGGTCACTCAAACGGAACATCTAGATATCTGTGCCTGCTGGAGCTGTCTTCACAGCGAGGAGAGTTCAGGCTATCAGGTGAAGACATACTTGACTTCAGTACTTCAGTACAGTACATAGGAATCGCATGTTCAAACCATACCAATGCAAAAAAAAATAATAATAATTTGTGCATTAATCCATCAAAAATCATATTCATCAGCCATTTTGAAACAAGTCAGCTGTATGCTAAGACACAAAGAACCTTTTTAGAGGCAGATAAAATATGGCCTTTAAATATTTATCATTGTTCTAGAGCAATTATGGGTTACACCTTATTTTTGTTACAGTGTAATTATTCATTTAAGAATTAAGTAATATTAATTAAAGGCACATTATGTAATGTTTTTGTTCAAAATTACGGTTTTCGGGACAGTTTTCATGGAGAAAAAGCGTACATACTCCACTCGCCTGTGTGTGTCTCATCATATACGTAAATAGAGTAGAGTTGATCATGCTGCTTTGACGCGTGTCTGGTGTATGTCAAGTCAAGTTTATTTGTATAGCGCTTTTCACAATACAGATTGTATCAAAGCAGCTTCACAGTATTAAATTAAAATAATACAACAAAGTTTGTTTCAAGAGGAATTTATTGATTGATAAAATTAGAGTAAATATCCCCAAAATATCCCCAACTGAGCAAGCCAAAGGCAACAGTGTGTGTGTGTGTGTGTCTGGTGTGGGAGTGGCACAGGTTAGTTGTGTGTGTGTGTGTGTGTGTAACAGAGGAGAGTCTGCTGGAGAAAAGCCAGGGCGCTGCTTACCCTGTGCTCTGTGTGGGTCCTAACACCCCAGTGTAGTGATGGGGACACTATACTGTCAAAAAGCACCGTCGTTCGGAGGTCCTGACTCTCTGTGGTCACAAAAAAACCCAGGAAGTCTTTCGAAACGAGTGGGGATGTAACCCCGGCATCCTGGCCAAATTTGCTCAGTGGAGAGTTCTCACTGTGTCCGCTGTGAGACCAAAAGCTCGCTGGACGGAAAGAGAGAGAGAGATTTAATCAATGAGGGTTTGGTGGGCTTTTTTAATTTGGAACCGGTAGGTCCTGATATAGCTTTGGAAAGCATCTGAGGACCATCTCCCAAGGGCTTGGATCTGCTGTTGGGAGAAGCCTTTTTGGGCTGCTGAAGTTGCTGCCCCGATACGGAAAGAGCGACTTGAGAAATTCTTTGCTTGAATGCCTGACTGTTGGAGAACGGATTTGAGGTGTTTCTGGAACCAAAAGTGTGTCACATGTTTATTGGATTTGTCTATGAACAGGCGTTCCAGAGGAAATTTAGCCTTAGAGCTTCTCCATTACAGATATGCCAGAATGGACTGGTATAGTTGGATTGGTGATGAGAGGTTAAAAATGTAGATGAAATGACCTTTTTTGGTTTGGTTGGTCTTACTTTGCGTAATCAAATATGCGATTGTTTCACCGTCTAGTACTGACAAGTCTGAGATGGTGGGGTGGATTTTTAGGTCGAATTTGGAAGTGATAGCAAGTTCCGAGCATCTAAGAAAACCAAAAAAGGCTAGGATAAACATAGCGTTGAGTGTGCGGGCGGTATTGAGGGGCTGGTAGCCTGTGCGGAGGGCGTGAATACATTTGGTGATAATGGCCTGCGTTATGGGTAGTCTGGTGTCGGGACGGGTGGACTGGGATCTTTGAATCCCTTTGATCAGGAGGAAGGTTTGTGAATTGTTTATCTCGGGGGAGGGAGCGCCGTACATCAATTTATGGAAAAACGTAATGCCTGTCAGGAATCTAGTTTGATTCCTCTGCTTGTTTCTCTTCTCCCTCTCCTTCACGTGCGCTCTCGCACAGCTGAGCTCATTCTCAATCAGCGTTCACACTCCTGATCTTCTCACACCTGTTTCCCCTTTGCACTGATTTTTGGGCTATTTAGATATCGTGTTTTTCCATTCTTTATCGGTTTATTGTTTGTTCGTTCATGCCCATGATCATCTTTGAGAATTACTGCTGCTTATTCTTGTCCTGTGTGTGTATATGTCAGACGAGAGATTTCACCTGCTATCCTGAGTCAAACCTGATAGTCTGTGCTGCGGTTACTGCCTAGTGGAGTCTGCGCTCGTTTTTACCAGCGTGCACTACCTGACCGCAACTACCTGTGCCTTTCATCCTGCCTGGATACAGCCTGGTCCTTGGGTTTAGTTTTCTTGTTCTGCGTCCGCCAAGATGGCCGGTGATCGGCAGACAGCCTGTGTTGCCTTTAATTCTAATTTCCAATTAACCTGTTAACCAGCTTTCGCTTTTGGTTCTTTTTTGAACTGTGACAACGCCGCTCAAGTAACCTTTGATGGACCCGACTTGTGCTATTAAGGTAGGAAATAAATGAGGTGATTGAAAGAAGAGAAAAATCGGGGAACGGCATGTTATAAGAGACATGGAATGCGTTTTGTAGCGATCACGTAGGATTGGAGGGTCCTGGGAGAAACTGCTTCGAGGATAGTGTTTAGCGATGCGTCGAGGAGGGGTTTTAACGGATGGGTTGCGGGAATATCAGTTCTGAATAGCGAGCTTCTGGAGTTGGGAATTGATCCGTCACTGGAGTTGGGAATTGATCCACCTCTGGAGCCAGCGTCCTGAATTTCTGAAACAGAAATTGAGACAGGGAGTCAGCGATTTGGTTTTCTGACCCAGGGACGTGTTTAGCAATTTTGATGAATTGGTCGCAAGCTAAAATCCAGGTGAGATGCCTTAGGAATGGCATCAGAGCAGGTGAAAGGGAACGGCCTTTATTAATGCAATGTACTGTTGCGTCGTTGTTGCAATACACTAAAATGCTGCTAGCGGCCCATTCTTTCCCCCACAGAAAAGCTGCTACTACGAGAGGGTAAAGCTCGAATAGCGCTGAGGATTAAGATATGTCCTGGAGCTGTGGTGGCCATGTAGATGCGAACCAATGACTTTGATAAAAATCCCCTGAAACCGATTGAGGGGGCGGCATCTGTGAACAGTTGGATATCAATGAGGGACGAAACGAGATTATAGAAAAAGGATAGGCTGTTCCACTGGTTTTGAAATGTTAACCATAACCTGTGTTTTTAAATGGCCGGGGAGGGATAGGAGTTTGCATTTTGAACAACTTGATTTTTCAGGGAGAGTAGATGAGACGAGAATTATTCGGTTGATTTTCTCTTTGGGCAGGGATGCTTGGAATTTGACTGAATCCAAATTAATTCCTAGGAACTCGATGGATGTTGCAGGGCCCATGGTTTTTTCCTGTGCAATGGGAATTCCGAGCTCAGAAAAAATGTTTTGGGCTGTGAGGATGTGCGCAGATGGGATGGCATTGAGAGGCAAGATTATAAAAAAATCGTCTAGCAGGTGAATGAGGTGGGGAATGGCGTAGTTGTTCGACAAAATCCAGCAAACGGCTTCTGATAGCATGTCGAATATTTTAGGGCTGCTTTTGCATCCGAAAGTTAAACGCACTGCGGAATAGTATTTCCCGAGCCATCGAACTCCGAATAGGTGCCATGAATCTGGATGGATAGGCATTACTTTTAAAGCAGATGTAATGTCAATTTTGGCAAGCCAAGCACCCGACCTGCAATTTTTGCAGCCTAAAAACACCCTGCTGTGGAGATCTGGATTGAGTACGCCCCAGTATGTGCACTGGTTCCACTGTGCGACTCGCACAGCACTTTTGTCTGAAAAAAGTTTATGGTACGTGTAGAAGTGCAGACTAGAAGTGACTGCCCCCATAGGACAGCGCGAGCTCGGCTATGATTGCTAGATAATCATTCAGTTTGCGCCGCCTGTGGGGGAAAGCTGAAGAGATCATTTAGGTAAAACGAAAAGAAAAAAACAATTGAAAACTCGGAAAATGAAAGAACGTGGGATGAATGTGTGTTTGTGTTTTTCAGGGTAACGGAGAAATCCCCACAGTCTATTTGACAGTCTGGTTCGGCTGTGGGGAGCAGAGAGAGAAGAGAAGAAAGGTCTACATCCGCACCTGAGAGGATCTGTGCGCAGATGCTTTGAGACACTGGTGGTGGTTCCACGGCGACGGTGTTGGACGGAACGGCCATCGGTGTTGATGTGAAGAGAGAATATTATGATTTAGGTTGCATGAGAGAGCTGGGAAGGGTATATAACCTGTTGGGTAAGACTGTTGAAATGTTTGGGCCTGTGCTGCTAGCAGCGATAGCCTGGCGCTAGTGTCTGTGACGGGAGCTGGAGGCCACTGAAAAGGAAAAGGGTTATGAACAGCGGGAGTATAGAACTGAGAGGCTGTGGGGAGGCCGCTGGGCCCAGCTGCATACGGTGCTGCGGCAGCAGAAGGCGTGGTGGAGGGCTGGGCCTCGTCGAGAGGTGGGAGTGGACCTGGCACGGCGGAATCTGGGGCGCGGCCCAGGCTCGATGAAGGCCTGTTGCTGCGGCTTGATGGGCGAAGCGAGCCGGATCTTGTGCGGGAGGACGACGGTGGTGTCTGGGGAGGCGACTTGGGGGTTGCTGTGGACTTTGGAGAGAGGTTGAGAAGAAAGGTAAGGTAACATACAGATCATACAGTTCCGCTTTATTCATATTTCGCGATTTCATATTCATTATTCATTATTAGCCTGCACGTCTGAATTACCCAGCGCTTGCCTCAATCCTGCTACGGTTCACTTCCCGATGGGTGGGATCGTCGGGACGGTCGAGCGGTAGGAGGAGGCCGGGGAGGAAGATGAAAGTCTTGCCAGGGGCGGCGAAGACTGGCCTCAACGTCTTGGAGAGCGCAGGGCTGTTCGGGCAGGCGTGCGGCCATGCGAAGAAGCCTGGTGCTCAGGTACGATGTCCAGCGTAGGAGGAATGGTCCTGGGTCCGGCGGAATGCAACGGCGGATCCCTGGGGATGTTTGTTTCTTTGTCAGATGAAGAGCTTTGACGTTGCGACATGGTAGCAGAAACGGTGAGCCGAGATGCTGCTAAACTGTCAACGAATTGAGGTGAGACTGCTGAATATATATACACCTCTTATCGTTGATTGCTGAGTGCTCTCCACTCGTGTTAATTATCTGAACGCGCTCCTCCCGAACTTTGTTAATAAAAACATCATTAAGTACATGCAAGGACCATGTACCAATGACACTGTAAATTAGTCTTAAAAAGTCTTACCCAATTATCATTTAAAAGGTATCTACACAACATTATAATGTATGCTGTATTTTAAATGTATTAATTGATCCATAATTTAACTATGCAGTTTTCCAACAAAGTACCAGATGCAATGCTATTGTCAATATTATCACGGAAATAATAGTGTTTTTAGGCAAGACACAGAGTAGTCTCTCGTAACGTATTGCTTAAATTTTCGTATTACATTCATTTTTCATCTGTTCAGGAAGCATCAGCTCTGAGAAGCTGACATGACGCTGAGGGAGGGAAACATGGTGCATACTCATTTGATAAAGCATATGTCTTGTGCCAGTGTGTGCATGTGTGTAAAGACATGGGTCGTTTAACTCGCTTTCCTCTGAGGTGTTTGTTTTTTGAGGGTTGTAGGAAGCTTGAAACTGAATCAGCAGGGACTCTAGAACCTTTATCCATACCGTCTACCTTTGACTGATTTTTAATTGTATTTATGAAACAAAGCCAGATTATAAATGCTGACAAAATAGTAGCCACCTGAATACATCATTTGCTTCAGTTTCCTGTCTTATTTTTTCATGTGGGTAAAAATTTGGGCACATTATGTTATATGATACAATGGGGCCTATCATACACCCGGTGCAATGCAGCTCCAGGCACGACTCAAGTGTGTTTTGCTAGTTTCAGCCTGACGCAGTTATCATTTTCACGTCCTGCGCCGCGCTGTTTAAATAGCAAATGCATTTGCGCCCATCTGTTCGCCCATGGGCTGCTGGTCTGAAAACGAGGTGTGTTCTGGCGCATTGTTGGTGTGTTGCTATTTTGAGGAACTGAAATAAACTGAGCCATTGACCAACTGAAACCTGGTCTAAAGTCAATGGTGCAGTATAATTATTTTTTTGTTATTTAAAGAGCGCGTTAGTAATGTGCGCCTATAGGCGGGTACACAACACGCGTACACTCTGCTTATTACACACACACACTCTGCTTATTAAACACACAGGGATGCACAGCAGCACACAAACATGCCAATTATTAAAAATAAAAGGATTACAATGTAAACGATTATTATTGTGTACATAAAGATATGGTGGAATCCGGTTTGTCCCGTAGATGGTCTGCTTGTGCACTTTAACCTCGCGCACGAGCAGATCCGTTTCCTCTCTGGAGACACATTCAGTCTTTCCTCTTGTAAATTCCGTCATGTAAATAGCGAATCCGCCATGGTGCAAGTGCAACTGTCTTTTAAAGGGAATGGGAGATGAGACTCTGATTGTTTTTTTGCACATTATACCCATTACTCATTACTCAGAATAGGGACAACACTTTTAGACCACGCGCCTGGCGCACCAAACATTTTTCCTGTCGTTAAACTAGCAAAAGTGGATTCGGACGCGCCCTAATTGTACTTGCGCCGTGCGCTTTAGACCATGTGCTTAGATCCTTAAAATAGGGCCCTCTATGTCTTACATTATGTTATAAGACATTATACACAAATGAATATATCCAGGCAAATATGGGTTCGGGCTCAATTTTAGGATAATTATTTGTACCTCAGAGCAGATCTCATCCTGTGGAGTCTCTGCTGTTATATTTGTGCTCAGGTTTGACTTTGAAAAAATCTCTGCATATCAGATTTTTTTATACCATTTACTGTGGAAATAGCAGTAATCACACAGATCCAAAGAAAAACAACAACTCTAAAATGTCTCCATCAAAGCGCAATCCACACGCGGCATTGCAATTGAGGTGAATTCCCATTTATATCAACTGAACAGCATTTCCTGCAGCTGACAGAACTTTTAACTTAGGACAGTAAAGATACACAAGCGAGATGCCGTGTGGACCGAATACGGAATAGCTGCTTCTACCAATCTCCTTCTCGCCTTCTGCAGCACCACAGGCCCGATGAGACCAGTTCAGATAAAAAGCCCTTCAATTAGCGGGAGAAATATTGATTGCAGTGCTTTTCATGTGGCTATTGTTAAGCAAGACACGTTTCTCTGGGCCGAGCAGATACAGGCGTGATGCATTTCTGAAGATCAGCCCAGGCATCACAGTGCCCTCATAATAAATAAGTCATTGATAAACAGCTGTCATGGCTGACTGTGGAGGAATGCTGATTGCTAGTTAGTCTTTTCACTTTCACATATAAAGTGTTCAATTACAAACAGATCTTTTGCTGTTTTGGTTTTAATAAGACAGTCATACAGTGGTATTATTCTAGGCAAGTGAAGGACTTAAATATGTCATCAAGTGGGAGATTGCTTATACCTGTATATTTTAAAAGGTTAAGGCAATATTATGAAAGAAACAAATGTTCAAAAAGTAATTAGATTTACTAATAATGATCACAATAATAAAAACCACAATAAACCATTCTTGTTCATTCGTTTATTAGCCAGAAGGCAGTTGCTAAACAACTTGTTGCTTGTAATTATGTATAATTTACTGTTATTGCTGTATTATACACTAAAAGTGGGTTACACTTTATTTTAAGATGTCCTTGTTGCAGTGTAATTATAAATGTATGTGCCGAGTAATATTAATTAACTGTGTACTTACTATAGTGTTAGGGTAGGATTTAAGGTTTGGTTTAGAGTTAGTTGCATGTAATTATGCATAATTTACATTCAAAACACATTTGTTTGTATAGTGATTTTCACAAAACACATCGTATCAAAGCATCTTTACAGAAAATGCATGAGTCCACATTACAATATAGAGTGATCTGTTATCAGAGGTAACCGTCTACGTTATGTATTTCAGAAATGTCACATTTAGCTAAAAATGTATTAATTTAAACAATGTATTAATTTAAGGCAGACACAATGAGCTCATTGAAGTAATGAATACTTGTTTGTTAACAAATGATTATGACAGAAAATTGTAGCAGTTGCATTTGTAGCAATGTATAGTACGGTAACACTTTATTTTACAGTGTCCTTGTTACATATGTTACATGTACTTACCATGGTAATAACCATAGTAAATTATGCATAATTACATGCAACTAACTCTCAATACCTTAACCTTATAGTAAGTACATGTTGTTAAATAATATTACACAGTACTTAAATATATAATTACACTGTAACCTATAGTTCTTACTATAGTAACTACATGTAACGTGTAACAATGACACATAAAATAAAGTTACCATAAATTGTTACTGTAGATTTTAATTCCATGTTTTGTAAATCCATTCCAAAATGAATTTTCAGTTTATTAATATTGTGTAATACTTTCCACTATTTGGAGATGTCTGACCTCTTTTAGACATGGATTTGCTATTGCTATCCTGCTAACAGTGTGTCGCTCTCACAAAACGGAAGAAAAGTGTGAAGGTATACAGACGGCCCTCTTTAATCACGGCTATCTGAACACGGGCCTGTTTTACGGTGGGCGGGCGGGCGGTCAGGATGGCCGACAGCAGTGACTTTGTGCTAGAGGTTTAATAAATGACACAGGAGACAGTAAAGATCCGCTCGTGTCAGTGGGGATATGCACCTCATTACTCCTATCAAGAGTTCAGGCTGACCCCTGTGGCTCGTCCCTTGCCTGCTGCCTCTCATCTGAGATCCCCTGTCCCCTCCTCTCTTCCTCACCCTCTCCATTTGTCCATTCCCTCCACGCCTGCCTCTGTGTATTAAACAAGATGAATCTCTCTGATCTCCGAAGAGGTCTCAGATCCTGACAGATTACAGGAGGGCCACTCAGTCTGGCCCTTCATTTTTTTTTTTTTTTTTTTTTTTTTTTTTTATAAATGTCAGCTGTGGTCTTTTCTTTCCAGATGCCTGATAGTTTCTGATGATAAAATACCCATTCATTTTTTCATACCTATTTGTGATATTTGCATTCACCTGGCGTTTCACATTTATTATTTTCCAGCAGCACCAAGCTGACCAGTTTAGAAACCTGTGTGGATTAATAAAATCTGTGAAATTATTTGGATAGCACACTTTGTAAAACCTGTGCTGGGCAATGATTAATCATGAATAATCTACCAGGGAGGTGTATTCCGTTAATATATACAGTATGCACATTTTTCTTAAATATATATGCATGTGAGTGTATTTATATATAAAAAAATAATTATACACAGTACACACACATATATTAGGTAACACAAACTTTTATTTTGGATGTGATTAATCATTGCCCAGCACTATTTTGTTTGTTCATTGATGTTAATAGCATATTGATGAGCTTTTAAATACACATGGTGATGAACTAAATGACGAACAGTTGTGATGATGATTAGTGGCAGGAAACTCAAACTAAGGAACACATGTGGCAAATGAAAACATGAAAACCAAGTCCATGAAAACAAAACTAAGAACAAACAAAACTGAATAAGTGTAACAACCACGGTGCATGGTTTGCAAACTTATACATTTTGAGATTTCCATCACATAAACAGCTCCAAATGTGTGGCTTTTCTACTATAGTAAACTTGCTCTATAGTTATGATGCAAAGCACAAGTACGAGTCCTGTGAAACATGAGTAACGATAAAAGAGCTCAAAAACTTGTAAAAGCAAGCTAACATTACATTGTTGCTTCAGAAGATGTGCTTTTATCTCACGTTTGTTATTAGTTAACATTATCGGTTAGGTTTAGGGTTCAGTGATGCTACGTTGTTTTCGAGCGTGCCACTCATCGGACACTTCATTTCCGACTGCTGTGATACGTACAACAACCAGTGAAGTAAAACGTGGCAGAATCACATTCATCTGTTTTGGATAAAACAAACACGCTTCTAGCTACGATGTTCAGTGATGCGCAAATTAAAACTAAAACAATATTTTGATTTCTAAAGGCACTTTTTGTCTATTCAGACTCTTATCGTCTGCCACATTAGGTTAATTTCTCGGGGCTTATGTTAGCAAATATTGTTACTAATTGGGATTAATAGAATTAATTATTCAACATGACATGAATATCACACCATATAAGCATATAATTTATTTGAGCATTATTTGACAATCTATTCACAGCATAAATTCAGGATGTTGGATGTCAAGACAATGCAATGAGACTTCTTATTCAAATGTTTGTTTAAGCGATATTGTGACGCAAGAGGCAATCAGTTCCATGACATCACAGAATAACGTGGAATAACAACTCTGGAAATGGTGAGTAAAATATCAAGAGAGCGCGAGCAGAGTCTTTTGATGTAAGTCTGCCTCTGCAACAGAATTATGGCTCTAAATTGGTTTCAAGGGACTGCAGCGATGCATGAAATAATGTCCTGTGGCATGTTGCGAAGACTGACTCCCAATGGTAGCACGCACTGAAATAGCCATACAACCAAGATTTCCAGTCTCATCCTGTAGTGGGAACATGCATATTTCCCCTTCTGATTAACAACCACTATCAGAATAATCAAATCTGGCAAAGATTCAGCAGAAATGAAGTGGTTCATCAACATCCTTTTCAACTCCCTCACAGAGAGCTCTCCTACGCCACACAAATCATGTGCTATAATGAGAAATGAGGCTGGAATGTGCAGACAGGAGCCTGGTTTACCCATAATGCCTCGCCCTTATGCAGGTATGTCATTAAAGGACACTCAGATCAACGGAATACACCCACTTAGCACAGAAGACCAGAGCAGCCATGGAAAATAATAAAATAACGGCAGCTCCAGGTAGACTTAACTGCAATTTTCCAGCCCGGCACTGAGCTTTTCATGGGGAAAAAAGGATGAAAATGGTGATCTAATTGAATCTCCCTGGTAGCTTTCACCATGACTATGGAAACATCAAAGCCCATCGTGGAATGATGGATTCGAACAATTTATCATAGTTATTTTGCTTTTGGCACACTAGCCACTGAATTTAATTTTATAACCAGTTCTGTACATATTCTTCATGTTCTAAACCTTAAAGGCTGCAACAGCGAAGCAAGTTGCGCAGAAAGATACAGCCCACACGTCGCACACATTGCAACTGCATTGCACATTAAATATCACATAAACAGATGATTCACACTAAACTGTGTGTTTCATTGCACTGAGCTGTGCATTGAAAAACCATTTAGTAACTAAACCATTTGGCAGTAAGAGAATGGAGGCCAAAAAACACACACACACACACACACACACACACACACACTCAACTTGCTTTTAATTGCCCGTATGGTTTTCACTTTTTCATCAGTGTTTCTATCCATATTAGAAAAAGGGAGCAACAGTGCCTGACCTTTCCTATGGTTTCTATGGCAACAGAAAATGGGGTAAGAATTTCAAGCACGTTCAATAAATTCCTCTTTGGTATCTCAGCACAAAAAGCAAAGCACTAAGCAATTAATCAGGGGGCTTTTTGGGAGGAAAAAAAAGTATAAAGGACACAGAAAAGGAGACTTATCCAGACAGGAGGTTGAGAAAGCCATTTCTTTTCTACTTGATATCTTCAAATGATCAACTCAATAGTCAGAGGCAATTTTAATATGTCTTGGTAAATATAGAGCATGTACATGCGGTCGTGGGGGCAGCTTTAATTTAGTGGATATCTTATCATATTAACATGAAAATGAAAAGGAAGTGGATTAAGAGAGCAGACCTTTTTTTAAGCGAAAGGGCTCTCCTCACATATTAAACATGGAAGCTGCGAAAAAACTGAATTATTGTAATGTCAGGTATTCCCTCAGGCGCGTCAGATGGACTAGCACTCTGCCAACGGAGATGTGGAAATCCAATGAAAACTTTAAATATGGTACACTTTCTCAGATGTATACAGAGTAAAAAACTCAAGTCTTCAGGGTATCTCAGATTAAACAACGGTGGTGTTGGCAAAAAGGTACATTTAAAATCCTATTTACTTTTTAATGCACATTCCTGGTGTGTTTGTTTTGCACGATTCATCAGTGAAAGCTGCAATCTTTCTTCAAAATGTAATCACTTGCTGCGCCTCTGAAATGACAGTATTTTTCGACTAATGTCACAAATTCCTCTTATTTTTCAAGCCCTGTAATAAAATCTATCCTCTTTCTATCCTGGGATGTAACACCCCAAATGTGAGTGTAATAATAATACAATTGTTTTTGTTATTATTACTGTATTCATTCATACAAGTAATCTGAAAGAATAGAATGGCTTATTTAATAATGTTTTGGTTTATTTGCAACACATAATGGGAGTGTAGGGTCATATCTGAGCTCTTTTTTATTAATTTTTTTATTAATTTTTTTAAACCTTTCTCACTGTAAAACCTTAGTGCTCAATTCCGATTTGTTGCTCAGCTCAGATTTTTTTTGTATAGCATTAGCTGTTCACGTTGTTTTTTAAATGTTGCCAATATCAGATTCCAGTGTGAACAGATCATGGTCCTGGACAGACCCGCATGCGTAAAAGAATTATAAAAATGTGTCAAACGGAAGTAAACATGTAGAACATTAAAGTCAGTGATTATGTGTTTATTTATTGTGCGATCTGCTGCGGAACCCAGAGAATTGATGCACAGGCAATATTAAAAACAAAGATGAGGATGTGAGAAAGGAGAGCAGAGTTTTTAAACATTTATGATGTTTTGCTTGTATATAGAGCTGTCACTGTAATACTTATGAGTTCTGACACATCACTGTCCTTCACTGACTTACTCTCGCAACTTTCTTGATAACTTCGGGTTAGGAAATCTTTGAAGTGACTCCCATGAAAGCAGAATTGCATGACGAATGTTGCTCTCTAGAGTAACGAAAAAGTCACATGAATATGACTGTTCAGACTGAGGTCGCATTGCAAAACATCTGACCTGTATCGGAGTTACGACCACACATCAAAGTGGCACAAATCAGAATCGAAAAGATCATATTCCATGTGGTTTGTGCTGTTCACACTGTCATGACGAAAACATATCCGAGTCATATAAGCAAAAAAAAAAAAAAAACAGATTTGGCCCACATTTACCTGCAGTCTGAACGCTACGTAGCCTAATATATGTCAGGCAACAGAAGTAAGGAAGGGTTTTTAATATTTAAAAGTCATTTGTATCCAGAAAAAAACACTTATCTACATTAAAAGGATAGTTCACCCAAAAAATTTTATTAGCCCATGATTTACTCACCCTCAGGCCATCCTAGGTGTATATGAAATGCTTCTTTCAGACAAATACAATCTGAGTTGTTTAAAAATATATATCCTGGCTCTTCCAAGCTTTATAATGGCAGTGAATGGCCGTTTCTATTTTGAAGTCCAAAAAAGTGCATCCATCCATCATAAAAGTGCTCCACACTGCTCTGGGGGGTTAATAAAGACCTTCTGAAGTGAAGCGATGCGATCTTGTAAGAAAAATATCCATATTTAAAACTATTGAATAAAACTAATATAACTAAACACCATTCACGAATTAGAAGTCTAAAACAAAATTTTTTAAAGAGAAATGTAGGAGGAGCTTTAGTTTTTTTATTTGAACCGCGAGAGATGTCAAAGCTTACACTACTCCTACATCCTACATCGTCAAGTGTTAAGGCCATTGCACACTGAGTCCGAAATTCGCATCCGAAATTTTCGCACGTAAAAAAAAAAATTCGACCTCACGTTATGTCAATCACGCTTGCACACTGTCTACGAAACTTTCGTCCGTAATAAAAAAATTCGGATCGGGTTCGATTTTCTGCGTTTTTCGCATCCACAGCCAGTATTTTGAGAGGTTTTTTCACAATTCAGAGCCACCGTACAAGCGAACGACAAAATCCACAATGGATTTAGCAGCCAATTCGATCACTAATCATGTATTATTTGGGTATAAAATATAACCTGTATACAGCTGTTCTGTCTGCCCAGCGCTTCCGCCGGCCGCTGCGTGTGTGTGTGTGTGTGTGTGTGTGTGTGTGTGTGTGTGTGTGTGTGTGTGTGTGCGCGTGCACCCATACATAGCCTACTGCCAGTCTCTGTTCAGGATCGATTGGTTCACGGAAATTGGTGGTCTTGTTTTTAATATGTGGCTCCAGTATCGCTAGCAAAGCATCAAACTGTTCCACTGACATTCTGAGGTAAATTTTGAATCGCTCGGGATAATTTCGCAACTCCTTGATAAGGAGGTGAAACTCTCCTTCCTCTCGGCGCAATCTCAGTATTGGGTGGACCCAATATTTCCTCTTTCTTTTTCTCTTTTTAAGAAGAAAGAGGGCAACAAAATCATCCTCACTGCTACCCTTGACGAATCCATTTTGTATTTTTTGCGTTTTTTTTCCGCAAAGGTTTAATAAATACGCATCGGACTCAGTGTGCAAGGTTTCTGTGCGTGACGAATTTTAAGGCTGACGAACACGAAAAAACGCATATGAAAATTTCGGACTCAGTGTGCAATGGCCTTTACTCTTTTGGCGTAAATCGAGTTGTGTAGGCCGTCTGCCGGAAGCTAGTTATTTTAATCGATAAAGTTTTAAATTCATCGCTTCGCTTCAGAAGGCCTTTATTAACCCCCCCAGAGCCGTGTGGAGTTCGTTTATGATGGATGGATGCACTTTTATGGACTTCAAAACAGAAACCGGCCATGCAATGCCATTATAAAGCTTGGAAGAGCCAGGACATTTTTTAATACAACTCCGATTGTACTCATCTGAAAGAAGAATGTCATACACCTAGGATTGCTCCAGGGTGAGTAAATCATGGGGTAATTTTCATCTTTGGGTGAACTATCCCTTTAATCCTGCATAAAGCTTAATTTGAGCAAACAGAAATTAATCATTAGTTCAATTAAATGAATCCATTTAACTGCTGATTTTCAAGACACACTCTTTTCCTGAGCCTGTAGAAACAGCTGTAGGCCAGTGATGTCGTCGTGGTGACGCTACAGGCAGATTTCCAGAGGACGCATCATCACAATTAGCTTGATGAGCAGCTACGGGAGAAAAGAGGAATAATTAGGCTGTTTTTCTGACTGTTTAGGTCAGTGTCTGTGACATTTGATTGTGATTCTTGTGTTCCCTCCAACCACACAGTTTCACACTTACTAGCAAAGCTACTGTGGGGAATCGGTGGGAGATGTCATTAGATTAATGTTT
The DNA here is from genome assembly GCF_965113295.1 of Leuciscus leuciscus. Taxonomy (NCBI): domain Eukaryota; kingdom Metazoa; phylum Chordata; class Actinopteri; order Cypriniformes; family Leuciscidae; genus Leuciscus; species Leuciscus leuciscus. Next base: position 39,181,361 of record NC_138732.1, read on the forward strand.
GCTATCTGTATAATTACACATAATGGTGTGTCATCATTTAGGGGCTTGCTTTTGCTCTGATGTGTACTATTGTTGCTAGCATGTTGTGCCATGAAGCCAAGGCTATAGTTAAATTAACATACAGTAAAGGAATCTTTTATTGCATTTTGTTATATTGGAAATCCTACAAAAACATTTATGTGCATTTTTCATGTAACTGGCAAATATTCTTTTTAAGACTGTGAGTCATCATGTTCACAACTATTTTGACTTAAAAAAAAATTACAAAAAGAAAAATGTAAAAATGACTTTACATTAACTGCCATTAAATTACTATTGGAAAGATTTTAAAAAGCTGCATTACCTACAACAGTAGCCAAACCAATACCTTATTTATATAGAAAGAGTGGAATACAATAAGACCAGGAACTTGGTTTTAAGAAAGTAAATAGGTTCCATTTTAAGGTAACACTTTACGATAACAGGGCATGAATAATCATGTACTATTACCTGAATTAATCGTTACTTCAACATGAACTCATGCTTAGTGAAGATATGAACTAATCATGAACCAATGCGATCCTTAACTACGACAGGAGTCATAATGATTCATGCATGAATAACAGCAGCCTTAAACATGTTAGTACATGTTTGCCAGTTAATGCATTAATTAACGTTTAGGGGTAAACTAAATCAATCAGGCTCCATAAGAATAAATAAATATTTTTACTTTGAAATACATTTAAACAATTTATTAGTCATAATTTAAACTATTGACATAATCAGCTTCATCATTAACATTACTGAAAGGCACAGGATTAGTTTGTCATTAATTTCACTGATCCTCCTTATCAAACATAGAAAATACACTAATCATTTATAGACACTAAATTTGTTTTGTGATGTTCTTTTTTCCAGAGCTAAACTGTTGTAACTTAACTGTTGAACCTCACGTCATCACTGATTTATTTTGTAACATGTTGTCCTCAGACCATCATATGCATTATGTTGACCTCAAGTCGTCACTGATTTATTCTGTTGCATGACGTTGTCCTCAAACCATCATATGAATGTTAACTTGTACGTAACAGCTTGGTTTTACTCCAATGTTTTAAAAAAGCAGCTTACAGTATGCATTGCTTGTATGAGATTATCATGGATTTTTAGATCTTTACATTATTGATGTTTTTAGCCTAATTTGTGTCTTTTGCTTTTTAGGTTTTGTAGGATTCAGCAGGCTGATGACAGAAGGCAGACCAACAGATTGCGGATGATCAGAGACAAAGTCCAGGTGAGGAATCTTCGAGGTAGATAGGACTCGGTAAGTAAACAAATAAAGTCTGTAAGTGCACATAAGGACAAGACCAGACAAGGAAGTGAAGGAGAAGTGTCTCTTTATAGTGTGTGTTGATGATGATGTGCAGGTGCAGTGAATTAGAATTCCGGGGAGAGTGAACGAGTGGGCGGAGCGTGCTGATCTGGTGACTCCGTGACATATACAAAGAGGAGAGATTTAGGGCGCTTTCACACTGGCAGTTTAGTGCGGACCGGGGCACGGTTCGCATGAAAAATCGCTAATGTGAACGCTGTCATCGGACCCGGGTGCGCACTAGAGTACCGAACCCGAGACTACCTGGAGGAGGTGGTCTGAGCTCGGTTGCTCCCGAATCGTGGTGCAGTTCGCGTTAATGTGCAAGCAACACGGACTCGGGTGCGCGCTTGTTCAGGAAGTATAGTATCCCGCGCATGCGTATCACTGTCGATATCATTGTTTGATTGCGTTTGCGATGACGTAAGATAGCTGCAAACGCACCTGGGTTCGATACAACTAATTGAGTGTGAAACCAGACCAACGCTGCGGGGGGCGCCGGGAACTAGCGCACTCGGGTTCGGACCGCAGCAAACGAACCCAGTGGAAAAACGCCCTTAAAGGAAACAAAACAGAGACAGATATACAGTAACAGTCCATGTTTTAGAAAAGGATTTGGATGCTTGTGTATTTATTTAAGTTATTCACTACCATAAACACATCCAAAGATGCCAACTTCAGGAGTGTGAAGTCTGCAAAGTCAGAAAAATTGATATTTCTTGTTTACATGCAAACGCTCTGGAACATGCACACCCCGAAGTCGAAGGGTCAAAGGATGTAAGGCCTATGTTTCCTTTAAAAAGAGGACAGACCGGCTCAACAAACTTGTTATAGTTGAAAGGATTTACAGCATTCATTCAGGACATGACCCAACAAGTTCTTCTGAGGGTCACTCAGAAAAAAATTTGTCAAGAGCTAGTCAAGCATATTCAAGATTTAATATCTCTTGGTGTTAAGCCAGATACAGTTATCTTAAAATCACATGAATTATCAAAGGAACAAGGGCATACTGATCTCAACAACCAAGCATATTTTGTTACCCGAAAAGACATTGAAAATATTCAGATATGTGTGATGCGAAAAAATCAGCAACACAAAGATGATGCCTGTAGTACAACACAACTTCTTGAGGGTGCTTTCAGAGACTGTGTTATTTTTTATCAGCCTTACAGTCCACAAACATATCTTGTCATAGTTCTACAAACACCATCCATGAGAGACAAACTTCAATAATATGGAAGAGATATTGTTTTTATGGATGCAATGCATGGCGTCAACCAGTATGGCTTTCCTTTATTTACATTAGTTGTCAGGGACAGTCTTGGTCATGGCATACCCATTGCCTACAGTATATCATCTTGGGAAATGAAAAGCAGGCCATGCTTCAGCTGGCACTGGAAAAGCTGAAACCAACATTTCTACCAGAAAGACTCAGGAGATAAAATGACGTAACAAAAGCATACATTTATTAACAGCCCAGCAAGCAAATATTTATAAAGTTCTTTGGCGTAGGCCCCATCCGTAGCACGCAATTTGAGGGTAGCGGAAACTGCATTTCCTGCCTGAAGACAGAGGCAGGGGCGCAGATATTTTTTTAATATATTTGTTTTTATTTAAAACCAAGAGTGAGATGCTGAATTGCTAATCAGGGCGCAAAGAGACAAAGGCCACAATGGACCACGAGACCACGATGGGCCGCACCGAGACAAGGCCACGATGGGCCACACATAGAAGCCATTATAGCGCAAGGTTGTGATAGACCACATAGAGACAAGGCCATGATGGGCCACAAGCCCATGGTGGGCCACACATAGAAGCCATTATAGCACAAGGTCGTGATAGACCACATAGAGACAAGGCCACGATGGGCCACACATAGAAGCCATTATAGCGCAAGGTCATGATAGACCACATAGAGACAAGGCCACGATGGACCGCAAGACCACGATGGGCCGCACATAAAAGCCATTATAGGCGCAAGGTCATGATAGACCACATAGAGACGAGGCAACGATGGACCACAAGGCCGCGATGGACCACATAGAACCAAGGCCACGATGAGCCACAGACCGCGATGGGCCACACACAGGACAAGGCCACAATAGGCCACAAGGCCACTAATGCCACACAGAGACAAGGCCTGAGACTTGGAATACACATATGACCCCAAGGGGCTGCATATGGAGTATCACTGGGGTGTCTAGCCGCAGGTGGAATATTTCAACCCCAGGGGTGGCAAGATGGCTTGCCAAGGGAAAGACACATGCTCAGAGAGGCTTACAGTGGAAATACACATGTGGGGGTCGCCCAGAGGGGGAACCATGCACATGGAGGCACCTAGCCAAGCGCAAAAGCTGCCGGTGGCATAACTCTGGCATTGACGTCGACAGTGCTGGAGGAGACTCAGGGCTTATTAGGCTCACCTGAGGAAAATATCGCACGTATCCCGTCCATGGAGAGGAATGGCGAGCAAGCGAAGACACCTGAGCAGAATCTAGTACCGGCTAGTTGAAGCGAGTACATGAGAAGAAACTGGCTCCACTCGGAGATTATAGAATCTCGCGAATGTGTTAGGTGTCGCACAGCCTGCAGCTCTACAAATGTCTGTTAATGAGGCGCCATGCGCTAGAGCCCAAGAGGATGCCACACTCCGAGTGGAGTGGGCCGTCACACCAAGGGGGCATGGTCGACCTTGCTGCTGGTATGCCAAGCAATGGCGTCCACTATCCAGTAAGACAGACAACATAACAGACAAAGAGCTGGTCTGAGGTCCTGAAACACTGCGTTCTGTCTACGTAAGCACGGAGGGCGCGTACTGGACAGAGCAGTGCAAAGGCTGGGTCTGCCTCTTCCAAGGGCAGTGCTTGCAGGTTCACCACCTGGTCTCGAAAGGGTGTGGTGGGAACCTTGGGCACATATCCAGGCCGGGGTCTCAGGATCACGTGAGAGTTAGCCGGCCCGAATTCCAGGCACGCTTCGTCAACCGAAAATGCCTGCAGGTCCCCTACCCTCTTGATGGAGGTCAATGTAACCAGGAGCGCTGTCTTAATTAACAGGAACTTAAGCTCCACTGATTGCAGAGGCTCAAAGGGAGCACTCTGCAGGGCAGTTAAAACCACTGAGAGGTCCCAAGAGGGTATGAGGGGAGGATGAGGAGGATTCAGTCTCCTCGCTCCCCTCAAGAACCTGATGATCAGGTCGTGCTTTCCCAGAGACTTACCATCAACTGCGTCGTGATGTGCAGCAATGGCGGCAACATACACTTTCAGGGTGGAGGGAGACAGCCTTCGCTCCAACCCTTCTTGCAGGAAGGAAAGCACGACATTGATCGGGCATTTCGTGGGTTCTTGATATTTAGAAGAACACCAGTTGACGAAGAGGTTCCACTCCAACGCGTAGGCATGTCTCGTGGACGATGCTCTAGCGGAAGTGATGGTAGCCACCACCGCTGGTGGTAGGGTACTCAAACCTGCCTCGTCCGGTCCAGGAGCCACACGTGGAGGTTCCAAAGATCGGGACGAGAGTGCCATAGGGTGCCCCGTCCCTGAGAAAGCAGATCCTTCCTCAGAGGAATTGGCCAGGGAGGTGCTGTCGTGAGGAGTACTAGTTCGGGGAACCAGGTCCGGTTGTGCCAATACGGGGCAACCAAAATGACCTGCTCCTCGTCCTCCCTGATCTTACGCAAGGTCTGCGCAAGAAGGCTCACTGGGGGAAACGCATACTGCGGAGGCCCCGCGGCCAGCTGTGCGCCAGTGCATCCGTGCCGAGTTGCCCTCGGTCAGGGAATAAAACAGGTCGCAATGGGACGAGTCGTGGGAGGCAAACAGATCTACCTGTGCGTCCCCGAACTGATCCCAAATCAGCTGAACCATCTGGGGATGGAGTCTCCATTCTCCAGGGAGAGGCCGAAGCTGAGACAGCTCGTAGGCCGCACGGTTCAGGTCTCCCGGGATATAAATGGCTCGAAGCGACCTCAGATGCTTCTGACTCCATATGAGGAGGTGGCGGGCGAGTTGCGACATACGGAGGGAGCGCAGACCACCTTGACGGTTGATGTACGCTACTGTTGCGGTATTGTCTGATCGGACTAGTACGTGCTGACCCCTGAGCAACGCACGGAAGCGGTGCAGGGCGAGACGTACAGCCAGCAACTCGAGGCAATTGACATGCCAAAGGCGCTGAGGTCCTGTCCAGGAGCCCGCGGCAGCATGTCCATTGCACATGGCGCCCCAGCCCGTGGTGGAGGTATCTGTTGATACAACAACATGCCGGGAAACTCGTTCTAAGGGCACTCTGGCCTGTAGAAAACTGAGATTCGTCCACGGGGTGAAGGTCTGACGGCAGGTCAGAGTCACTGGGACTCGTGCCGTGTTGCCATGCCCACCTCGGGACTCGATCGCGAAGCCAAAGCTGAAGCGGTCTCATATGAAGCAATCCGAGCGGCGTTACTGCGGCTGCTGATGCCATATGCCCCAGGAGCCTCTGAAATAGTTTCAGTGGAACCGCACTCTTGCCCTCGAACTGACGAAGGCAAGTCAGCAGTGACTGCCCGCGCTCGCTCGTAAGCTGCACCCACATGGCGACCGAGTCGATTTCCATACCGAGAAAAGAGATCCTCTGCACAGGGCAGAGTTTGCTCTTCTCCCAGTTGACCCGAAGGCCCAGACAAGCTAGGTGCCGGAGCACTAGGTCCCTGTGTTCGCAAACCTGGTCTCGAGAGTGAGCTAGGAACAGCCAGTCGTTGAGGTAATTCAGGATGCGAACCCCGTGTTCCCGGAGGGGAACAAGGGCTGCCTCGACGACTTCCGTGAAGACGCGAGGAGACAGGGCTAGCCCGAATGGGAGAACCGTGTACTGGAGACATTGAAGTAGGCGTCCTTCAGGTCGATCGCTGCAAACCAATCCTGTGGCAGCACACATTCGAAAATGCGTTTGGCCGTGAGCATCCTTGAACGGCATCCTATGAAGGGAACGATTCAAGACGCGCAGGTCCAGGATTGGTCGTAACCCACCGGACATTTCGGCTGGAGTGACAGTCTCGATCGCACCCTTCGCCAGTAGGGTGGCGACCTCCGCTCTCATGACAGGGGCATTGCCACCGACCATAGTGAAGCGGACTCCCCTGAAGTGGGGAGAAGACCGCGTGAACTGAATCGCGTAGCCGAGCCTGATGGTCCTCACGACCCAGCGGGACAGTCTGGGAAGCTCTAGCCAGGCTCCCAAGAACTGTACCAGCAGGGTCATGCAGACCACAGACGTACCCTCGGTGGTGCAGCGAGGTGGAATGACCGGCCCAGGTGTGGGTGGCATAGCGGCCTGGTGCGGGGGCACGGTCATTAGCCGCGTCCTGCCAGGGAAGGACCAGCGTTCCACGGGGGCGTGCTCTGGCAGCGGTCTGGCGACAGAGGGGGACGAGAGTGGCGAGGCTCGTGAGCGCCGCGCACTGTCATCCACAGCCTCTTGGGGCTCGGAGGAAGGGGCAACAGTCCTTGAAACAAGAGATTCTCCTCCGGCCCTCCACCGGGGGAAGGAGTGGCCCTGCTACCAGCTCCTGAGAAGAACTGAGCCCTAACTCCAAGCTGCCCGTCTCGAGAGTGCTGCTTAGCCCGGCGTTTGGCCAGCTAAGGGGCGGAGACGGGCAATGCCGCCCTCCTGCATCCTCCTCCTGCTCGGGGCCGGTGAAGGCTTGAGGGGAGAAGCCGCAGGGAGGCGGCCTCGGCGGGAAGCAGACTAAGGAGACCGCATGGACGGATGACCGTTGGTGCAGAAGGCCTCAGTCCGCTTCAGGGGAGGGTTGAAGTCTGTTGGGCGCAGTCCTCAACCACACCGCCGAGCAGGCCGCCCGTCTCAAGAGTGCTGCCTAGCCAGGCATTTAGCCGGCTAGGGGGCGGAGACGGGCGGTGCCACCCTCCTTTAACCTTTTCCTGCTCGGGGCCAGTGAAGGCTCGAGGGGAGGGGCCGCAGGGAGGCGGCCTCGGCGGGAAGCAGACTAAGGAGACCGCACGGACGGATGACCGTAGGTGCAGAAGGCCTCAGTCTGCTTCTGGAGGGTCGAAGACTGTAGGGTACAGTCCTCAACCACACCGCCGAGGAGCCCAGCCTGGGACATGGGGGAGCTGAGAAAATGAATTCTCAGACCCCCTCACATCAACCTGGCTGAGCCCATTCCTGGACCACACCTGTGGACATCACTTGGCCCAGGGATCACGCAGGTACCGATGTCGCCCATAGAGCGAGGTCAGTAGTGTGTGTGGCGGATCGACAAGCCCGGACATGGGAGGCATAGCGTCCCTGCGTGGGGGCGTGGTCGAGTTTCCGCGTTCTGTCAGTGTTGGCCAGGGAAGGACCAGCGTTCCACGGCGGCCTGGTGTGACAGAACTCCCGAGTCAGCACTGCCTCGAAGGCGAAGGCGACACACAGCACTGCATGCCTGTGCCACGATAGTGACAGAGAACATACAGCCCATGATCGCCACGCGATCGAGTGCAGCGAAGGCGGAGGACGCCCACGGGCCGCGATAAGTCACGGGGACTCTCGCGAGCCGGAGGCGTCCTGATGCACGTCCGGGAGAAAGGCACTGGGAGCGAGTGCTGTAGAGCAACACGTGCCCAGGAACCAATCGTAAGCCTACAGCGCTCGGGGGGAGGGCAGCACCACTCCAACCGATGCTTTCAGCTGCCCGGGAAAGCATGGCCATCAGCTCTGGATCTGACTCGACTAATGCTGACACTCCCGAGGGAGGCAACGCAGTCGAATCCTTATTTCCAGAGGAATCAAGCCCGCCTTGTGATGCTGTGAGTGACATGACACCATCTGCTGGAGCCCCGAATGATAACACTGGGTCCCAGAGAGGAACCAGGCACACACGGAAGCCCCACGGTTTGCGATGTGGAGGGGGATGTGGCCCGATGAATGCTCGTCGGTATTATGCCACACTGTAACCCTCAGATCACCCTGGCCACCAGCCAAAGTATCCCCTCTCGAGGAAGAGATAGATTGGGGTGTGGCAGAGGGGACTCTACCCACAGAGAGATCATTGAGTCTCGATCTAAAAACATTGCGATGGTCATGTTCCCGCAATGAAAACATGACTCATCCACGAGCACTGCCGAGAGTGATTAAGCCCAACACGCGAAACAGCGCCCGTGACCGTTAGGCAGATGAATCACGCACCCACATCCAGTAAATACACGGGCGAGCCGTCTTGAAAAAGACGTGCCGCGTGCAGCTCTTTTAGAGAGAGGAAAAAGCTCAGCAGAGTGCTGAAGCGCCCAGGGAGAAACACACACACTGTCGGCAGATCACTGCACAGATCAGCAGCAGGCAATGCGATCTCGCTGGAACGCGCCGTCACACCAACACACTGAAGAGCCGCTGGTCTTGTAGAGTGAAGATGATTCAGAATGGCTTATAGGAGTGAAGAAAATTCTCGGCTCCGAAGCGAAATCATATCTGCATGTTGCCAGCGTACTTCCTTATATACCCACGACGTGGGGCGGACTTACGCTATACAAATTCCGCAGACCCATGGCATTTTCTTGCCATTGGCTCGTTTTGTATACTCGAAGGTGAGTTGCTTTCTAAGCGAAACCCCATTTGTCGTCATCCGACGTAACTCGGAGTGACCACGAAAGGGAACTATTGTTCATTTTAGAATTTTTTGTTTTGTTCAAGTGACACCAGATCCTTGACCGTCATTCTTAGAGTGCTAAAGAAAGAGAGTAAAGAAATTAGGTGAGAAGCGTAAATCGGAAAAGGAAAGACCATGGGCAGGATCGAAATATTTCGTTTCTGAGGTGAAATCCCCTGGACACATGAAGCCGTAAAAGCAGATAAAAACACGGCTTCTAGCAGAATATTAGTATATGTGGAAAAGAGACCATAGCGGATGGAGATGATTAATCTTTGCAATAGAGGCAAGGTAATAGGCATATGTTTATCTGGAGGTGCTAGAGGATTTAGCTATGTCTTTGAGTAATAAACGACCGAAAGTTTGCAGTAAAAAGACTTGGAAAATTAGGATTGATATACTTTGCGTAACATTGAATACCTGCGAGCAATCTACGAATGATTTATGATTTCGGTAATTGTAGATGAGGAAGGAACCACCGGCCATGATCAGGATGGGAAATAGAGGGATATGGAAAGAAATGCAAAATGTTATAAACGGAGACCAAGCAGAAGTATGAGCTTTTAAGGTGGAGGGAGCCACGCCTTCGTGAAGTACAGTCTAGCTGGATTGAGCAGATCATCTAATTAACATTTCTCTGTTAGGGGAGGGCAGGGTGATGGATCCGGGTTGGCTGACATCCTTATGCATCGCTTTCTGTCAGGACTTTTACGTGCTTTTCTCAACTCACAGAAGTGACGTCGGTGTCCGGGTTAGCAGTAGAATGAGCCGTCAGGCAAGTGTTATTTAAATAAACTCCTGATGTACTTACAAACTTTCCAATGCCTCGTTTTATGAGTATAGAACCTATTTGTACTACTGTAGAAGTTCTGGGCATTATTAGTGGGGTAATTTATGAGATACAAATTTGGAGCCAATAGTGCCTGCACTAAGCCATTCGGGCTGATATCTCTAAATAAGCTCTAACTTTAAAAATGTTCAACCAAGGGAAAAAAGGCTTCTGGGGGGGTGTTTGGCTCGATGTCATGGTGCAAAGGACCTAGGTTGATTTTACTCCGAACCATCCCTTTAAGCTGGAACGCACTCTCTCAGTGCAGTGGTGAGTGAGCAGATGGTATGATGAGCGCGAGCTGTGAATATGGCATATATGCATAAAGCCGGATTAATATTTCTGTTGCTCTTAAGCTTGTTTTATTTCTATTCAGTAATGCAGTTGTTAATTAAGTATTTTGCAAACTGCCCATGTGTGCGTGGGATTGACGACGCTGATAATAATTAACACTGCACTGTGGAATATCAGTTACGTGAATCTTTGACACTTTGCTACAAACATTCAGGGGAGCTATCCGGCCCTGCTGGTTAAAGCATTACAGTATGTTGCGTTGCAGTCTGGATCAGCAGTTTTTAAGAACACTGCCATGTCACTATAGTCACCAATTTGAACTCTGCCGCTGGTGAAGGGAGCAGCAGGGTAGCCAAGTTAATATAGGCTACTTACCTGAATGAAGTTTGATCATAATAAAGGGGACATGTTAACAGTGGCTGGTGGAACTAAGCGCTCCGTAACACAATGAAACCCTACTTGGAAATGGTACCAGAGCGAGGAGATCGTCTCATGAGTTGCTGTTTTTTAGAACCGCCATGCACTGGATTCCTACACGTGGGTCTCGCTCTCGCTCTGGCGCGGCCGCCAGAGTTGGTGAGAACAAAATCAACGATAAGATTTTGTGTTTTTATGATTGCAATTGAGACGCAGGTGAGTGAACGTTGGCGTCGGTTTCTAATTGTTTGCGTCAGCATCTGCAAACTCAGACTTGTGTAAGTACAAATCTTTTATACTGCAAGTATTAGAACATGATTGGTTAGATGTGAAGGTATTAAGTGACGTAACAATTGAGTCTTCCTGGCAAAATTAATTAAATTGAACAAATTAAATAGAAATTATTACATAATGTTTTGGTACACAGTTCCATAAAATTAAACATATGCATATGATGGTCTGAGGACAACATCATGTTACAGAATAAATCAGTGACGACTTGAGGTCAACATATTCATATGATGGTCTGAGGACAACATCATGTCACAGAATAAATCAGTGACGACTTGAGGTAAACATATTCATATGATGGTCTGAGGACAACATCATGTTACAGAATAAATCAGAAAATGGCAGAAAATGAGCTTGCAAAAGGCCAGGCTATATATATATATATATATATATATATATATATATATATATATATATATATATATATATATAAAAGACTATAATAAATATAAACAGTATTTTCATTATTATTTTTTTATTTGTATTTTTTGCCAGAACGTCAGCGATGCTTATCAATTTTGGCTGGCAACTGCCAATTAACTCGCCAATGCAAGCCAATGTTACTGTTAATGTTATTACTTCGATGGTGGAAAAATACTATTCTAAAAACAAATATGAATTTTAAGATCATCAGCCGTAGTCGACGACTGATGTTAATTAATAGGAGAATGTAAAAAGCCATTGGTCTTACCTTGTAACTTGTGCGCTTGTTGGCAGTGGTGTGCGTTTTTTTTTTTGTTTTTTTTTTTTGTCAGACTCAGGGGGGCACATGGTAATGACATCATAAACATTGATTGGCTGAGGCAGTTGTTGTCCCAGAATCATCATGAAGATATTGGTCTCAGGACAGCTCCCACTTGGCAAAAGAAGGACGTGCTACTAGGCACGGCCTAAATTAACTATATAAAAAAATAAAAAACGGCTTAGATCAAATAAAATGTATTAGTGGTAGTTATTAGTCTATTTTCCACATGTGATTAGACAGATCTGTGTAATTAATGGCTAAATAACCATGTGCTATTTCAATTATTTGTCACAAAGCTGCAGATGGCAGATTATGATTACAGTTTAAATTATAGCAGTTTTAAATCATATGTTTAATTCAAAGTTAGATTACTTCTTATTTATTCTTATGGAGCCTGATTGATTTAGTTTGCCCCTAAACATGAATTAATGCACTAACATGTACACAACATGTTTAAGGCTGCTGTTATTCATGCATGAATCATTATGACTCCTGTTGTAGTTAAGGATTGCTCTTCATTGGTTCATTATTAGTTCATATCTTCACTAATCATGAGTTCATGTTGAAGTAATTATATTAATGCATGTATTTGTACATGATTATTCATGCCCTGTTATTGTAAAGGGTTACCCCTTTTGCTATCATGCTATCTTTAAAGATCACTTGGAGAAAGGTTTTCTTAATTAAAAACGTTGGCCGGTTCACAACAGGACTCTATTAATGGACTTTCCACTCTTTAGCTTTTAGATAGTAAGATTCATTAAGGAAAGAAATAAGCCTGTAAAGCTAGTCAACCATTAACTGAATAAATAAATGCAAAATGGTGCTGCATGATAAAAAGTGGGAGCATATTCTGCCTTCAATTTAAAGCACTCGGGAAAATGTAAGACTTTGTCATAAAATATAACTGTTAGAGTTCCTTAAAAGGCACATTCCTCTGAGACCAATAGGCTCATTAGTGCTAATGGGATGAAAAGAAGGCAACAAAAGATATAAACTGACATTTTAGCTGGCTCAGTCTGCCCTAAAAACAATATCTCTCTCATTCTCTCCCTTCCTCTCTGAACCTTGATCAAGGTTACTCACTAAACAGGAAAATTAAGCCGACGGTCTTGAAAGTATGCGAGCCACCAGCATCAACATTAGCCGAATAAGACAAATTGAAAGGACATTTAAGAAAGAAAGTGACATATTTTTCATGAGGCTCCACTGTCAATATTGCTTCTACAGTGAACATTTGTTGAGTTCTAATGTTTGTTAAACCGAGGCATGACTTGGTTTTTCAAAGCAGAGAAAAAGTAGGAACTTCACTGCCCTACCATTAACAACCTACATTTCATAATCATCATGCTCTTTCTCAAGGTAAACCCATTTCATCTGCCCTAAAAAACAAAAATGACATCTGGCCAAAATATATTTTAAATACATGTTGTAAAAAGTCATGGTTGAAAGTGATATTTTTTTTTTCTAAATTGAAAATATATTTTGCTTTATATTAATGCAATGCAGAGGCAAGATAAAATATTTTATATATAAATGCATATGTGTATAAAATGCAAGGAACACATAACCAACTTTAATCTCCAAATGTAATCTTTTCTCAGAATAGTTATAATATATAATGTATGAACTAATCTGAGAAACTAATCTGTCCTCAAAAACCAATCAAAATATTGTTCCTGATTGCACAATGGTCTGCTTCCATCCACAAACATCTACAGTATGTATTCTAAACAAATGGATGCTGCAACTTCGAAGCAAGAAAGCCAACCTTCTTATTTTCCGATATTTGCAAAGAGTGTAGTGCCAACACCCTGGGCACATGCAGAAGGCTGATAAAGTTGTTATTGGCAAATGTCCTTGGTGCTGGCGGAGCAGTGCTCAGTAATCCTTCTGTTGTCTCAGCACTCCTCCATTAGTCTCCCTAAACTCCACGACTCACTGTTACAATAAGAGGCTGCTCCTCTGCTGATAATGCTGCCTCCATTCACCCTCAGATCTGTTTATTGACTGCAAATTGACTGCAATTATCATGGCTGCGGACAGTTATTGCCATATTTTATTTGCATGTGCAAGTCTGCGATGTCTTGAAAGAGAGGGGAGCTGCATTGTGTACTTCCGTTCCTAAGCACAGAGGATGCTGTGTGTTTGAAAGCCCTGTGCATCACGTGCTTTTGGTTGGCTCATTAAATAAAAAAAATAAAAAAATCTAAATCTAATTTAAAACATTGCATTTATATTCATCGTCTGAATGTGTCAGTTTGTAACTTTACTAGTGTTAAAAATAAAAGCATTCTGCATGCATTCTGTGGAAGAACATTGTTTTGGTTGTGCTTCGGCTCTGTGTGACTCTGCGGATGAATATGATTCTTTATCATAAATAGACACGCTACTTCCTTGAAAATAAACTCCAGCACAACAACCATAATGAAATGATCTTCACAATAGATAATGCTTTACAGTGAACTCTGTTAGAGAGATACATATGACAGTTTATCTGTTATATAAAACACTTACTCTCCTGTTGAGTAATAAAAACGTCTCGTTACGCATGTAACCCTAGTTCCTTGAAGAAGGAGCGAGGCGCTGCGTCGAAACGCTGTGGGAACGCCTCTGCGTGATTGCATCATGAGGTACGTATGAAACCAGTCCAATGGCGTGACGGAACGTCATGTGACGTCATCGACCAGGAAACTATAAAGCACACATGATGCAAACAGCGCCAGCTTCTGATAGGCTGAAGCAAGTCGATCACGGGCATGCTGGGAGTATGGCAGGGTGACGCTGCGTCTCGTTCGCACATCTAGGCGAAAGCACCTGCGCCCCTGGATTGGAGCTGAGGTCTTGCTAGGGAAGCCTAGCTAGACCTAACTCGGCGCATGCCCTTACCATAAACATGGATTTTAGAAAGTGCATAGTATTTTATGCAGCCATTTTAAATTCTCAAATTTAAATGCAGCCAATAACAAAGTATTTCATAGTCTGAATTACAGGCTGAATATCCTCAAAGAGCGGTCGGCGGGAGCACAGCGTTCTCAACTGTCTCACAACAATGCTCATATTCAGCCCCCTGGAGGACTGAGCGTGCTGCGCTCCCAGATGAATAACACACAATACATGTGAATCCCCACCCGTGATGTAGATTGGGTAGGGATGAACACACTATTGAAATGTTGGTCGCTCGCCATTATAAAGTTTTATTTTATTTTATTAAATGTATATTTATGGGAAAACTCCTGCTTAGCAATTTCTAAGACAGACAAAAAACGCCAGGGACATAGATTCACATAGAGCGCTTGCTGAAGACAAATAATCTAACGCTGTTTGGTTCAGGTATGCTTTATAGTTTCCTGGTCGATGACGTCACATGATGTTCCGTCACGCCATTGGACTGGTTTCATACGTGCTTCATGACGCAATCACGCAGAGGCGTTCCCACAGCGTTTTGACGCAGCTCAAGTTCCCTTGAAAGGGAACACCATTATCTCCATGTCGCTTTTACAACATTTCAAACCCCTCAGTTCTCTCCATCTCCTAAAGCCAAGCTGATGTTAATTCTTGTTTTATTACGAGCTCTGTCTCATTCTCTTTTCTCCAGCAGACTCTCCTCTGTTCAGAGTTTGTTTAAAACAGGTGATTCTCCAGAAGTTGGAGATTTAGCGGCACCATTTCAACCTTTCTCTCTCTTCTTTTCTCTGACAATTAACCTCTGCCACTCCCACACCACACACACACACACGCGTCAAAGCAGCCAGAGCAACTTTACTCTATTTACGGATATGACGAGACACACATGGGCGAGTGACGCATGTGCTCATTTTCCCAGTGAAAACCACCCGTCAGGTCAAAAATATAAACACTTGATAGGTTTATCATAGTGAATCAATAAGACCCACTCATATTTGTTTTAAAACCTTTTAGGGAAGTATATATGTATGTGTATACAGTATAACTAGTTTTTTTTTTTTCGTAAATGTATTTCTGATAAAGTTTAAAGTGTTTAACTGAGGGAAGATGTGCCAAAACAAGAGAGAGAATGGGTGACCCCAATGGGTGACAGTTATTTAGGGTGGTTAGAAAGAAAGGGCAAGGCTATTAAGACCCATAACACTACATACACGGCGTAAGTGAACTGTAATGAAACTGTAATCAGCTACGAGAATTGGTGCTGAGACAGTTTCCGACAGTTCAAAAAGGAGCAGTACTGCATCAAGATATTTTTGTATCATCTGTGTCCTTTGCTATTTTGTGGTCACCTGAACAGAATTCCTGAAAGCATGTCGATGCTTGTGTGTGAGATGTCTAGGAGTATGATTTAAAGAGAGAGAGACAAAAGAGTGTTTCTTTCATCCTTTTAATCACAGGCAAATAATGTTCTAACAGTTGAAATAAGTCATCTTGGACTTTCTACTATGCATTCATGCTATTTAGGCAGATTTCAGTATTAAGTGGAAAATTACTGTTGTAGTAATCTAAATTTACTATAACATCTCCAAACTTATTTCATAGAGTGTAACTGGTCTGTCATCCACTTGATGTCAGTCAATGAACAAACTATAATTTACCTGTAATTAAAATAGAGAAAGTAAATGGGAAAAGAAAAGCAATAACTAAAAAAATAAATAAATAAAAAAACAGCCAAAAAAATGTAAAAAATTAAAAAAAATTAAAAAAATTAAACGATTTTAAAGAAATAAAATGTAGAAAGGTAGAAGAAATTAACATAAAAATAATAAAACATAATTAAATGCTTTAAAATATGTTTATGCATGCGTCAATTCTAAAGTAACATCAAGAGAAAAGTAATTAATTTAAATTAATTTAAATTAAATTGATTCAAATTAATCATTTGTGACTCTAATGAGAGCAGTCTCAGTACTATGGTACGGTCTAAATCCAGACTGAAAATCCTCGCAGATACCATTTCTTTCTAAAAAAAGATTTTAGATGAAAGATTTTCTTTCTATTTTCTTTAATCTTCTTTAAGCGCAAAGGAGCAACTGTGTCTAAGGTGCTGGAAAGTCAAACGTTTCTGTCGCAATATCGAGTTCTTCTAAGCTATCTGGGATGCTGAGGAGATGAAACTGATCAGGAATATAATTAATAAAGCAATCTTTAGTGGCAGAAGTGATATTTGTAACACGGAGTCGACTTTGCAGCCTTGGCTAAATGAAGTATACACAAGACTAGATAATGATCTGAGATATCATCGCTCTGCTGTAGAATTTCAAAGGCATCAACACTGATTCCATGTGATAATATTAGATCTAAAGTATGATTACGACAATGAGTAGGTCCTGACACGTGTTGTCTAACTCCAATAGAGTTCAGAATGTCTTTAAATGCCAATCCCAATGCATCTTTTTCGTTATCTACATGTATATTAAAATCACCAACAATTAGGACTTTATCAAAGAATTTGCTGATTTTCTATCAGAGTTAGTACTGGCTGCAGATAAAGTCTGTATGGTGCCCTGGTGGCCTGTATACAGTAGCCAGCACAAATCTGAAATGTGATTTATCATTTACACTAGATAGTGTTACATTAAGCACCAACACTTCAAAATAATTATATTTAAAACAAGACTTCTCAGTAATTCTGAAGATATTACTATAAATTACAGCAACACCTCCCCCTTTGCCTTTCAGACAAGGCTCAAGTTTATAACAGTAATCGTGCGGGGTGGACTCATTTAAAGTAATGTAATCGTCTGGTTTTAGCCTGGTTTCTGTTAAACACAGCACATCTAGGTTATAATCTGTAATCATATCATTAACAATAAGTGCTTTTGAAGTAAGGGATCGAATTTTCAGCAATCCAGGAGGGATGAATACCATCTCTTTTCAATAGGTCAGGTCTGCCCCAGAAACGTTTCCAATTGTCAATGAACTCTATATTATTTTGCAGACACCACTTAGACAGCCAGCCATTGAGTGAGCACAGTCTACTAAGTATCTCATCACTCCGGCGAACAGGAAGGTGGCCAGAGCAAATTACTGTGCCTGACATCGTACTTGCGAATTCACACACCTCTTTAACGTTAATTTTGGTGATCTCCGACTGGCGAAGTCGAACATCATTAGTGCAGACGTGAATAATAATCTTAGAGAATTTACGATTAGCATTAGCTAGCACTTTTAAATTTGCTTTGATGTCAGGCACTCTGGCTCTCGGCAAACATGTGACTATGGTGGCTGGTGTCTCTGTTTTCACATTCCGTGTAATAGAATCGCCAATAACTAGGGCACTTTTAACAGGATTCTCAGTGGGTGTTTCACTGAGTGGGGAGAATCTATTTGTAATGGTAATCTGAACGGAAGAGCGGTGTTTTGTCCCGTGACTACAGTGTCTCGCGGTCACCCAGTTGCCCTGTTGCACAGGCTCTACAGCCGGAACCGAACAATGTACAGAGTTCACTAAGCTGGTCGCATCCAAAGCAGTATCTAAAGCCCCCTTTCACTCTTACAATTAACCTTGATTAAAGTTTGGATGCGTGTCTCTAGTTCTGAAACCCTCTCCGTCAGCCTGACTGTCTCCCTGCATTTATCACATGTAAATCCTTTATTGCTGACAGAGAAGGCTATACTATACATGTGACATGAAGTGCAAGTGACAATAACAGGAGTAGACATTACTCACTGTGTTTGTTGAATGATCCTACTCACAACAGTTGTTTGATTTGTAAAAGCGCGCGCGAGAGAAAAGATGGCAAGCACGGATGGCAGGTTAACAGGCTAGCGAGATACTAGCGTGTTGTGCTAGCGATAACGATTTAGATAAAAGCTAGCGATGTCAGATTAATTTATGAGTAAATTAAATTTAGCAAATAAGGAATGATATTAAATAGTGATTCAAAACAGAAGGCTATACAGAGCTTACAGACACAGACCAGCAACAAGGCAGACAGGAGCAATCGATTAAGCAAGGCAGACAGGAGCAATTGATCAAAATCTGAAACCGATGTAAACGTACCCTGAAACCCCATGACTCTAATCCTGATCCTGTGTCCTGTGATCCTTGCCTGTATTAGATCCAGAGGAGTTTTTAAACCTGTTCTCTCACTAACACTAACGCCACATTCAAGACAAAACTTTATCTACAGTAATCATGAGCAACTGATCCATGAGGAAATGTAGGTGTGGATATGTGTTGTTTAATGGTCTCAATGTAAACTCTCAATGTAAATCCAATCACTTCTACCCAGGGTGCTTTTACTGTGGTTTGTAAGAGCAAGGCTTATCAACAACCTCTTTACAGACCTTGGAATTGTCCCACAAATAATTTAGCATGACTTGAGTAAGGAGTATCCTTCATCTGACCTCAAATCCATGGGCATAGAAGAATGTATTAAAAAGTCCCTTGCTTTAGGTTTGCATACATCCTTCCATCTCCCAAAAAGCATCATCTTTTGTAAAACGAAGGACGGAAGGCTAGCGGTGCATGGATTATGAAGGTTGAAATGTAATAACTATAATGGGTTTTTGTCTGTACCTGTTGTCCATGCCATTCAGGAGAATAGGTCAGAGGTGCCAAGATGTTCCAAAAATTACATTCAAGGAGAAAATACGATCTGAGTTAGAATGGAAAGAGAGATGAGCAGAAAAATACCTCACCATCATGCTTGTCCAACTGTTGTTTAACCCTTTAGAACCTGAAGCTAAAATAGGTGTTTTTCACATATTTAGATTTTTTGACTGTAAAATTCTAAAACAATGTGATATCTTCATGTACAAGGTGTCATCTTTTTTCAGGAAAAAAAATAGCTTTCAAAAAATTACAGTTATTGACCATTACTCTGTGGTGAGTTTGTAAATAGAATTCAAATAGACAAAAAAATAATAATAATCACGAACGAAAGAAACTAACACTTTAAAGTTGAAAAATAATACATATACAAGTCTTTTTTTGTGACATTGGGTTGCACAGTTTTCATTTAGGACACTTTTTTTCATACACGCACACACATAAACAAATGCATGCATACATAAGCACACACACATACACATGCACACACCACATGCTTAGATACGTGAAAGAGTAACGGCCATCCGCCTCCCAAGTTTCATCAAAAATCATCCCAATCCCCTCTTCTGCTGTCTACCACTTCATTCGCCATGTATTTGTTCGTTTCTTTTATTATTTTATGCAATCCAAAACACTCTAACCTGCCGCGCTTCGTATCTCTTTGTTCAAATCCTTCCTTCTCGCTCTGCCAGAAAGCTGCTGTCATTTGCTGACGGAAAGCATGAAATTACCGTAATGATCCATATATTGCACATTGCACATCCGAAAAGCACATGTTGTCTACTGTCAGGGGCAATTCAAATGGATTTGTTTGTGCAAACGGTTGAAGAGTTACGGTAAAATGAAGCTTGCTGGTATGTGTCGGCGACGACACAGCCGGTTTAAAAGGGTTAACCTCTATGAGTTTCACTAGTAACTCCTCCTCTAAATCTTTCTCTAGCATTGGAGTAATAGTAAATTATCCACTCTCCACTATTAGAAACATTTCTACTAATTCCCCTCCCATGTTTAACACTCCAGCATTGTTTCATGCAATTAAATGTGCTATGCAAACTGACAATGCAATTTAAGTTAATATTTTACCATCACATATTTTTCCTGGGAATCAAATCCACATCCTTGCTGACAAAGATCTTTTTTCACATTTGAACCGCGGTATGATTGTGTCATTGGTTTCAGCCACAGCTGTTTACCACTGTAGCTACGAAACAACTCAGGAGGTGAAGGACGCAGTTTACTATAATTCTCTTACAATTGCTCAATGATGCAATTAATCATGTTGTACTGTATGCATTACGAAATGGCATGTTAGTGACTATAATTTACACATATTGTCTTTTAAGGTCACTTTTTACTTATATGCTACGGTATCTTGCAATTTATTATTTAACAGGTTTTAGCATTTTTAGATATACAGTTGTAAGTGAAATGATTTAACCCCCATTGCAAATCAGGTTTATTGGCAAAATGTACAGACTTTCAGCTGTTTGCAATGAACAAATCAAACAAAAGTAACTGAAATAGCTCAACACAACAAATGTTTCAAGTGGTTTCCCCAAATTTAACTGAAAATGCAACTTTTTTGCAACTTCTTCAGTCTCAACATTTTTCAACTCGTTCATGGCAAACATATTTTAACATTTAGTCCCTTCTCTATCTTTTTGTATCCTGTTCCTTGTTTGTGAAGGGCGATGATCTTTTCTTCTTTTGAGTTAGCCATATGTCTAACTTGCAGGCAAACATGACACTTAATAAAACTAGCCAGTTCAGATATGTTATGTGCTCAAGCTCAAGCACACCTGGTGCAACTAACCCCTTATGATTATTTGCATCAGGTGTGCTTGAGACAACACCTGTTTTGCAGATGTGTGCTGTTGTGAGGGATTCTATTCATGGGGTTGAATAATTTGGAGACTGCAGAAGTCATTACAAGTTGCATTTTCAGTTGAATTTGGGGAAAGCTCTTGAAACATTTGTTGTTTTGAGCTACTGCAATTACTTTTGTTTGATTTGTTCATTGCAAACAGCTGAAAGTCTGTACACTTTGCCAATAAACCTGATTTGCAATGGGGTTGAATAATTTTGATTACAACTGTACAATATATATATATATATATATATATATATATATATATATATATATATATATATATATATATATATATATATATTCTTTTTAATATTGAGAATTTCCAAACAGTACTGAAGCTGAAAAAATCAACAAACCCACAAAGATCCCTGCAGGAAAACCCAACATGGAAATGTTCAAGGCTAGTTTCTCCATAACCATATACATGTACATAGTCAGAGCCGTTCAGCCCTATACGCACATATGCAAGTTGCTTAGGGCCCCGCAAATTACTCAAGGCATCGCTTCCCCCTCGTGTCAAAGCTCGTTAATCAAAGTTTACAACATCGATGAGAAAATTAAGCCAAACTATCCTTCTGGTCATGAAAAGAGAGAAAAAAAACACCATGAGAGTGAATTGTGGGAACAGCAATCAGGTAGACTTGTGTTCTCTCCTCTCCAAGTTTGATGTCAGCAAAGACCAGTTAAGTTAAGTTGATGTGAATCTCTCACTAGTCTGTCTGTCTGTCTGTCTGTCTAACCAAGCAGCAGTGCATCTTTTATTATTTGTGTCTTGCTTGTTAATGCCGGCCACTTCCAGGGCTGTGTTCTGTGACTTTGTGCCTGACAAAAAAAGTGAGAGTGAAATACAAGTTACAACTATTTATTATGTTTGATAAACTACAAAGGGCAACGGTGTTTGTTTATAAACTGCAGCTCGGAAAAGATAACCGCGCCGCACGTTAACATGCGTTCATGTGCGTGCTCAAAATGAAACGCGCACTTTCCAACAAAACATCTGTGGGGACCAGTACAATACGGGCGTGATGGCACTCATCATTATAGGCGCACATACTTTTAAAGACAATGATTATCTAGTCTCCAAGTCAGTTTAGTTACAACTTTGCAATAAAGCAAGATGGAAAGTAATATATTGACTTTGACTATTGATTTATATTGCATCTAAAATGTTGATTGGCTGGACATACTGGTCAATATGGATGCACATCCCTCAATAAATAATAACCATCAAATATCAAGTATTGCTTGAATCATTTAAAACACAGTGACATGCTATGGTAAGCCATTTTAGCTTTTATTTATTCACAGGATGCATTTTTTTTATATCAATAATTAAATTTGTACTATTTAAAATATTGAATTCTTGATATTAAGAATGTACTTTTTCTAGTAACAATGTCTATTTCTGATATCAGGAATTACTTATTCATTAGTACTAGTTAAATGAGGGAGGATTGTAGTGGGAGCACTAGGGTGTCAGGTGTGACAGTGTGGCAATGGCAAATGGTTTACATGGCTCATGGGTCAGGTAGGAGGGCCCCTTAACAGACTTTTGCTTAGGGCCCCAGGGAGGTCAGGATCGGCTCTGTACATAGTTTTCATAGACCAGTGGTTGTCTATTGGTTGCAATGCAAAAGGGGCCGTCATTTGCTCACCCTCATGTGGTTTTCAAACCCGTAATGATTTCATTCATCTTCGTAACCTTAATGAAAATATTTTTTGATATTCTCTCATTTGTGTCATCACAATTAACATTGAAGATAAAACGTTTACCATATCATTTGTTATTGACATCAAAGCATGTGCATCCAATCAACCCTACAGTATTATGATTCAAATTTATCTCTGACTGTGTAGAAGGCAAAGTTTAAATAAGATTAAAGGTGGTATAGTTTTGAATAGAGTGTTTGATTATTGCTTGAACATTTGAGGTTTGTGGTGTTTGTAGGTTTCAGTGTCTTAGCAACTGAGATGAAATAAATAAATAAATAAATAAAAAACCTGAAATGCAATGCAGGCTGCCTGGAGTCAGTATAACTTTATTCCCGCAGGATTGAAGCTGATTCTCAATGCATTCATCTAGTCTGGGATCAGACTTTGGCAGACTGGCGAGTGCCTCATTGATTTGGTTATATCAGTTTTCATGTCAGCAGTTGCTGTTCTTGTTATTGCAGCAGAAGGAATTAACATCTGCATTGGTACAGGAATAAAAGCAGCTAAAACTGTTATATTAGAAAAAAATAATGGTTAAATCAAG
Source organism: Leuciscus leuciscus (assembly GCF_965113295.1). Classification (NCBI taxonomy): domain Eukaryota; kingdom Metazoa; phylum Chordata; class Actinopteri; order Cypriniformes; family Leuciscidae; genus Leuciscus; species Leuciscus leuciscus. Next base: position 39,204,567 of record NC_138732.1, read on the forward strand.
CCGAAGTTGTGTTTTTTAAAGGAAAAGCTAATGGTGTAGAACCAGAGTGAGGTGAAAAGCCACAGGTAAAGAAGGGTTTGTGTTGATGATTAAATGCAAAGTAGCCATTACAATATTCATGTACATTAAACATGTTCATGTTCATTAATCATTTTTGTCAACAACAGCACAGTAGGTCATTCATTACTAGTGAACATAAAAAAAAAAAGAAAAAACTGGTAGATTGCTCATTTCCATGTCTAATCAGAGACATGGAAAGGAGCGGTTACAATAGGATCAACTGAAATGAGGCAGATCATTATACAGGTAAGATTCTCCTGCTTTGCCTTTCTAGCCTGTCGCATCTCCGCCAGTGCCATTAGGTCAACTGCAGGGTCGTAAGCTGGAGGCCGCTGTTCACTGATGTTTCGACCCCTATACCAGTACATCTCCCGGCGGGAGGGCAGTGGCATATAGGGGACATCTCCCCGCCACCCCCTGCAGCTGCCTTTACAGGGTTGTTGACCACCAACCGTTGTATTTCCTCTGGAGCCACAGTCAGTAGCTCGCTTTCTCAGCCTCCTCTCCTAGCTACTTTATAGCTTTCCGCAGGTTTGACCCCGCCACTCCTGCGCCATGGAGAAGTTGGACTGCTGGACTGCGCACTAAGCCCCGGCACCCAACCTCCACTGGGTAGACCCTGGCTCTCCACTCCGCCTCTTGGCACTCTGCTGCCAACTCGGAATACTTGAGATGCTTCCTTTCGTGGGCTGCTGTCATGCCCTCTTCCCAGGGGATGGTAAGTTCAATGAGGAGGACCCTTTTCTCCACCGTGGACCACATAATAATGTCTGGCCGGAGGGCAGTTGTCGTAATCTCTCTTGGAAAAACCAACTGCTTCCTGAGGTCTGCCAACATCCGCCACTCTTTGCCGGGTGTGAGCATGGTGTTCCTCTTCTGAGCAGGAGCATGCTACCAGACTTGACAAACCCTGACGGGAAAGGCTTTGCTGCTGCTGTTGTGCGATTTTAGACCAGAGCTGCTGAGGCAGGTTGCTGAAGTATCCGGTAATGATGTTCTGCACACCACTTGGGACATAAAACAATTCCATGGCAAATTCTATCAGCTTGTTTGGCACTGAGCCGTATGCGTTGGCAAGATCTAATTACACCACATGCAGCTCGCTCTTTTTTCTCTTCGCACGCTGAATTTGATTCCAAATCACAGAAAAGTGTTCAATTTATCCAGGGAAGCCTGAGATTCCGGCCTTCTGGCAGCTTGTATCAATGTATCCATTCCCAATGAGGAAATAGCTCATTCTCCTCTCCAGAATAGAGAAGAAAATCTTCCCCTCCACATTCAACAAGGCCATGTTTCTGAACTGGTTGATGGTATGGGAGTTCTGCTCTTTGGGAGTGAACACACCAACAGCTTGCTGCCACTTTGCTGGGACTTGCTCTTTCTTCCAAGTTGTTTTCATGAGTTTCCAGAGTACTTTGACCACCTGGGGGCAGTTCTCATACAGCTTATAGGGAAGCCCATTAGGCCCGGGGGCTGATGCTGACCTTACCTTCTTGATAACCTCCTCCATTTCTTGCAACTTAGGTGGGGATGTATAGAATGGCACTGTCGGTAGGGCTGGCCGTGGTACGTGCCTTGGGCAGCCGAGCGGAGTAGCTCGTCTGTTGTCACTGTACTGGCTCTTGATGTATTTTTCCAACTCCTCCTTACTGATGTCCAGCTTCCCACTCCTCTTCTCATCTAGCAACCTCTGGCGAACCTTTATGGATCTCTGAAATAGCTGGTTCTTTCATTCTCTCTTTTCTTCCTCCTCCTCCTGATCCTCTCCACTCTTCGCAACTTGGCAAGGCTTTGTTTAAGTTCGTCGCACAACTCCTTCAGGCCAATTTCCTTAGGCCACTTGATCTTGTTGCACCGACCTGGCAGCTTCGTCATTGGCTTTGTGGGGTGTACCTCTGGCGGACTGGTATCCTTATTTTTGCTGAGTGCCTTCTCCATCATGTGGTTACCTGTGAACATGCTAATATCAAGAGAAACTATAGGGCTGCACGATTTTGGGAATACATTTAAGATTTTTCTGGTTAAAATTATGAAATTTACAATATATAAATATATATATATGAACACCAAGTTTGTTGTAAAATAGTAACAATAGCCTAGATAGCCTATAAATCGTTAAAAAGGAACACTTCAGTACACTACACTAGAGAAAAATATATGGATGATCATATGTTACTTCAAACGTTTCCATTCGTTATGACGTTATGAAATGAGATTGGAGTAAAAACATGAAGCCTAATGTTTGGTGCGTTTTGCTTTAACAGCGCATGCAGAGAACATTTACAGAAGCGATCGAGCCGCTCCAAACTATTCAACTTTATTTTTACCATATTATAAATATCTTTGAGCAGATATCTACAAACACAGTATTTAACAGTAAATGTTTTAACATGGGTCTAAACATTATAATATTCACCATATTAGAGTAAACACTCATACTAGCCTACTTTTATATCATGCTGTGTTTTATTATAGAACATAAAAACATCCTCGTGTTGTACCATACATTTAGCATTAGGCTTCATGTTTTTACTCCAATCTCATTTCATAACGTACATTTTTATCTGGCACCAGTTTAACTAGTAGCTACAATGTAGTTTATGCAACAATAACATGCTACTATTATGAGTGTCTTACCTTAAAAATCGTTCTCATCTTCAAATCGCGTTAGGTAAATCCAAGTGAAACAGCACAGCACAGCACAAACACAGTCTTCCAAACTCAATGAAAAGCAGAGAGGAGTAAGTTACTGAAGTTTCTGATTCTTTGTTTTGAGGTAATGAGGGCGTTTACAGCTCTGCATTCCTCGCGTGGATCATTTGCATGTCAATCGCTTGTGCGCGCGTGGGTGTGGTCACATTAGAGCTAATTAGCTCGGACTGGAGAAACTGAACATGTCGTTGCTTTCATACGGGTTGCTTAAACAGATAATATTTGTTTTTGATATATCATTTAAAAATGGAGACTTCAAGCTTTGTAAAGACATATGTTTCATGCAGAGCCGATCCTGACCTCCCTGGGGCCCTAAGCAAAATTCTGTTTAGGGGCCCTCATACCTGACCCGTGAGCCATGAACCATTTGCCATTGCCACACAGTCACACCTGACACCCCAGTGTTCCCACTACAATCCCTCCTTTAACTAGTTGTAGCGAAAATGTAATTCCTGATATCAGAAGACATTGTTACTAGTAAAAAGTTCATTCTTAATATCAAGAATTCACATTTTAAATTGTACAAATTGAATTATTGATATCAAAAATGCATAATTATCCTGTGAATGAATAAAAGCTAAAATGGCGCCATAGCATGTCACTGTGTTTTAAATGATAAAAGTAATTCTTGATACTCTTGATTCTTGATGGTTATTATTTACTGAGGGATGTGCATCCATATTGACCAGAATCTCCAGCCAATCAACATTTTAAATTCAATGGAGCCTATCAATATTCAATGTCAATACATTGCTTTCCATATTGCATTTGGGCAGAGTTGTAACTAAACCTTGACTGAGCGACTAGATAATCATCGTCTTGTTTTAAAACTATAATGAGGAGTGCCATCACGCCCGTATTGTACTGGTCCTGACTCACAACAGATGTTTCTGCTGGAAAGTGCGCGTTTCATTTCATGCACGTGCATATGATATGATCGCATGTTAACGCGCGACGCGGTTATCTTTTCCGAGCTGCAGTTTATAAACAAACACCGTTGTCCTTTGTCGTTTATTAAACATAATAAATCAACTCACACCAACTTAACTTTAGCCTACTGTTCTTTGCTGACATCAAACTTTGAGAGGAGAGTCACAAGTCTGCCTGATAACTGTTGCCGCAATGAACTCTTATGGTGTTGTTTTCTCTCTCTTTTCGTGACCAGAAGGATAGTTCCGCTTCATTTTCTCATCGATATTGTAAACATTGATTGACGCGCTTTGACACGAGGGGGAGGCGGGGCCTTGAGTAATTTGCGGGGCCCTACGCACTTTGCGTAGTGTGCGTATAGGGCTGATCGGCTCTGGTTTCATGTCACAGTGACAAGCATTCGCTGAGTTACAGATCATTTTCTGTCACGTTTCAGAATGAACTTCACATTGAGAGAGATGGCAGAACGTGCATCATGTTTATTTTCTTTATTTTACGACATTTTGTTTTTATTATTAGTGTACACAAATAAAATAAGACATTTAACAGTTTGAATGATGTATAACACTTGTCTGTATGATAAAAATCGACAGAGTTATTTGAGTCTCTTTTGCACTGATAAGAGGGGGTTAATCAAAAGCAGAAAACAAAAGATGATATTTAGAGTAATGTGGGACAACACTGGACTCTATATAATTAACTCACTTTAAATGTAAATATATATAAAGTCAAATGTCACACGTAGGAGGCAGCACAATCCTAGCAACCTGGAACCTTTCTTCTAGTGTGTCTTCTAGTACTTTATTCTATTTTCCCATCGGTCTCTGGAATTGGCTGTCTGCTGTAAACAAAGCTGATTTCATTACATCTATTTCTAGTCATTCAGGTCTCAGCCTATTGGCCCTGACTGAGACCTGGATCAGACCATAGGATACTGTCACACCTGCTGCCCTCTCTACTAACTTCACTTTCTCACACACCCCTCGCCTGACCGGACGGGGTGGAGGTACTAGTCTTCTCATCTCAAACGATTATAAATTTTATCCTTTACCACCTCTGTGTGACAACAGCTCATTTGAATCGCATTGAATTATCATCACTAGGCCTATTAATATCCATTTTGTAGTTGTTTATCGTCCACCAGGTCAACTTGGAAGTTTCTTGGAGGAGCTTGATGTGCCACTCTCATCCTTCCCTGAGGATGGTACTCCTCTTGTAGTTCTTGGAGACTTCAACATCCACTTAGAAAAGCCTCAGTCTGCTGATTTCCACACTCTGCTTGGCTCATGCGACCTCAAACGAGTATCTACTGCAGCTACTCACAAATCAGGTAACGAATTAGACCTTATTTACACGTGCTACTGCTCCACTGACCATACACTGGTCACTCCACTGCACACCTCAGATCACTTCCTCCTCACTCTCACTCTCAACCTGCCTCAGAATACAACACAAACTCCTCCACAGGTCACCTTTCGGCGAAACCTACGCTCACTCTCACCCACTCACCTATCCTCATTGGTCTCATCCACACTTCCTCCACCTGATCAGCTCTCAACATTAGATACTAACAGTGCAACTGATACTCTTTTCTCCACCTTAACATCCTGCTTGGACAACTTCTGCCCCCTTTCCTCCAGGCCAGCCCGCACCACCCCATCTGCCCCCTGGTTATCTGATGTTCTCCGCGAACAACGCTCTAAACTGCAGAAAGGAAGTGGCGCAAATCGAAAGAACCTACTGATCTTGGTCTTTATCAATCCTTCCTCTCTTCCTTCTCGGCTAATATCTCTACTGCTAAAATGACTTACAATCACAACAAAATGAAAAATTCTTCTGACTCTCGCATGCTTTTCAAAACCTTCTCCTCTCTTCTCAACCCTCCTCCTCTTCCTCCTCCTCCTCCTCCTTCATCAACCCTGACAGCTAACGATTTTACCACATTCTTCATAAATAAAACAACCACCATCAGCGGCCAATTTCACCATCAGCGGTATCCCTTCTTCCATTTGTCGCGAAGACACTTGAACGAGTTGTTTTCAACCAGATATCTTCCTTTCTTACACAGAACAACCTCCTGGACAACAACCAGTCTGGTTTCAAAAGTGAACACTCAACTGAGACGGCCCTGCTCTCAGTAATTGAAGCTCTGAGACTGGCAAGAGCAGCTTTCAAATCCTCAGTTCTCATCCTGCTGGATCTGTCTGCTGCCTTTGACACAGTTAACCACCAGATCCTCCTGTCAATCCTAAAGACGAAGGACATCTCGGGGACCGCACTCCAGTGGTTCAAGTCTAACCTCTCAGGTTCAGGGTTTCGTGGAGGGGTGAGGTGTCTAAGACCCAACATCTAGCGACTGGGGTGCATCAGGGCTCAGTGCTTGGACCACTTCTCTTCTCCATCTACATGACATCACTAGGATCTGTGATTCAGAAACATGGCTTTTCCTATCACTGCTACACTGATGACACACAACTCTACTTCTCATTCCAGCCTGATGATCCAACGGTTGCTGCTCGCATCTCAGCCTGCCTGACAGACATTTCTGGCTGGATGAAGGACCACCACTTTCAACTAAACCTTGCGAAGACAGAGTTCCTTGTGGTCCAGGCCAACCCAACACTCCACCACAACTTCTCCATTCAGCTAGGTTCATCATCCATAACTCCATCAAGGTCAGCCAGGAACCTTGGAGTTGTGATTGATGATCAATTGACCTTTACAGACCACATTGCTAGAACTGCCCGGTCCTGCAGATTTGCCTTATACAACATCAGGAGGATCAGGCCCTTCCTATCAGAGCATGCAACACAATTCCTTGTCCAAGCACTTGTTCTATCCAGACTGGACTATTGTAATGCTCTCCTGGCAGGTCTTCCAGCTTTCACTATCAAACCTCGGCAACTGATCCAAAATTCTGCCGCTAGAGTGGTCTTTAACGAGCCGAAGAGAGCACACGTCATTCCTTTCCTCACAAAATTGCACTGGTTGCCAATTGCTGCTCGCATCAAATTCAAGTCACTGACTTTTGCCTACAAAACAACCACTGGCTCTGCTCCCTTTTACCTAAACTCATTACTTCAGACTTGCGTGCCATCCAGAAACTTGTGCTCTGCAAGTGAATGCCGTCTTGTGGTGCCATCTCAAAGAGGCACTAAATCTCTTTCTCTGACCTTTTCCTGGTCTGTTCCATGCTGGTGGAATGATCTGCCTAACTCAAGTCTGTAGCCATTTTCAAAAAACATCTGGAGACGCATCTTTTTCGGCGACACTTGATCCATTAATACTAACACTTTATCTTCTATTCTATATCTATTATCTTATAAAAAATAAAAAAAATAAAATATATATATATATATATATATATATATATATATATATATAGAGGACAGGTACTGCATAAGATTAAACTGGGGAAGGGTCATAGCACTTGCATATTGTTGTCCTATTGTTAGTTTAACTGTTTCTATTGTTCTCATTTGTAAGTCGCTTTGGATAAAAGCGTCTGCTAAATGAATAAATGTAAATGAAAGAAATGCATACGGGTTTGGAACGATATGAAGGTATTGTAAATTTTTTTGAGTGAACTATCATTTAATTAACAATTTGAGGGAAAATATCAAAACTTTCTTATTGTTGACAACCTCAGGTAAGTTTTAATGACTCCAAAATTGAACTATAATTTCTTCTTTTAAGGCAATGTGTTAAAGTTATGATTTAAAGTTTAAAGCTTCAATGCAAATATAATTGGGTCACTTTTAATTTAAACAGGGTTCATTGTTCTGTTCATTTCGTTTGCCATTATTGTTAACACTTTACTTAAAGCCTTTATATACAATATAAGGCATTATAAAACAATTTTAATGCATTAGTTATACCTCAAAATGCACCTTATAATGCATTGTATGGCAGGGGCGGTTTCTTCATTAGGGCATTGGGCGACGCACCACCAAAGTGTGAAAGGGACTTTTTCAATCACATTCGCATTCAACCACAATGTTACGCTAGCAGTCACTGTTCTTCTGCCTCTGGATATAGTCCAATCAGCGTCACGTTCTGTGGAGTACCGCCTCCTTTTGGGCGATCTGGCCGAGAATCGCCCAGAGTGTTCCCATAGACTTCCATACAAAGACATTTTTTTTTTTCGAACTGCAGGCACTGCAATGCATTCTCTATGGGTTCCGGGAGGGCTCGCACTAACTTGCTTTCGTCATCATACGTAAACTTCACTTGTGTAGTGATTGGTGGAAACAAATATACCTCTATTAATAATCTTTAAGCTGAAGTGACATCCAATAATTTCCTCAGTGCATAACTTACATTCCACGGACATATTCTCCATTTGTAAATGTTAGAAAGTCAAGCAAATATTTCCATTTTGCTGTCATGAGTGGACGAGCCTTCTGCCGGCTAAACTTCCATGAACGAGCGCCGCCGCATGCATGTTGCACGCATGCAACAAATATTTTAGCAAAATATATTTAGAATTTAGTGTTAATGTATATTTTAGTCTGATTTATTGTGCTCCTATTCTATTGCACGCCGTCTTTTCGGCATTAACACTAAATTATAAATATATTTTGCTAAAATATTTGTTGTTGAATATACATTTAATATGAAATATCTTTTTCTAAATTAAATACAGATTTTTATTTTTTAATTCAAATAGAAAAAAATAAATAAATAAATACTGGGATTATACCATACATCGCCATTTAGCCCCAAAATTCTGATTTCTTTGGCAATTGACTATTGCCCAACCCTACCTTATGGCTGTCACGAACTGCTCGGAGACACGAAGGTTCAGATCCAAATGCAGCTTTTATTTAAGGCGCAATCCAAAGGCGTAATCCAAAGTACAGGCAATGGGTCAAAACACAGGTAGGCAGTCCAAACAAACAAACAAACAAAACAGGCAGGGGTCAGAGGCAAAAGAGTAATCCAGGGAACAGGCAAGAAATCCAAAAAACCAAGAGACATAAAAACAGGGAAAACGCTCAGAAATGCAGTGTGACACAAACAAGACTTCGCGGTGAGTGAATGAATGGACATGGTATAAATAGACAGACTAACAGGATGAGACAGGTGAATGCAATCAGTGAATGAGGTACAGGTGAATGTGATCAGTGATAAGTGATGAGTCCGGGCAGTGAGTTATGGGAAATGTAGTTTGTGAGTGAAACATGATAGTCTGGTGTGGAGTGCCCTCTGGAGGCTTTCAAGGGCACTCCAGCTGGTTATCGTTACATAGCCCCTCCCCAAAGAGCGGCTTCCAGACGCTCCAAAACTGTCCAGGTGGGAGGTGGCCCGGAGGCGGATCCGGGGGCGGGATGGAGGGCCAGGTCCGTGGAGTGGAAGAGGACCTTGAGACTGCGGTAATACGGGAGGCCAGAATGGAGCAGGCAGAGCAGGCGACCAGGGCGGAGCAGGCTGTGCAGGCGACCAGGGTGGAGCAGGCTGTGCAGGCGACCCTTCAGGCGGCCAGGGCGGAGACGACCCTTCAGGCGGCCATGGCACAGGAACAGACACCGGCTCAGGAACAGGAACAGACACCGGCTCAGGGACAGACACCGTGGCAGCGGCTACTATCTTGTCCGAAGACACTGGCTCGGCGAAGACCATCTTGTCCTGAGACACTGGTTCGGCGGCGACCATCTTGTCCTGAGACACTGGCTCGGCGGAGACCATCTTGTCCTGAGACACTGGCTCGGCGGTGGCCATCTTGTCCTGAGACACTGGTTCGGCGGTGGCCATCTTGTCCTGAGACACAGGCGTGGTTTCGGCCATCTTGTCCGGAGACACAGGCGTGGAGTCGGCCATCTTGTCCGAAGACACAGGCGCAGAAAGAGGAAGAGGAACAGATTCAGGCTCAGTATCAGGATCAGATTCAGGCTCAGGAACAGATTCAGTCTCGGCGGGACGAGACTCTTGATGGGCGGACGTGACGTGAAGCTCAGTCTCTGGATCGGCTGACGTGACGTGAAGCTCAGTCTCTGGGTCGGCAGAAGTGACGTGAAGCTCAGTCTCTGGGTCGGCAGAAGTGACGTGAAGCTCAGTCTCTGGGTCGGCAGAAGTAACGTGAAGCTCAGTCTCTGGGTCGGCAGAAGTGACGTGAAGCTCAGTCTCTGGATCAGGATCAGCGCGCTCTGAGCTTGACGGGACCAGTGGCGGCGAGGGCTTTGAGCTGGGCAGGACCAGCGGCGAAGAGGACTCTGAGCTGGACAGGACCAGCGATGAAGAGGGCTCTGAGCTGGACAGGACCAGCGGCGAAGAGGGCTCTGGGCTGGACAGGACCAGCGGTGAAGAGGGCTCTGAGCTGGACAGGACCAGCGGCGAAGAGGGCTCTGGGCTGGACAGGACCAGCGATGAAGAGGGCTCTGAGCTGGACAGGACCAGCGGCAATGAAGGCTCTGTGCTGGACGAGACCAGCGGTTAAGAGGGCTCTGAGCTGGACAGGACCAGCGGTGAAGAGGGCTCTGTGCTGGACGGGACCAGCGGTGAAGAGGGCTCTGTGCTGGACGGGACCAGCGGTGAAGGCTCTAGCTTGGCGGGCATGTCGCTTGCTGTCTCAGGCGCGGCGGGCATGACGCTCTCAGTCTCAGGGGCGGCAGGCATGACGCATACTGCCTTGGCTTCGGCAGATTTGGCGTGAAGTGCGGGCTCGGCTGGACGGGCGTGAAGTGCGGGCTCGGCCGGACTGGCGTGAAGTGCGGGCTCGGCTGGACTGGCGTGAAGTGCGGGCTCGGCTGGACTGGCGTGAAGTGCGGGCTCGGCTGGACTGGCGTGAAGTGACTCAGCCAGCAAAAGAGCCTGGATTATATACCTTTGAAGATTCCAGCCAGGGTGATGAAGTGGCATTAGGGAGCTGATCGGCTCGGATAGTCCTCCACGGAAAAATATCATTAGGCATACTTCATCGAAAAATGCCAAAGGTGCCAGCTCAATAAAGTCTCTCACGTACTCCTCTATGGGCCGGTCTCCCTGACGGAGACACATAATCTTTGCTGCTGGATTCATGGTGGTCATCGCTGCTGGATCTTGGTATGGCGAAGTCTTCTGTCACGAACTGCTCGGAGACACGAAGGTTCAGATCCAAATGCAGCTTTTATTTAAGGCGCAATCCAAAGGCGTAATCCAAAGTACAGGCAATGGGTCAAAACACAGGTAGGCAGTCCAAACAAACAAATAAACAAACAAACAAACAAACAAACAAACAAACAAACAAACAAAACAGGCAGGGGTCAGAGGCAAAAGAGTAATCCAGGGAACAGGCAAGAAATCCAAAAAACCAAGAGACATGAAAACAGGGAAAACGCTCAGAAATGCAGTGTGACACAAACAAGACTTCGCAGTGAGTGAATGAATGAACATGGTATAAATAGACAGACTAACAGGATGAGACAGGTGAATGCAATCAGTGAATGAGGTACAGGTGAATGTGATCAGTGATAAGTGATGATGAGTCCGGGCAGTGAGTTATGGGAAATGTAGTTTGTGAGTGAAACATGATAGTCTGGTGTGGAGTGCCCTCTGGAGGCTTTCAAGGGCACTCCAGCTGGTTATCGTTACAATGGCATGCTTTAAATGCTGAATTTTCCATTTTTTAGCTAAGCAGTAGGCTAATGATACATTATTATCACTGTTAAATGGTTATTAAACAATTAGCCTACATTAAGTCCTGCATTAATAATTCAGTTTGTTTGCGCCCCCCAAATGTTTTTAGCACCAGCCCCCACTGTTGTATGGTCTCATGAAAAAGTGTTACCACTGTTATAATACATTATAATACTTATCTATACATTTTTACACCTTTAGAAAGTGCAAATCATTAAAACACATGACAAACAACTACTTTCAGATGTACGAAGGGATTTGCATATAATACATTTTAACTTACAATTATTTATGAAAATATATAATGCATTATAACATAGACTTCATTATGAATACCTTTATAATGCATTACAAATAAAGGCTTTAAGTAAAGTGTTGAATTGCATACAGTATTTCCATCTGCAACACTGGAAATAGGAAAGAAAGGTTTGAGTTTTAAAACATCATGGCAATATGCACATTTTCATAGGCAATGCAGGCTGCCTGGAGTCAGGATAACTTTATGCCCACAGCACTGAACCTGACTATCTCAATGCATTAATCTAGTCTAAGAATCAGTTCGAATCTTCGTTTACTTGGTTATTTCAATTTTCATGTCAGTAGGTACTGTTCTTATTATTACAGCAGAAGCAATTGACATCTGCATAGTATAAAGTGGCCAGTGTTACAGGGATAAAAGCAGCTTAACTGTTACATTAGAAATATAATGGCTAAATCAAGTCAATATTGAGTTTTGTAGAGGAACAGGTATTGGCTTTAATGGTGTAGAGCCAGAGAGGGGTGACATAACCTTTCCCAGCTTAAATGGAGAAAAACCACTGGTGAAGAAGTGTTTATGTTGATGATCAAATGCAAAGCAGCTGTTACAACACTCATGTTCATTGTTTTGAAACACTTAATCACTTTAGTCAACTGCTACACAGTAGGTCATTTGTTCCATTACTAGTGAACATGCTTTAGCTGGTAGATTACTCATTTCCATATGTAATAGTTTTTTTTTTTTGAGAGGTTATCCATAGCCAAATTAATTCAGGAAACCTCATTCAGTAAGTCAAAACCTTTAGGTCTAGCCACACTGCAGAGAAAGAGAAGACTAATTTCATAGACACTGCGGAGGGAAAACAGACATTATTTTTATTATTACTTTTTAATGAGCCATTTAGTGGTTGCGTAATTAAAAAAAAGTTTAGCATTTTCTTAGTTTAGCATTAAGGTTTTATACAAAAATAACCCCGGGTCAAGAGCGATGACGATTACTGAGTGACGCATAACTCTTAGAGTCGTAATGGAGGGCTGTCATTGCATTCCTCTCTTTCACTAAAGAACAATGATCCATGGACGTTTTAACGATAATTGCTATAGCCGCAAAGAATTTCCTCACTCATGGGAACCATCATTATAACTTCAAAGTGTGTATTTAGGAGTGCATTCACAGGAGAGGAAACACTATCAGGCTTTAATTGTAAGGCAGTAATTATACCTTTTACACAACCATAGGCTATCTGCAGGAGAGCGATATGATGAACCGGGCCTCTTGATTAGGCTTTTTAAAATCAACTCTTCTCTTGTCAGACTCTAAGTAAGGGTGCGATGTTTACATACATTTGAAAGCCCTTAATAACGCCGATTTAGAGACATTTCGTGATGGAGGATTGTGTTATAAGCATAGGGGGTTACCAGAGCCAGGCACCATATGGCACATAAAAATAGCGAAACTGAGACTTGATATTGACCATACATAAACAATATGAGATCACCAACTGTGGATAATTCTTGGTTACACTTTATATTGATGGTCCACTTTAGACATTCTACTAACTATAAATAACTTTGCAACTACATGTCAACTAACTCATACTTAGAATATTAGTAGACTGTAAGGTTAGGGTTAGATGTTAGGATTCAGGTTAGTAGAATAAGTTATGCAGTTGCAAAGTTACTTATAGTCATTAGAATGTCTGTTGGGGGACTATAAAAATAAAGTGTTAGTAGATACTAAGCAGACAGTCTAACTCTCTAATGAGACATGCTAGTTACAAAGGTACTTAAAGGAAGTAGAATGTCTAAAGTGGACCATCAAAATAAAGTGTTATCTAGTTCATTGCTTTGAGAATTTACATAAAATATATGCAATCGATTTTTCATTTATGTTGGTAGCCTACAACAGAACCCAAATGAAAAACCTTTGCATATGCACAAGCAATCTGTATAAACAAACACAATGTCATGTCACCTTAATTTTTCTAGCGCTTTTAACAATATAGATTGGAAATAATAGGAAATTAAAGTAACAGAGATTGTTTTGGCTTCACAGCAACTCTAGAATAAAGTTATTGTCCTGCTAAAGTTAGTTTTGATTGATCCACTTCCATTGCAGAGGATCATTGGTTATTAACTTAGGGGCCGCTTACACGACACCATTTGAACTAAAAACAGAAACTTTTAATGTGTTCTGGCCATTCATTTGCACGACAACAGTGTTTGGTTAACAATTACTCTAATGGTGCGTACACACCGGACGCGAATAGCGCGTCAGGCGCGAGTGATTTAGGCCTTATATGGCCTACGCTGTCCTCGTCAGCGTCCTCACCGTTAGGTCCACCAAACCTATCTCCTGGAGCAAATTGTGAAACTCCTGAAACCCTCCGGAGGGTCTGGTGGACCCGAGTACAGCGACGATGTCACCTACGCAGCTGTTTCTGCACTCCAGAACATATACGAGCGGTGACTCTCTCAATTAATGCTAATGCTAATGCTCGATAAACATCTAAAAAAGATCGCCACCAACGGGTTTCGAAACTTTGCCTCTGGAGTTCGCTTCAAACTTTTGTTTTTACGCGCGTCAATTTCGCTCTTGACGCGCAAATTAACACAAAGTGGTCAATCGTATAACTAGACGCGGCAGGCGCGAATTTGACACGCTATTCGCGTCCGGTGTGAACGCACAGTATGGCCCAAACAAATGCTTCTGCTTTTATGGCACAGACATTTGAAGAAAACTCTATCACACCCCTGAGTACTTAAGCATTGGCCAAGCATTTTTTTACTTTTTTGAAAAGTATTATACATCTCTGGCCCATGGGTGTGATGTAGCAAATGACACCCTGAATTGTATTTACAAAAACTAAAAGACAGACATGGAGTCCTTGCTCATACCTTCATAAAGGGCCCTATCTTGCACCCAGCGCAAGTGACTTTGTACACCGACGCATGTATCATTCCTATTTTGGACCCGCGCAAAGCGGACTTTTCCCTCCACAGAAGCACGTCGGTAAGTTAGGAAATACACTTGCGCTCCCGGGGGCGGTTCAGCGCAAAGAGGAGGCGTGTTCCGGCGCAAACGTTCCTTCATGCTATTTTGCAGGTTTAGAAAACAATTGCGCCACTAACCAGGAAAAAATAGTTTAAAGTCAGTGGCGCGTTGCGCATGTTATTCATATGCTATTTTAAGGGCGCATGCTTGGCCATAATCAATGTAGCGTGTGCACAACGCGCACTTTGATTCTCTCATCTACACAGAAGCAGCAGTTTTCATTTTTGCAAATCATACATTATTACGATAGATAGATAGATAGATAGATAGATAGATAGATAGATAGATAGATAGATAGATAGATAGATAGATAGATAGATAGATAAATAGATAGATAGATAGATAGATAGATAGATAGACAATTTATTATAAAAGCATACATCTAGCTTACACATTTACCCAAATTATCATACGCCTGTTTAACCGAAGTTAATTTGGGTGGGTTTCTCCATTTCAATGTAACTTCTCTCTTTTACGGCCGTGACGAGAGCGTTGCACTCCTTGGCTGTGAACCGCTCCTGGCGCGCGCTTGGCGCGCGCCTGGCAAATCCGCCGTTACAATAGCAATCCGCTATGGAAAAAGCGCGTCTGCTCTTAAAGGGAATGTGAGATGACGCTCTGATTGGTTTATTTCAAGTTACGCCCAAACCACACCTATGAATGATGAAGCTACTTCAGACCAACCCATTTTAGATTTGCGCCTGGCGCAAGAGGCATTTATCCCGTCGGGAAAATAGCAACAGCGCTTGACACTTGCGTTTCAGATCGTTAAAATAGGGCCCTATGTCTGTTTAGCATTTAGCATGCAGATTTTTGTGTTTTCCGAAGAATACGTTTACACGTTCAAAACCACATAGCTAGTGTGATGTGAATGGTTGCTTGGACGTTGATACGCAAATGCAAATGTATTCTAAGGGCCGTGACGAGTGAGCGTCTGTCTTGGCTAGTTTTTGCAGTGTGTTCCACACATCAGCGCTAGACGACAAGTTTGAATCGTTTTCGGGGCCGTCAGTGAGAGAGAACTCTGATTGGCTGTTCATTTTAGCAAAATTGCTACTGCCAATACATTCACAGACATGCTGCTGCTGCACATGTACCATACATAAATAAACCCCTGAAGCAGATCTATACAGGTGGAGCTGGGGAAGGTGGAAGGTTTCTGAAAGCGCACTGCAGAATGTTAACAACAAACAATACCAAGTATTTGAATGTTGATCAGCAAGCTCATTGGCTTCTGATGGCTACAGCAACCAATCAGCTGCACTATGAAGATAATGTGATTGCCATCTAGAGTTTCATGACAGAACTTTGTACTGTATGTATTGCACTCAAAAGTTGAGGCAGATGAACATGAGCAGGTTTAAGAAGACTAAATAGCCGCGTTTCCATTGTCCACATCGGATCACAAACATGAAGTTATTTCAACCACTTGCTGCTGTCTGAAAGTGAGTTTTGAGCTAAAATGTTGTTAAAAGTCTTTAATGCTGATGCTCTGGTATATGAAATCATCCGTCGCTGTCGTCTCCTGACTCAGATAAACTCCGCCTCTGTTCGCAACCACTCATCAAGCCCATGTTGGCTCACTTAGGACCAAGGTATTCAGTGGGCCAAAAAAACCCTGGCCGTTGGCCCGAGGAATCCTCGACGAGGGATGATCAAGCCCCGGAAGTGACAGAGGAAACGCGACTGTCCCTGGCACGCACTAGCAGCCTGCTTTTGGCCCGACAGTGGAAATGCGGCTAATGATTGGAAAGGTCCTGCATGCGTCACCAGAGAGAAGTCTGAAGTTTAACCGGAAATGACAGCTCTAGCGTAAGTTCTGCCAGGAAGACTCAATTGTTACTTCACTTATTACCTTCACATTTAACTAATCCTGTTCTGATAATAAAAGGTCGGTACTTACACATGTCTGAGTTCGCAGATGTTGATGCCAACATTCACCTTCTTCCTCCCCACCACCACCAGGATGGTCCCTGCCCATACCTCACTGTCTCTCACTCTAACTCTTAACCCTTACCTCCCGGGGGTTCGGCTGCGCCCCTGCCTTCATCTTCAGGCAGGAAATGCCGTTTCCGTTACCCTCTGAATGTGAGCTACGGACGGGGCCTACGCCAAAGAACCTCATAACATTATACGTGCTTGCTGGTCTGTTAATAAATTAATGCTTTGTTGCTTCATTTTGCCTCCCGAGTCTTTCTGGTAGAAGTTCCAGTTATGCTATTTTGATTAAATATTACATACATACATATGCACAGATGAATTGTTCACATAACACTCATTTAGTATTCACATAACAATAATGGATACGTGAGGAGGTCAGAAGATACTCGTCTTGGAGTATTTTTTAAAAAGTTAACACAACTTTCGACTGTGTGTTAGATGTAACCCCAGAATTCAGGATGTTGTTATGTGATTGCTAAGGTGTGGTGTGAGTGGTTGCATACTGTCCCATGCCATCTCTGTGAAAATCTGACTGTAAATTCAGTCACTTTAAAATGAATAGCAGAAACACGTGGAAAAGTTTAATACTTTGTGGGTTTGTGAGCACTAATTATAAAAATCTGAACTAAACTACAATATGTAATAAAAACAATCTAGCTTGTGTTTTATACACTAAATCTGAGCCTGATTCTTTTTCAAAGACAAATGGGAAAAACAGCCTCAGCAAAAATAAATCAGTGGACCACATCAAAGAGTTTGAGGCAGATATTTATTTGACTGTGCACAAGGAAAACCAGCAAACTATACACAGGTGTTAGCTTGAGCACAGACGGTTTACCCCATCATGTAAAAGGCTCACGTTGAGAGGTCACAAGGGGACCAGAATGGGGCTGCCTCTGCTATTAAATGGAGGTCAGCAGGAGGTTGGCCCAAAAGCACGAGTGATTGGGCCAGCCGGCTGAGCGCAGCTGCGAACAAAGGCCCTTCAGACTGCTGGCCATGGACATCAGCAATGAAATCTCCATTACTTTGTTAAACTGTGTCTGAGGCAGTGCCCTCACTATTATGTCAATGTCTAGGTTTAATGCTGATTCATATACTGCAAAAGAAAATCCCAGATTAAGTCCAGATGGCAAGACCCACTTTTAGCTGTGAAACTGCAACACTTAAATGACCAGAGAGGATCCTAATAATTATATATTATATAAGTAAATAAGCAAATTTTCCATGCAAATAACAGAATATGGGCCCCTTTCCACCTGGCACTAACATGTGTTTTTCTATCCTGATATTATCTGGATATTCTTTAGCTAAATAGCTTTTACATCTTGCATTTCAATGCGTATCGTGTTTCATCAGATAGAGAGCCAGTCACACTTACCCACACACCATAATATGCATTTACAGAAAATGTTTGCATTTTAAAAACTTTGAATACAAACTGCTTTCCGTCACTTTGAGAGACAAAAAAAGGGGGGATTTGGTCTATTGTGTTTCTCTACTTTAGACTTTAGAGACATTCCCACAGTGAAAGGATTCCAAAAGGGATTAGAAGTGAAGAAAAGAGGAGAATGTAAAGTTTTAAAGCAGCCTATAAAATTAGGCGGTGAGAAACATGAGTGAATATTTAGAAATTAAATATTCGAAATGGTGATATTTGTGATAATGGTTACACTTTAGTGTAAGGTGTCCGTGTTACAGTGTCCTTGTTACACAATATTAACAAACAAATAAATATAACAAACAATAGGATAAAAAAAAAATACATTTTCCATGTATTTTCCCCCCATTAAATTACCTTTTAGGATAAATAAGAAAATTTGTTCTACACATAAACAATTCACAAATAAAATACAACATCTAACCCCATTCACACAGCAATATCAGTAAATTACCGTAAAGTTACCAGAAGGACTTTTCCGGTAAATACACAAATGTGCTGTTCACATAAGCAAGGGTGTTACGTCTTTTTAGCCTATACCATTTACATCAGTACAAAAATTGATTAGTAAATCGTTGATTTCAATCATCGGAAATGACCATTAACGCTGAGCTACTGTAGATTATTCCTTCAGCTGGAGGAGCTTCTGACCTTGTACGTGCTCATATCGGTAATCTTCATTCTTTGTTTACACAGCATCATACCGGTCATTTACTGGTAATTGTACGACTTTTCAGAAGCCCCTTTCACACAGAGATTCTGGAAAAAACACTGATAATGTGTCCCGGGATCATTTGATTTTGGTTCATTCACACTGCCATTTTCTGGAATCTGTGCGTGTATTCACACACATCCCGTAAGGATCCCGTAAACACACGTTACATCAGGATATGACGTAATGTACGCGTCGAAAATGCATTAGCTAGTGTTTCACACTTAGAGCTGAAGAGAGAGGCTCCCGAGATTGATCGATGCCCGGATGGATCCAATTTTCTGGGATTAACGTTCTGTGTAAGGGACTATACTGGTAAATTGCCAGTATTGAACCAGTATTTTTGAAAAGGTCCTGTTTACACATGATCTCTTACCGGTAATTTACCAGTAAAGACTTTTTGAAAGGGGCTATTACTGTATTATTCTGAAAATAAGACAACCTTTATTATAAAATGCCCCCCCTTTTTCAAGATGTACCTTTGTACCAAGATGTATGCTTTTATTTAAAAATTATTTTCATACTGCATATTTTCATATTTTAATGTTTGTATTGAAAGTATGGTAAATACTGGTAAAATGTACCAACGATCACACTTAAAAGTAAACACTTTTTGGCATACCATTTTGGTTGGTTGTAACATGACTTGGTTGCATGTAACACGGTGGTCCAGGGAAGATGAAGAAGAAGATGAGGTATAAACACAGGGTGTATTTAAACAACAAAGAACAAGATTCTGAACCTGTAGACAGTGTGCTATGCACAAACAAAAACTGGACTGAACAGAAGAGTTATAAATTCACAGTAAATAAGGACACTACACGGGAACAGCTGACAAGACTTAACTAATTAGAAACCATAATGACTAACGAGAACTAATACAGACAAGACAGAAACCGAATTAAACTGAACATATATGTGTGTCTCACCTGTAGCCAATCTGAATAATATAACAATTAGGCTATCCATCTCATTGTGAAAACCATGTAGCCAACCAAAATTTCATTAACAGTAGAAGTGAAATCGGTTACACTTTATTTGAAGGTGTCAGTATTACAGTATAATAATACATTTAAGTATTGAGTAATATGTAAATACCATAGGGTTAGCATGAGGTTTTTGGTTTAGGGTTAATTGCATGTAATTATGAATATTTTTTTGGTATTACTACAGTAACTACAAGTCACAAATGTTACAATGACATTGTAAAATAAAGTGTTACCGTGAACTCTTATTGTAGTTTTGAAATCTGGGTACCGTCTTCCGTTTTTAAATCACGCACGGGGGAAGTTTGGTCCCGTCAGCGAGGCACGCAAACATTACAGTCACGCGGCTCTTAGACAGTAAACCTTTCTTTGAATGTTTAAGTTTTTAAGTTTTTTTGCTCTCACAATCTTCTAACATTACACTCGGCACACTCGTTTAATGCATATTTGTTTGCCTATTGTTGCGGGAGTATTATTGACAAGTAAAAGTCTAGACCCTGAATATAAGACAAACCCGTTTTTTCATATGTATTTCTAAGAAAAAAACATTGTCTTGAAAATAGCCATGATATAAGCAGAATAAGTGATAATGAATTGACAACGGGATGCTGAATTATTGAAAAATACTGTACACCTGCTTTTTGTGGTGACCGCATTACCACCTCTGGTGTGCACTATTGTTCAATAATTCAACAGCCCATCGTCAGTCATTCCTTATATAAAACTGTGTGACTTCTGAAACAGTTTAGACCCTCTTACACACATAAGCTTCAGTATAAATTTGATTGAAAATGCTAATAGTGTTTCAAGGCAATATCTGAATGCGGAAATACATCTACTGCATGTGACATAAAAAAAAAAAAATGTAATTTGGGAATTTGTCCCAATGATCGGATCATGATTGGTCTACACCTGGCATTTATTGTAGTTAACTGCAATCCAACTGTCAGATCACAAAAAGCATGTTAACACAGGTATAAAGTCTAGATCATGGATTAAAATGAGTTTTGTTGTGCAATGTTCCAGAGTAAGCGATATTTTTATGCAAGGGATTTATTTATCTATTTTTGTGTCTCACAGCTTTAACTGATAAGATTTTTGCTTCCAATCCTCCATCTGTCCTTCAGCGTTGACCTCACCAGGGGCCTCATTTATAACCACTGTGTATGCACAAAACAGGCCCTGAAAGAGGCGTACACCACTTCAGACGCATAAGTTGTGATTTATAAAAAAAAAATTTGACTGCAAAATTTCCGCACCTGCATGCAAACTCTGACCCATGCGTACAAACGCTTTGGAGACGGAGCAGTTTGGCGACACCGATGGTGAGCTGGAGTTAATGGCTTTTTGGTCACTTTTAGACAGAAAATGTAAATAAAATTATACATACACAGCAAGATAATACAAATATAATTTCATTCACCAAGCCTATCACATGAAGCAAACATCCATCCCTTCTTAAATGTCCGCGCTAGCGAGCACGTTTGGGCCGTTCAGTGAAACTGACTGCATGTAGCATAGCCTATATATCTATAACTGCAGATGAAGGAAAACTGTAAATCTTCATTATGAGTGCATGATCACAATAACAGTTTAAATAAATAAAATAGTGTTTAAACTATGTTTTACATCTGATAAACATTTAAATGAAATATGCCATTCTCATTAACGGAGTTAACACTTAAATTACATGAAATCCTTACTGAGAAATTACAAAAATATATATATATATATTCTAATAAATATAAATATTTGTAGTAGATGCAATGCTTTCGAACGCTTTTCCTGTGGCATGCTGTGTTTTAATGTTTAACTAAAGAGATGATTGCTTATCATGATAATAGCAGATTGTCTGAGAAAATATTTTCGTGCAAACAATGCACAGTAAGGCCTATCTGTTTCCATTAAAAATATGAAGCAATTAAAAATACTATTTGGCCAGTGAAATAAAAAAAAATTGTGAATTGAGAAAAACTTTCTCTGAAATGTATTTTATATTATTTGATTTATTTTTTTCAAAAACAAGGCAAGGATAGACTACTAAATTATCTTTAGCAATGTAATGTGACGGCACATCCGTATCTCATATTTTCCTAATGTCTTGTACCGGTAAACAAGACATTGTTTGTACCGGTAAACAAGACATAAACGTGGTATCACGTGGATGAATATATTAAATGCAAATGATATGCAGATGAGGATATGCATAGTAAAACTAGGTGTTGTAAGCTCCATATATGGTTATTTTGGGGAGGAGACGCATGTGCGCACAATCCTCCTCTGACTGGGATTTATAAAGGGAATTTAGCGCAGGTTCTGGCGTACGCACGGTTTTATAAGTCTGAATATTTTTTACCGTACGCCATTTTTTGGCTTTCGGGCGTACGTACGCTTTTAGTAAGGATCCTACGCACAGTTTTAAAAATGAGACCCCTGGTGCCTGGACTGAATTTTGTTACATTTCCAAGAGAGAGAAGAAATGCTAGGAACACTTTCTCACAAGCAAAAATAACAATTAGCCCCTTGAACTGTTGCAGTAATAACATTTTCTGCGCTAGTATCATCCTAAATTGACATTGTGACTAACCACTAAAGCAATGGCGAGACTAGGCAAGTGCGAATATTCAGATAAAAAACCCCTGACAGCTTTCAAAAAGAGAGTATAGTCAAAAAATGTGCTCAAGAAGCGCCTTTGAGAAATAAAAAGGCTAATTTTCAAATTAAGCCGAGTGATTTGGGGGAAGGAAAAAAAGGGTCAGTCGCAGAAGAAGTGTATAGTGTGAGAGGATCAGCTGATTTCCATATTAATTGAAGGAGATGTGTGTGAGCCGGAGAGTTGAGGAGCTCTTGGCTGTGCTGCAATATTATCCTCAGCTCCACTAGTCACTAATGGCTGAAGTACCCAAACTCAGCATGACTAATAAGACGCAGGGGGATGGAGAGGGGCTGCGGCACGTCCTCAGAACATAGTGCCATCAATCACACAAAGGAAAAACAAGGCAATTAGCAAGACCACAAAAGAAAAAGAAAAAAACATAAATTACTTTATTAGTTGTAAGCAACAACCTTACACATTGGTTATGCTACCAAAGCTAGCGAAAGTTGCTAATATGAAATTTTAATGGTTTTTGACATCCATATGGATGTGTTTTGGTATCGCTGCTGTTTACTCAGGTAATTGGGGCAGTGTACCTAAGGGCCATCACTGAATTCAACAGTAGATCTGAGAAAAATCAACAGAAAATGAAAAGTGACCTTGTCAATGTCAATGTTCATGGATTACACTGAGCGTGTTAGTCCCAAAAATGTTTCTCTGTACGTAACCTTTCAACAGACTATAAAATGACTTTCCTTTACATCTGACAACACCTAGTTGTTGTCAATCAATAGTCACATTTTAGCCAACAGTTATGAAAAATGATCACGAAACACCGTTAATGAGAAGGCCACCAGTGAATGGTTGCAGGCGAGTGGCAAAAAATATAAATCACATTTGTTATTCAGGAATTTAATGCATTACGTTTGTAAAGAAAAAAAAAAAAGAAACATATATACAGTATTTACAGGCAAAATCAGGAAATGATGAACACACTTTATATTAAGTGTCTGGACTATGTGCAAACATGTAAATTAATCATTCGATACAATGCACTAAAAACATGCATGTAATTGCAGCAAAAAATAAATAAATCTGTGACCACATCTATAATTACACTGTTGACCTTCCCTTCCCTTACCCATAAACCTACCCATACAACTAAGAGTACGTTTACACGATAAAGATGTGCTTAAAACAGAGAAGTTTTTCCTTTGAGTTTTCCACGTACAGACGACATCATTGTCAAAACGATCCCCATTCACACGGATCCACAAAAACGACTAAAAACACTGTAATCTGCTGCCAGACCATTAGATGGCGATGAAACACTATAGACCTTCTGTAGCCCCGCCCCTTTTCAGCGCTGCGCTCGTTGTCTTTTGACTTCCAGTCTGTATTTTCACAGCAATTTTGCGTGTTTATTAATGAACGGCTCGTTTTTAAATCTTCCCGGTCGACTGACATTTGTTAAGTCATCTGCTTTAAACATCACAGTCCTCATGATAACTTTCGTTAACTTTACATTAAGTAAATCCACTTCAAAAGCTAATTACTCCTGGACAGCAGCGCCATAGAAATATACAGAGCGACCGCAAAAACGGAAGTTAAAAGACAATATTCTAAAGATGGCGGCGCCCTCGTTTCTCTGGCGCATAAGGTCTATAGACTGAATAAGTAATATGCGCATTGAATCAAACTCGTGTTTTTGTTGTTTACACGTAGACCATTTTCAAAAACGTGCACTTTGAAACCTATTTTCAAAACTTTGCGTTTTCAGTCACCCAAAACGCCATTATCGTGTAAACAAACGGCCAAAACGCATAAAAAGTTTTACGTTTTTAGTTGAAAACGATGTCGTGTAAACAGCCCCCAAACCTGTCCTAACCTTACCTATTGTCACATGCTCACTCTGGAAATCACACAGGCAGTCCGAAATCACACACTCTTATGAGTAGGTACTTATTTTGAATAAGTAATTATTTCATGATTGCTAAAAAAGTATGTTCTATATAGTACGAGTGTGTGTAGTATGAATGTAATCTGGATGTACTACAACCGCCATGTTGTTACTATCACGTGACCAACAAGCATCAGTTGTGTCGCTTCACTGTCATTCACAAATCCTCTCCTGTGGCCTCATGGGATAGTAAAGTGTCCATCGTATGAACACTTCAGAATCTTGCCGAAAGTAGTAGGTCACATCACATCTTCGGTAGTGACAGTAATGTTTTGGAAGCGACTACATCACATTACAGAATTTTAACACCCATACTTAAACACTACTAAAACATACTAAGATACTAATAATTTGCATAACTGTACTAAAATTTAGTTTATTTCCCCCAAATAAATGATTATGTGTTCCCTTTTGTCACTACCAAAACAATGATGACATGTTTCGGTCATGACTGTTTCGGTAGTGACAATTTTAGATACTTTTGAGCCTAGTTCAAAGATGATAACCAGCACATGGTTACCTAGAACAGTTCTGAACAGTTGTACACACCAGAAAAAAAAAGAAAAAAAAAAGAAAAGTTTGCTTAATTGCAGAAAAAAAGGTGTTTGGTAGTGATGCTCCTTAAAGTTACACATATTTTCTGACTTTTGAACACATTTCTCTCAAAATGATGGTACCTATCTACAATGAAAGAGAGGCTATGAGAGAGAGGCACACAGGAATATTTCCTGATCAAAAATGTAGGAGTATGGTTAAAATCAGTCTCAGCCAATGGACTAAAACACACACCGTTTCGGTAGTGACATGAAAATGTGGGACACTTTTAAAAAAAATTAAGTTTCATGATTTAAAAATAATATATAAAATAAATGTTTTTTTTTTTTTTTTACTTCTCTTTAAAAGAAAAGAAAAATCAAAAAGATTTTTTTTTAAACAACAATGAAAAAAAAACTGTTTTATAACAGTATAAAAACTAAAGCTGTTTTTTGGGCAGCGGTTTGCACTAATTCTGTATGGCCCATATAGTAGGGAAGTATGTGATTTTGGATGCAGCCATTTTCTCTGTCTGGCCTTGTTTGATGTTTTACAGACTCAACTTCTCGTTGTTGATCGCCCTGAAGGACTTACCTGTGTTTTGTTTCCTGATTTAATGGATGTATAACTTTTCTAGAAAGATTTTTCGTATGTACGTGAACTACTTACCTGAAGCTTTGTTTCTGATGGACATGAAAGCTATCCCAGATAGCAAACAGTCATTGAAACTATGTTAAATCAACATTCCGTTTTCAACATTAAGTCATTGAATCAACATCGAACTCTGATGTTGATTCTACATCATTTTGCACCCTGTTTTAATATTGAAACAACGTTGAAATCCTGTCCATAGATCAACGGAATTTCAATGGTATTTCAATTATCAGGAATATTGAAACAATGTTGAAATTTCAACTGAACTAAGGATCAACGTGATTTCAATGGAATTTCAATCGTTTTTAAATGTTAATTTTAAATGTAATGCCATAATTTAAATAGCCTGCTTTATCTACAGCCAGGATGTTAAAAAGTAATGGAACATTTAATTCACTATATTAATTCCATTGCATTACACTATAAGTGTTATTATTAATAAAGTATTCTGTTCAGTGCAATAAAACAATTACACTATTATATATCAAGAGTCTTCAGACAGATGTATAAATCCAAAGTTTATTTACAAATGGGCAAAATGGCTCCTTTAAAACATATGCCAGATGTGTAAAGGTCAAATTATCACATTCACGAGGTGTTGCACAGAAGGAAAAAATTAAATGCAAAAAATAATCAAATTTGCCTAGACATGAACAAATATGACAGGTAGATTTTAACAAGATTGCAGAAAACTACTTGTTGACAGTTGTGTATCATCCATGAATGCAGTTCCTCTTTGTCCCATCAGCGAGCAGGTAGTAGTAGTCTTTGAGTATATCAGCATCACCGGCAGCGAGCAGGTATGCTGTGTGGTCTCTTTAATGCAATCAAGGTGTTCTTGTATGCTGGTCCCTGCCAAAGACAAAAATAACACAAAGTCAGCTCTCCAATTGGCCATCTTTATATTAGTTTTCCACAATACAATCAACCCAAATGGCAATATTTTTAGGCAGACAATAGGTCCAAATTTACCTTTTTGAAGACAAGGTGTTGTTCAGCTTGATATGAGGACATCTATCCAGGTCTCTTGCAGCCTTGTGGTGATGGTGGAATTAAATCAAGGAGGAGACGAATCGATGCAAGATCGTTGCCCCATTCTAAATAACAGATGTGACAACTTCAGCAAATAATGCATGAACACGTATAGATAATCTTATTCTGAACTATAGTCTAACCTGAATCATCAGTTTCATCACCTTTCATAGCAGATTCTGCAGAGTCGATCAGGTCCTTGAAGGTCTTGGGAGAAGCCTTTTCAGGAACTTAGCTGAGGTCTTCTAACCACAAAAATCAAAACAAACAAAACAAAACCATCATCAAACAGTTACATAGCATAATGACAACCATATCTCTCTCAGATGATCCATTCTGTTCAGATGATTGTGTAGTCACAGAGTAGTGCTGTTCACACCTGGCATTAACATTCATCTTGGGTGACGCACAAGTGAACAACTCGAAGTACTGGTGTAAACGCACCCAAGATGCATTGAGATTCGATTGTTCTGATTAGGTCTAGGCCACGTTATTTTATTAAAGGGTTAGTTTCACTCCAAAAAAAAAAAAATCTGTAATTTACTCACCCTCATGTCGTTCCAAAACCTGCAAGACTTTCTTTCGTCTTTGAAACACAAATGAAGATAGTTTTGATGAAATCTGAGAGCTTCCTGTCCCTCCACTGACAGCTACGCAACTACCACTTTGATGCTTCAAAAAGTTAATCTTAAAATTAATCCATATGAACCAAGCAGTTTAGTCCACATTTGCTTTTTCTTCTGTTTATGTTTGTTGATTAATGTTTATACGTGAATAAAAGTCTAAATTCAATCTCATCACAAAGCGAGCGAGTCTCTTCCGAAAATTTGGACTAAACCGCTCAATTCATATGGGTTATTTTTAGGATCTCTTTATCAACTTTTTGAAGCATCAAAATGGTAATTGTGTGGACTGTCAATGGAGGGACAGAAATTGCTCGGATTTAAAATATCTTCATTTGAGTTTCGAAGATAAACAAAAGTCTTTTCATGACATGAGGGTGAGAAATGACAACAATTTTACACTTTTGGGTCAACTAACCCTTTCACTTTTTGTTATAGTGATTGATGTGTCATCATGAATTATGGCAATAAAGACACATAAATCACCCAAGACACATGCAAATTCCAGGTCTGAACAAAGGCATTGTGTGGTTGCCCAGTTAGGTTTAAATTTTTCATGTTCATTCATCATGTAATAAAAAAAAAAAAATATATATATATATATATATATATATATATATATATGTATAATGACACTCACAATTCTGGATTCATCTTCAGCATTCTGTTGCTTTCGTCTTCATTTCTCTTGCTTGCTTTCTGTTGCAATCTCATGAGAGGAGCTTTCTTCACTTGACTAGTCGAGGCCAAATCTATTGAAAAAAAAAGAAAAAGTCAGTTGAGGCTAATATTTCCAAAATTCAGTAATGTAATACAATTTAAATTAGGGCTGTAAATATGGTAACATAATTGTGATTACCCTTAATTTTGATTATGCTGAGAGCTTTCTATAAAGCATGGGTGTCAAAATGTAAAATTATTTATATTCACACATCTACACTTGTAGATGTACACTTCTTATTCACATATTCAAGTTAATAGCCACAAAACCTTGAGCATTGTTCACATGGAGGCCTGAAACAGTTTAAATATGCATTTAATCTGATTATTAAATACATTTATATAATTTAAATGAGTAAATTGAGTAATAAGGCATCTTAAATTGAACTTGGTGTACTACATTAGATTTTAAGACATGTTTAGAATTTATTTTACCCATAATTTATTAATGATATTTATAATGTGAACAGAAAATACAGATTCATAATAATAAAATACAGACAGATAAATAGTTAGGACATAATTTATCCCAAAATAACATGCAGTATGAATTGACAAAGAATGATTTCAAGCTAAAGTACCTGTTTGCTCTGCCAGTGCTTGCACAAATACCTGTAAACTGAATTGGAAGACAGACGGATTTACAGATTAGCTTTAACTCACTTTCACAATCTTTGAATTTAACAGTCATAAAAAAACTTGATGGTAACGTTAGTAGACTGTTTGTGTCTTGAATCTTGACCTTTTACAGTCTATGATCTTGACGCTGATATGACGACATGATATTCAGTGCTAAGAACAAAATAGAGATGATGTAATTCACACTTAAACAAAGGGCGAATAAAAAGTTTTTAAACGCTTCCCCACCTCGGTCTACAAAAAGACTGCATTTGTTGGTTTGCACTGCGCGCTACAAGACACTGAATGTAAACAAGCTGTTAATAATGCGCATGCGTCACAAAAACGGAATTGTTAACGCGTTCATGTATAACACAACCACTTTTATACACACAAAACAAATATAAAATTACCTGGACTGGACTCGGAGGTTTTGCTAATTTTATAACCTAGAAGAGAACCACGAAGTACTTTTGGCAGATTTTGACACGTTGGTAAAACAAAAATCTATTTCAGTGACTGCAGCACTGCGTCAGTTACTAGTAGTAACTTACTACACTAACCATCATGTTAATGATCAGCCTAACAGTATTTGATTTGGTACAATTCATTCATATATCGAACATTAAGCAAGCTTACCTGTACGCTTGTGCCAAGGGTCCAGAAATGAGCTGTGTCCGGTGCAGTATGTTGGTGTTGATCTCCCGGTCAACCAAAAATCTATGCATTTTCAATCGTATTTCCCGGTCAACTATATGTCGATGACTTTTCAACAACAGCGTCGTTTCCCGGTCAACTATAAATCAATGACTTTTCAACACATTCAGCGATCGCCCGGTAAACCAAATATCAATGCTTAATCAATCATAAAGATAACTATAGATCAATGTTGTTCCAATATTGTTGCCATCAACATTAATAACATCAGGTTTTCATCGATATGGTAATAGTGATTCAACATTTATTTTGCATTGAAATTTCAATGTCAACCATAATGATGATTCAGATGGAAAAACAATGTTTATTCAATGTTGGCTTGCTGTCTGGGATCTTCCTGATCCTTGGTTAAAGTTAACCTGTAAAAGAAGATATCCTGTTTTCATGTGGATTTGGATGTTTAATTACATTCCCGGGATACTTGCCTGTATTCTCCGAGCAATTTCTGTATTCCAGTTTGTGTTTAAAGACAGCGTAGACTGCCTGTGAACTCACCTCATCTGTAATCCAGTATTGCAATGAACTCCCATTCCTTGGTTCATCTTCATCCTGTCGTGGTGTGTCATTACACCCTTATTCACTTCAATAGCAGCACAAGTGTTTTTCAATACAACGTGAACACAATAAGTACATTGTACCTAATAATTACTACTTTAGCATATCGTAGTTAATGATACATATAAAGTGGGTGTCTTCCTATATTACTACCCAGCATCCCTCCTGGTTCTCACCTGCACTGTTCCAGCCATCACCCGCACGTGCCACTGATCATCACATCATCTAGACACACATTTAAGCACACACCTCGCCTTGCCTCACTGTCTGATCTCATTTAGAGAAATGACTACTTGCCTGCTTTGCTAAAGCACCTATGTTTCTCCAGCATTCCTCCTGTGTACTCATACTCCTTCGTGTCTCCAGTTCATCTGTTTTAAAAGATTACCTGTCTACTTATTGCTATCAAGTCGAGATGTCTGCATCCTTGGACATCTCTCTCCTCATCCACGGTCTCCACCATCACCTGCAAAACAGTAAACTCTATTACCATCCTGTTATCTTTACAAATTGCTATATTATATATAACTGCTATTTATATCTGATTTGCTTGCCTGTTTTTAACATGTGCTCATCTTCTGTAATACAATCTATCCTTATATATCCCATAATATATATCCCATAACAGTGTGATGCAAATTATTCATTGTTTTACCCAACTGATGGCCATAACAACATCCTGACATTTTGCAAACATTTTATGATTTTAGTGACTTATTTG
This sequence comes from Leuciscus leuciscus, assembly GCF_965113295.1. Classification (NCBI taxonomy): domain Eukaryota; kingdom Metazoa; phylum Chordata; class Actinopteri; order Cypriniformes; family Leuciscidae; genus Leuciscus; species Leuciscus leuciscus. The sequence continues at coordinate 39,235,006 of NC_138732.1, forward strand.
CTAATTATTCTGAATCTTACATACTTCGTATGTACATTTTGTATGATCTGCTCATGTTTTACATTTTAGCTAGAAATTGTGTGTGCAATCATATGAAACCTAATACACCACGTATGAATCTCATGATTTCTTTTAAACTTATTTTTTGCCATTTGTTGCCTTTATCTGTACAGTATAGAGTTGACAGGAAGCACAACACACTCTCATGACATTTAGTAAATATAATGGTGACTTGGCTGCGAATTTGTATTAATGCAGTATGATTTGCTTACACCCAACTGAGGGTTAGGTTTAAGGGTAAAAAATCATATGATATCTAAAAAAATATATCGTAAAATCTTGTATGAATTGACACCACCAACTTGTAAAATAGTTAAATATTCTCATGAGAACGGGTTGGGAAGAAATGTTGGAGAGAGAGAGAGAGAGAGAGAGAGAGGAGGAAAGGATTGAAAAGGACCACGAGCCGTGACTCAACCTCAGATCAGCCAAACGAAACCATGTTACACATTGGAAATCTGCCCATGAAAACTGAAAACATACCGTATGGCCCTCAGTCTGTCTGAAAACACAATGTCTTTAAATAGAATACGACATTATATATTTTGTATTGCTTATACCAGTGTTACCTTAGGCCATGTCCGCACTAATATGTTTTCGTTTGAAAACTCATCTTTTTCTCTCCGTTTTGTCCTTCCGGCCACACTAAGACAGTGTTTTTATTAATGAAAACAAACCTTTTTGAAAACGCTCTCCAAAGTGGATAAATTTGAAAACGCCATTTTCGCGTTGTAGTGTGGACTGTGAAACAAGAGGTTTTTAAAAACGATGAGGTAAGTTTAGTCACATGACGCATATTGTACCAATATATATTCATGTTTATACCGGTAATGTGCCTGTTATGTGCTATTCACTTTCATACTGCTGCCAAAATATTCTACTTTGCACACTCTTCATATCACAGTCCTGCTAAGATGACAGAAAGTTTACTCACATTTGCTGTCCTGCAGTAAAACATGAGAGCAGTTGCGTTTTAGACCAAACATATAATGGTGAGTGATATTTTACTAAATAAAATGATCCTGTCAGAAGAATTGCGCGATAACTTATTATTTATTTTTCTGTCTGTATCATCTGAGTGAGCTTTTGTGAGGTTTTACGCATGTGCAGTGAGGTACATTTAGTGTTGTCAGGCGTTTTCCAAAAGTTTCTCATCCACACTGAAACGTCAGGAAACACATGAAAACGCTAGTGTGGACGGATAGGGTTTTTAAACGAAAATGCCGTTTTCAAATGTATCCGGATTAATGTAGACGTAGAGTTTTTATTGAATTAGTTTTTATTTTAATATTTTCCATTTTCCAAGGACTCTTAGTTTGCTTATGGTTTCCTTTGTTCTAACATTCCCACCACTAGTTTGTCACCATGGTAATTGATTTAATGATCACACCTGTTTGTATTCTGTTCATCATCACTGTGTATTTAACTCCCTCATTTTGGTTCAATCATTGTCTGGTATTGTTTGTGCTATGCATACTGTTTCTTAGACTTTTGCTTTGTTTGTACATGAGTGGTTTTAGATTAATAAATTTAACTTGGATTTTGATTCTGTATCATCTTCCTTTTCATTGGAACATAAAACGTTACAGAATACCAGACCTTAAAATGAGAAGCATAAAGATTGCTTCTGTCAATGTTGCCCCTTGGAGTGGCAAAGAACTGAAGAAAGGAGCCACAGTTTTTATTTTTCAGGATGGCAGATGCCTGGAGGAATATGTGAAGGACATCGTTGACATCAGCCACCATTCTGTCACACTTTCATTGAGTTTGGTTTTCATTTTCTAGGACGCTTAGGGGCTGTTTACACGACACTGTTTTCAACTAAAAACGTAAAACTTTTTATGCGTTTTACACAACAACAGCGTTTTGGGTGACTAAAAATGCACATTTTTAAAATCGGGTTTCAAAGTGCAAGTTTTTGAAATGGTCTCCTCTGAAAATGATGATATCATGCACATGCGCATTACATGTTCAATCTATAGTGTTTCATCGCCATCTAATAGCCTGGCAGCAGAATACAGGGTTTTTGGTTGTTTTTGTGGATCCGTGTGAATAGGGATCATTTTGACAATGGTGTCGTCTGTACGTGGAAAACTCAAAGGAAAAACGTTTCTGTTTTAAGCCTATCGTTGGCGTGTAAATGTAACGGGAGGGGAACACTGGCTGTTTGACAACCTGTGAGGGTGGGTTAATGTCTATCAGGTGTGTATGTGTATCTGCAAGGCTCTGTTCACTGGTGCGTCCAATATTACTGATGAGCCAGCGGTACAACGCGATTGGGAGATCCACTGAATAAAAGCCAGCAGGGAGCCCTCCCTGGGCACTCCTTCACCGTGACAGATGCCCGAAAGTGTCAGTGCCTGCGTACCTTTGGATGTACGACTCCACGCAGTGGCAACCATCTCGATTGACTCCTGGCAGCTAGAGGCCTACAAGATCAACCAACGCGCTCTATTCATCCTGATTGAAGAAAGTGGGAATTCTTACTACTTACGAATGAGTGGGCACTGATGTGTATCTGTTTAGAACTGATTTCCCTTCCCCTGTCTCACAGCTCGGCTCAACGGTTCCAGTTTCCCCGCTGGCCATTTGGAGTGTACTGGAAATCGTCCAAAGCCGTGAATTGTGTGTGCAACTGCAGACTACCACCTTCTCGCCGTTAGCTTCTTCCGTGTGCACTACGAGCGCAGAGTGGGCTGGGTCGTGAGTGAAGGACTTTTTAGACTGTTTCATGAAACTCTGCAAAATGCATATAACTGTTATACTTTGCTTGTTTGCATTTCCCTTGGCTTGGTAGGAAAGTTAAGAAAGTTTTTAATCTGCTACTTAAATATTTGCACTTTTATAAGATTTCTGTGTATGTCTGTTGCTTGTGTATCACAAGGGTAAAAGTTCTGCGTGTTTTAAGTAGCATGGTTACATAAACCTACCCTTAGTTTGCTTATGGTTTCCTTTGTTCTCATTTTCTCGCCATGAGTTTGTCACCATGGTTATTGATTTAACGATCACACTTGTTTGTATTCTTTTCATTGTGTACTTAAGTCCCTCTTTTGGAGGGTTGTTCTGTTGTTTATTTTGAGATGTGCCTTGGATCAATGTCATACTGGAAGATCCAAACACGGCCCAGTTTATGCTTCCTGACAGGGTCAGTCAGGGGTCTGGATTTTATATCTGCTATTACTTGGAGTTTATGATACCATGGATCCTGACAAGTTGTCCAGGGTCTTGACAATTCCACAGTACATATTTTGTATTGCGCATGATGTTTATTTACTTAAAAGTGAGGAAATCTGTTGCCTTAAGTCAACTGATCCCTTTTTACAGTGTGGTCTGATCATAGTTTTGGAGACTTTCTGACCCCAAGACCAACTTGCAGTTCTCCAACTCTGATCCTTACAGTTTGGTTGGCAGAGTGTGGAGATGAGTATTCCAACAAATAAACTTATCTTATAGCCGTTTCATGATTTGTGCAGCTCAACAACCTTATGCCACACATAATTTCTGTATTCTCAGGTCTTTCCCATAGGGATGGATAACTACTGGAATGTGGCATGTGTGTCACTTCATATTTAGAGGCCAGTAAAAACAGGAAGTCATAACTTATCACTTAAGTGTTCCTGATCACTAAGGTGAACTTAAATGCATACTATAGGAATACGAATATACTTTCTTAGAATTTGCCGGGGTGGCAATCCTTTTGGCACACATTTTGGAGAACCATTTATTCCACATTTATATTGTGTAAATTTAACACAAAATTAGATAATGTTTGACTAAGAGGAAAAATTGCTTTTTCTCACTAAGTTTTGATAATATTTACCAAGGGTGCTGATATTTGTGGAGCCAAATGTATTTGTCTAGTGACTATCGAACTGGAAACAATCAAATGTGTTGGTCTGCAAGTACTTAAAAAAATAAAAAAATATTGAGTTACCTTCAGTAGATTATATTACTAAACTGATTATAAGGTCTAAGTCCTCTACTTGTACACTCGATCATTTAGCCACTGTTTTAGTTCAGTCTTGCATCCATTCAATTTCTCCTATTACAACTATAATACATTCTTCATTATCTACTGCTACTCTTCCTTTATCATTAAAATTGGCTTCTATCACTCCAGTTCTCAAAAATACTGGTGTGAATCCTAATGATCTAAATAATTATCACCCATTTCCAATCTTCCTTTTATAAAAAAATAAAAAAAATTTGAAAGAACATTAGGGACTCAACTTGAATTACATTTGCAAAGTAACGACCCCTTTGAGCACTTTCAGTCGGACTTTAGATCTAAACATATACTGAAACAGCTCTTGTTAAAATCACAAATTATATTCTCCTTGCAGCTGGCTTTGGCCTAGTATTTGGGTAGCTGATAATGCCCTTCTTTGGTTTTCATCCTATTTAAGTTTGCACAGATTAAGAATGCTCAATCAGAGCCTGTCTCAGTCACTCACGGTGTCCCACAAGGGTCAATGTTGGGTCCACTTTTGTTGCAGCGATGAAATTATATTTGCCAGCTGGATTCTATTTTTTTTTTTTTTTTTTTTTCAGTTTAGAACTTTTTTGTTTGGAATAGCTTTTAGTGATTCTTTTTACATTTTTTTATTTTTTTATTTGTGCTTATGCTGTAAGGTGACCTTGAGTGCCTTGAAAGGTGCCTATAAATAAAAGGCATTTGTATTATTTTTTTGTTTTTGTGTGAGTGAATGAGAAACCAATTATCACTTACAACAATATATTTTTCACATAACAAATATATTTCAAAGCACTAGCATAGATATTCAACAGCCAAGCCAAGGTGGTTCATAACAGGTGAGATAATACACAGCTTAACTATCTAATTTTCTGCATCTGATTGTGCATGACAATCCCACTGAGCTCCCGTCATTGAACTCACTTCTATCAGGATCCCCATCAGCTCTTGCTATTGCTGACTCAATGCCCGTCCTGGTCCCAAGATGATTCAAAGTTCTTTCGCTTTCCATTTGAGTAAAGCCAGAATAAATTTACCTCAGGGCAGTTACGCAGAGGGAATCACAACCTGTGCTTCGACGAAACTTTATTGTTTGATAGACAAGGCTAGGGTTATGTTCTTTTTTTTGTATGCACAACCTTTTTGAAATCGGAATCTTTCATTTTTCTGTGACACCAGGAGATAAGGGTGCATTATGAGACAAACACATACTCTGATAACAGTTCAAAAGAAAGACATTCTTCAAGCCCACTCATAGTGAGCCTCGATGTTTATCTCAAAAGCTTTGATTGAATATTAAAAGTGGTCTTGATATGTTACACTGATATTTAGCAAAGCTCATTCAGGATAACAAGAGTCCTCTGAACTGTTCAAAGCCATGGTGCATTGTAGATAAATTAATTCTTAATCTGCTTTTTGACAATTTTGCATACAATGCAGCAATATTGGATTATAAATGGACACCTACGTACTTGACACTAGAGATAATGACACAGAAACAGGCCCTTGATCTTTGCAGCTTAATTCATTTGAAATAATCATTATGAAAGAGGAGAATAAAACTATTTAAAATGGATGTTTTAGTTAAATGCACAGCCCAAAACTTTTTTCTGCTGCATTGCCCCTGAATAACGAGTGATTTGTTACTATAGAGTGTTATCAAGTAGATTTTCAACTAAAATTCTCAATCACAAAAAAGGATATATAACAGGGGCATCTGATATACATTTTTGACCATAGCCTTACAGACCTGTAACTTGTTATGTGTTTTTCAAAGAACTCGCTTTGTTATCATTTTTATGTTTTTAAATTGGCACAGTGGTACGTACCTTCAAGGATGATTTTAAATGGTCTTGTTCATTTAGTACAAAAGCAAAGCAGTAAGTGCCACTATGTATATATTATTATATCAACAATATTGTCAAAAGTTAAAAATATAAAAAATATAGAGATATACATTTTCAGCTATACCGCCCAGCCCTATAGTGACCACTACAGCAGCTCATCTTCTCAATTTCTCTCTGTCCAGTGTAGATCCAGTTACGGCTCTGCACTTTTAGTATTTCCTTCTCTTCTTACTTCCTCTGTCCTCACAATATCCATCTGTCTCCACTGCATCAGCTGCCAGGACATCTGCAGCCTTCCAAAACTTTGGAGGTAGTCATTTTTTACACCTACCGCAAGCTATTTTCAGCCAAATGTGCAATCAGAACTGCACAATGGAATCACATTGGGCACCATATTGCACTCTTTGTCCTCCCATCAGTATTTCTCACCAGGCATGAGAACTTGAAAACCATTCAAAACCTACAAGCCAGTAATAAATAAATAAACTTAAGAATTGTCTAGTTTTGAGCACAGGATCAACTCTTGTTCTTAAGGTTTAGAAGGTTTGCCAAATACCATCATTGTATTAAATAATATACAGCATAGCTTGTCGAACCTGATTTAATAGAATCTCTTACAGACCAAAAAAGTGAAAACTTGGATTTATAATTTGACCTTATGACAGTTTAACCCACTCAAACTCTCACCTCAATGCAATCAAAATATCGGCACTAAAATATCTGAAGGAAGCAATGCACCATAGACCTTTTAGCCCCACATGGCAACCCACCCTCAAGCATCAACAGATTAATTCCAGTCAACAGATTCCCTCTCCTTTATCATTTATGTTCCTGAAATCAGTCATACGGCAAGTCGGGGAGCCTGGGTTGCAATAGCAGAAACCAGCATTCAAAGTCAGGCCAATGTCATCGTTCCACATTCCTCGGTGCCCCAATCTATCACAATTATTAGCTTGTAGTCATCCGTTTGGGTTCCCTATTAAGGCAGCACATACCTGACGAGGAAAGGATTGGATTTGAAAATGAATTCTGACTGGAGCTGTTGCTGAGGTGTTAGCGCTCAGGCTGTGGACCTCATGCGGGAGACCTGGTTTAGCCTCCAAACATTTATTTTGTAGAGAGACAATTGAAAATCTAGCCATCATTCACCACATTAATAATATATGTAGTCAAATGCCCTTTAAATAAAATAATTATTGAGGCATCTTATTTGGATCTCAGCCTGTAAACCAAACACTGTCATATCAGCCGATCATATTCCTGGAAGCAAAAACTAATAGCTGACTTTTGGTTTCCTTCCAGAAAGGCACATTTTGGATGCAATACGATCACTGTATATATTGTATATAATAGGGTGTATGATTTGGGCTTTGGCAGATTAAGATGTATAACAAAATGGCATATCTGCCATAAAAAAAAAAAAAAAAAGTTAACATTTATAATAAAACAACATATCTCTTTAATCTTTTTTTAAAGCTAATTCAATCTGTCAGTTTCAGTCAACAAATACACTCTGCTGTGCTGTTCAGGCACTACTCCCAGTCGAAGCCTCATAAATTATTCATATTTAAGTTAAAACGAAGAAATATAACAGCTTTTTCATTTTAAAACATTATTTTCACTAACTTGATTCATTAGCTTCATCATGCTCTTTGATGTAAGAGCCTTTTATTTTTATGTAAAAAAATAATTAAAATAATTGAACATGAAAAACATTTCCAAGAAATGCCTCTGTCTGTTATACCGTTCTCTCAAAACCATGAACATTACTTTTATAGAAGGTTTTATAAGGACAAGTTCATTTTGGCTTACATAGAGCTGATTGTGAAACATTATCACATTAACTACAACATAGCCTATTTGTAGAATAATGCACAAAATCAGAATATGACAACGATAACTATATACCTGATCCAAAGGCAAAGGGAATCCAGCACAGACAACAGTTGACAGAGAATTAGGACGAATGTGAATTTAAGATAAAAGACTTGAATTGGACACATTTGTTATTTGGTAAGAAGGTACTCATAATGAAACATTAATGTCCAGATGATAAGGATGAAGAAATAGTTACGAAACAAATGTATTTATTATAAAACAAACTCATATAGTCCACAGATGAAGAACAGGTAACATAAGTGCGTGTAAGACACGACAATACCGGACACACAGTGTTAAATACACAGTGATAATGAGACAATGACCAACAGCTGTGATGATTAATGAGTTTCCATAGAAACTGATAACTGGCGGGAAACTAGGAACAACGGAAACAGGAAACTGATGATAACCTAACTAAAAGTCCAAAAGAGTACAGCTAAATACACAGATTGTGATGCATAAACTTATGAGGGAAGCAATTTTATCAGTGATTGTCTGTCTTTGTTTATTCTTTGAAGCATTGTTTTTATTTAAAAGGCTTAATCAAAAAATACACGAAGACTACATCATGGCATTGTTTTGCATTCATATTTAATGCTTTAAATTGTTAAATGCAATTGATAAAAAGGAGATAGCAATTTAGTTTTTGATGTGGTATTGAGTTTGAATTTCCAAAAAAAGTAAATTCAGCCTGCTAAATTTAGTTGTCAAATGATTCTGTGCTGTTCAGGCACTACTGCTAATCTAAACTGAATTAATTATTCATGCCAACATTTTAACATGAAGAAACAAAGCAACTCTCTCCTCTGAAACATTTTCACTCACTTGCTTCATTAGCTTCAGCATATTCTTTGATGTACTGTACAGGCCTTTTCTTTTTATGTAAAAAAAAAAAAAAAAACTTTTCCAAGAAATGCCTGTTGTTCATTTTCATTTCTATACTGTATATGTCCGCTAGCATAGACATTCAGAATGCATTTCCTCTATACAGTTGCCAGACATTCAGAATGCATTTCCTCTATACAGTTGCCAGAGATTCATTGCATTATGTCAAAATGTGACTATTTGAGGTTCAGATTTCAGAATGATAGTTGAAATGAGTAGAAAATACGAGCATCCTCCCCGAGTGGACTGCAGATGCTAGCTGCAACATTACTAACTGAACCGCTGTTTTTAGTAGCATGACTGTAGTTCAGCTGTATTTTCAGGAGCTTTTCTAATGAGTAGCACTGTAGCCCAACCACTTCACTCTTTTAATCTTAAACCTGATGGAATAATCAGACACACTGACCTAAAAGGTCCTCTTATCGCTATCTCTCTCACAAATGTAACATTGGAAAGTCAGATTAATTTTGCTTCGTCCTAAAAGCTGCTTTCTCCCGTATGTAGTGCTGGGAAGTCTGATTTCATTTAACTAATCGCTCCTCTCTCTCATATAGTCTACTGCATAGAGTTGGAGAGTCATTAGGGTTGGATTCATAGAGTCCATAATACATTTCCATAATACATATAGCACTAATACGTCGAAGCAAGATGGCGGTGTACCTTCTCTTAATTAACTACACACAAATACAGCAAGGTTTTTAAACTCTACTTCTAGAAGAACAAAGAATCATATACTGTAAAGCAAGTCAAAGTGTGTGTATATATATATATATATATATATATATATATATATATATATATATACACTCTACCAGTCAAAGCTTTTTAAAAGAAGTCTCTTCTGCTCACCAGGGCTGCATTTATTTGATAAAAAAAAAAAATATATATATATATAAAACATTTTTTGTTTAAAATTATATTGTGAAATATTGCAATTTAAAACAGCTGTTTTCTATGTGAATATATTTTAAAGTGTAATTTATTCTTGTGATCAAAGCTGAATTTTCAGCATCATTACTCCAGTCTTCAGTGTCACATGACCCTTCAGAAATCATTCTAATATGATGATTTAGAAACATTTATGATTATTATCAATGCTGAAAACAATTATTTACATTTTTATTTTAGGATTCTTTAATGAATAGAAAGTTCAAAAGAACAACATTTATCTGAAATCTAAAGCTTTTGTAACATTAAACACTACTGTTTTTAAAGTTTGGGGTCAGTAATCATTTTTATAAAAAAATTTTGGGGGGAAAGAAATATAAGAAATCAATACTTTTATTCATCAAGGATGAATTCAATTGGTCAAAAATTAAAGTAAAGACATTTATGATGTTACAAAAGACTATATTTCAAATAAATGTTGTTATATTGAACTTTCTGTTCATCAAAGAATCCTGAAAAAAACAACTTTTCAACATTGATAATCAGAAATGTTTCTTGAGCATCAAATCATCATATTAGAATGATTTTTGAAGGATCATGTGACACTGAAGATTGGAGTAATGATGCTGAAAATTAAGCTTTGACCACAGGAATATACAAATATATTAAAACAGAAAACAGCTATTTTAAATTGTCATAATATTTAACAATATTACTGTTTTTTTTGTTGTTGTTTTTTTTATCAGATAAATGCAGCCTTGGTGAGCAAGGCTCACTTATTTTAAAAACATTAAAATCTTACTAATCCAAAACTTTTGAGTGGTAGAGTGTGTGTGTGTGTATATATATATATATATATATATATACTTCAGTAAGTCTATTTCCCCGTTCAAGCACATACAGGAGTTGGTCTCGAGGTGTTACAAATATGGCCAACGAGTGGAATGACTTCTTTGGAAACTGACTTTAACACAACCTTGGCGTTCCGGATTCTCTTTTAAAGCCCAGGCTCTGGGCTTACTCTTAGCCTAACATTAATGTTTTCCACATAAATGAATACTACAAGTAGAAGAACATGTGATATTAAAAACATACAAACCAAGGACAGAACAATCAAATCGTAAAAAACAAGACAGATGATCACTCTGTGCATGGAGGTAAATAATAATAATAATATCAGCAAATGGTTCAGTCGGCTTTCGGTTCACAACGATGACGGCAAAGTTCTGTCTATCCACCTTGTTTTCCAACGCGGAAGATATTTTCTTTTATTTTTATATTTTCTATATTTTCTGTTATTTTAGGTAAATAACTAAAAGAATAGCAAAGTGCAGTAAACGGTAAAACAATTTGTGCTACAAAACGCTGCCACCTCTGAATCCGAATCGGACAACATTCAACACAACATACAATAACAAAACTCAATATCATAGGATGAATGTATGACTTTTCAAACATTTATTTATAGCCAGTAGTGATTGAGAAATCAATGTAATGTCTGTGCCCTAAAGAGAGACGTGTACATCCGTTTCAATACAGAGAGAGCGGAGGGAATCAGGATGTAAAGTGTGTGTGTGTGTGTGTGTGTGTGTGTGCGCGCCAGTGCCTTTCCACGGCCAGATTAGGTCCCTTTCTTCACAAAAGAAGAAGCCACTTACATATATCCACTGTGAAATCTGGGTCATGTAACAAAACCAGCTGAGAACCACTGACAAATGGAAGAGGCTATTTGCAACAGCGGTGAATTCATTTACACTAAGTGGAAAATAGCAGCATTTTCTTTGCAATATTAAAGTAAAAATAGCAGTGCAAAATGTGTTAGATGCTATTTATACTTCAATTAGCCTACTATTTGCACCTCAGTCTAGATATAGTATGTTATCAAACAGTATGTAATAATGACAACATATTCATATGAATATATTTAATAAAATTATAAATTGATGGTGCTTTATTGGGAGATTAGTGTCCCTATTCCTACACCTATACATAACCTTGACCATATTGAACCCGCTGACCAGTAAAGGTGTCCTCGGAGATACGAAGAAGGGAGATACAGTTTTGTGGGGAGTAACAATATGAGCTGCACGACATTCATGGGTGGTGTTATTTCCAGTTCACACTGCACGATTTAGATTTCAGCCCAGATTTTCACTCGCCGACAGGTCTTGTGAAATAGCCAACAAATGCCATCGTTCGTGCTCGTTCATGCGAATGACAATCACGCAGTGTGAATTATCAAAGACGCGATCTGAGAGAATTCGGCGATGTGTCTCTGACGCCCGTGAGATATTTGGCATGCTAAATATCTGGACCTGTCGGTGATTCAAAATCCTGCTATGTGAAATGTGCAGCCAATGAGAGAGCAAGATAGAGGGCAGCGGGAAGTTCAGGGAGGAGTTTTAGACCAAACGATCAGTATTTTAATGCAGTGTTTCCCAATCCTGTTCCTGGAGGCACACCAACAGTGCACATTTTGGATGTCTCCCTTGGAGTATCTACTAACGAGCTGATGAGTGGTGTGTTTGATTAGGAAGAGTTGGAAAATGTGTAGTGTTGGTGTGCCTCCAGGAACAGGGTTGGGAAACACTGTTTTAATGGATATATTTACAATTGTATCAAACAGAAACAAAGCACAAACATATGCGTGACCAGCCACAACAGCAGCACATTGCGAAATTATTTATTTACCTCCAACTCATCACACAATCCCATGTCTCCCCAACCATTTCCTCCTCCTAAATCTTTTTTCTTTTTCTGCTGCAAATCAGTGCACAGACAATTTGGATCGCAAGCTTCTTGTGGGCTGTAATTTTTAATAACAATTCCAGTCTCGCCCAAGAACTCAGGTCTCATACACGTGTGATCTTGCGTTATTTCCTTATCACTTCTCGCATGTGTTTGGTTGTGAAACGTAGTTTGCAGACCAGACAGAGTTGTCGGTGATTCTTCCTATTGTAAAGTCATGTAATGTGTAACCCTCTGTCGCCGAACCATCGTGCAGTGTGTGCACACAGCAGCAACTGAATGCTACCCCAGGTAGTCATGCAGTGTGAAAAGAACAGTGATCTGAAGAGTTTGAAAATCGTGCAGTGTGAACTCTGCATTAGTGTAAATGCTAATAGACACTTCGCTCTCACATATATTTTATACCATTAAACCACATTTAGGTCAAGAAGATGCCAGACTGAAATGTATCACTTTGATGATACTTCAGAAGACACTGCAAATAGAAAGTATTGTATAACCTTAAATATTTTCAGCATTGGTTGCAGTAATGAGAGTAGTTACAGGATCTATCTGCAGCAGCCATTTTTATTCACAATTTAGGTCAAAGTAACAAACCCAGAAAACTCAGGAGAATAGCAATCCAACTAAACAGCAATGAGAACTGGCAAATAATACGCAAACCGAGGAATATATAAACTTAAAAATATAGGAGAAAAAAAGAGATAGGTGGGGCTAATCAATCAAACAATGGGTAACTATGACAACAAACGAAAACCAGGATTATAGGGAATAAATAGCCTGGCAAGCCAGAAATACATCAAGATGTTAGGTCTGGCAACTCACCATTGGCACGGCTCAATCCGAGGGGCGGATAACCGGTTGTCTCTCAAAATCCCTCTACATGCAATAGGATAGCGCTACAACCAACCAGAGCAACGAAGAAGGCTAGTTGGTATATTCAACTTTTGCCGTATCCAGTCGGCAAAACTCCGAACACATCTTCCTTTTTTTAAAAGTGCCGTTTTTTTTCTCAAAGAAAAGCTTAACTCCAAGTCCTGCAGAGTCGCGGCCAAAGCCGATTCGAAAGACCGCTGTTCGCCAGCAACAGCTCTTCTTTGTTTTCAAGTAGCTGGGAACCGTCACAACTCTGCCGTCATTATGTTAAGCCCGCCCCGCCTACTCTATACACGATGTGATTGGCCTGACCTGAGTTTGGTTTTTCCAGCTTGAAAGTCAACGGAGAGTTGCTAGACCACACTGGCTGCAAAATAAATTTTGCTGCCGTTAGGGTGCATCTAGATTTCTAGGCTACGGAATAAAGGCACACAGAACATAAACCTAACAAATATGAATATCAAGACTTTTATGCAAACAACATACTGGGCTTGTCAGCATTTATTTATTTATTTGTAAAACCACTGATACATATTCACATTTTCTAATTAACTGCACTCTCCTCTGGAGATCTAGAATGATCTCAGCTCTCAACCCCTGAGGCTATTAATTAAAGCATACAGACTCAACGTACGCAGCCACTCATACTATCTGCCTTATCTTCACTGAGGAAATATAACAGACAGTTTGATAAATATATTATGTTTAATGAAATGAAATCTCACTGTAGGCTTTTAATTAGCACATAGTCATGTTCTCTGACTATACATTTACTTTTACAGATCCAGTTTTGATCCACTTTTAAGAATATGAAGGTTTAGAATAGAATATTTGAAATAGTGCTGTCAATCGATTAAAAAAAATAACTAGATTAACCACACATTTTTTTCTGTGATTAATCGCTATTAAAAAGTTTTTATACGTTTTTAATATATTGTATAATGTGATAATTTCAGTTAATCTTCAGTTAATTTATGTTAAATCAATGTCGAAACAACATAAAGACAGTATATTTTAAATAGTTGTTTAATGGCATCTTTTTTTGAATAAAGGCCAGTATCACAAGGAAATAGAGCAGACAGCATTAGTGGCTGCTGACAGAGATGCGGATCTCACACGTGCCTCATTCCCTCACAACTCTTAGCGTTCATTTAAGACTTTATTTAAGACTGCTCTTATGAGGATACTCGACAAAACATTTTTTGTGGGCACTAATGTGTGTGTTATTGTTCGTTCAAGCATGAAAGAGAACTCGATCCTGGCGCGCTGTCTGTGCGCACGATACTGGTGCACGTCTTTCTGAGCGTCGTGTGTGTGTCACATAGAGGACATTCACAGACAGTGCGCTCTCTTTTGTCTTGTATCGCTTGAATGGTTTAAAAGCATTTGCATGAATAAGAGCCTGATCATTATAATGTAACGCTAGCCAAAGGATGGCAGAAAATACGGATGTTGCGTTAATTGCGTAAAATATTTTAACGCATTATACTGGAGAAAAATGTATCACGTTAATGTTGACAGCACTAATTTGAATATAACTAAATGCTGTTTCTAGAGCAGCAACATTAATGTTTACAGCAGCAAAGTCACAAAATATTGTCTTTTTACTCAAAAAGGTTTTATTACACGTACTTGCAGTAACGAACGAACCTGTTGTCAACTCGCTTCTTCACTAGGCTACACCTCGATCGCTGTGTGTGTGTTCGCGCTCGAGTGTGTTCGTTAGAGGAGCTGACACATAAGTGACAGAGAGAGCAGGGTCTGCCGGTCTGCTGCCCCACGGCCCGTTTAATAGGACTTTTCGGTGCCCATCGCTAAATAACATGTTCATATCGCAATGACACTGAAAATACTAGGGCTGTACTGTCCCAGTCGATTAGTCGATTAATTGGTCGATACGTTCTGGTTCGACCAAAATTCTGATTGGTCGATTTTTTGCCGCGTTCATTTCATCAGTTTTGCCGCGTTTATTTCATCAGTTTTGCCGCGCTGAGGCGCGCTCATTTCATCAGGTGGAAAGCACTAACTGCTAATGGGGGTGTTATCAGAGTACCCTTGTTTCACTGTAACAGTCTGTCTTCAGAACACCCCCCTTGTTTTCACCTTTTTCGGATTAGCCCAACCCAAGAGAGAGCGATAACTATAGAAGGTTTGATGCTGAATATTATTTATTTAATTGTGAGAGTGTTTAATAGTCAGTCCTCTTCTAACATGTCAACAACAAAGAAATCGACAGTGTGGCAGCATTTTGTTAAAATTGATAACAGGAAAAAGGTCGAATGCAAAGTTTGCAAGCAACAGTTTTCCACAGCTCGACGACAAACATGACATATCATCTAAAAGTGGTAAGCTCACTTGTCTGCGTTAGCTTGCCCTGTCTGTTTTGAGTAGGCTATATGGACATATCAGAATTTGCATATTTCAATGTTTTAGTGTGATAACCTAACTTTTTTATTTTTTATTTGGAGCCTAATGCACAATTGCGCTGCCGCTGTGCTGTTGGTTGTGTTAGTTTTGAGCCTATGCACTTTATTTCGTTTCTGCTCTTGATCTGGTTTGTTTAATAAATATTCTTTTTTTATTAAAGTGGACGTGCCTTTTGTGTTTATTAAGAGTAAAAGCTTTAAGTTAATAGTCTTCGTGTCTCAGCTGCGAAGCTGAGCTCATGTTCAGCCTCGCTTGGTGCGAGGACATGCACGGTGAAATGATAGTGTCTGACAGTTATAACTTATTATTATAACATATGACAAAAATAATTGTCTAAATTATGTTGCATATTCCTCAACAGTTCTTGTGATGATATCACTAGTTGACAACATAGTACTATTTTCGGAAATCATAAGCTATGATATTGCGCAGGTGCACGTGATGCAACGCTGTCAGAGCCGACAGACTCGAGTGTCAGACTCATTTCAGTGCAAAATAATTAGGTCAAAAACGATTTAATATACTGCAAATAGCCTACTAGTTTTTTATGTTTATTTATAATTCATTTAGGCGGACAACAAGGCTACCAAGTACTGCGCACAGTGCGCATCTAATTAATTTAACTTTTTTTTTTTCTACCGTCATTTTTAGTCGATTTTAGTCGATTTTTAGTCGAAAATTTCAGGACTTCAGTCGACCAAGATTTTCTTTGGTTGAGTACAGCCCTAGAAAATACGATTCATCTTTCAGCCCTAGTTTCTAACTTCATAAAAAGACTTGGACATGCCTGCCGTTAGATAAATGAAAATGATTGATGCCTCCGCGCAGCACGCACACGCGGAGCCAAGCATAGGGCGGAGCCAGACACATACCAGGCGACCATTCTAGATGGATTATGAATTAAACCAATAACGTTATCCATTTTCTGAACAAGCGTGCTCATTTGTTTTGAAGAAAAAAAAAAAAAAACATATTGCTGCTGGACTCCATCTAGAACATTTGGCGAGACCAATGACCAAGTCAGAGTCCAAATACCAACAAGTCCAAGACAAGTCCGAGACAATAGAAAAACGTCTCGAGACCGGACTGAAGTACTATAGCACTAATAAATAGAATGACAAAATCTGTTAACATTCCCTGACATGAACTTTACCATCTCATAAGGCCACCCGGATGCTGGTAGGTCACATGACAATGCAACTCAGACTCAGTCAATGGATGATGGAAAGAACCCAAAGCAGGTTTCACGAGTTCACATATTAATGAAATCTGATGTAATATTATAATGCGTATTTGGCTTGCTGTCCGGGGGGAGGGCTCCGAGCTCGGAATTCGGCCCGACCCCAGAGTACTCCCCCCTATGAATGTATAGCTCGTAGGTATCTATGAGTAGACCCAGCCGAAAGTGAGGTGATGGGGAGGCGGCGGGATGCTGAGAAATGAGATCATGAGACGGGAGGTAAGGGAAGGCTTTATTTATACTGGCTTCTTCTTGTGCTGATTGGATGATTACCTGAACATGCTCCTCCCGTTACTTTGTTACATAAAACTTCATTTATTGAAGACACAGGTGAGTATACAGGATAAGACAATGGATCCAGATTAAACAGGTATTGGTAAAGGTAATAATGGTAATGGCAGAGCAGTATACAATAGAGTCGTTGGATGGTAGTAACACTCACTATTCAGGAACACACGAGGAGATGACAGTGCTGGAGTGGAATGGAAGGCAGTGGAGAACAGGAACAGGTAAGTAGTCTTTCAGGATGGTATTCACAGAATGCAAAGTCTGTAGCCGTAATGGTGACCAGACAATGAGTGAACTGCGTGAGTGTCCTTTACAGAGCATTGATGAGACTGTGATAGGATTCAGGTGTGCTTGATGGCAGAGGTAAGAGCAGGTGAAAAAGCGGATCCCAGATACTCCAAAAAACAGAACAGTCCCTGGGGGAGTGGAGGCAGGGAGAAGATGATGGAGTGAGGAGCCAGGGTGGACCCAGGAGGTGATACTAATGGACTGGAGTGCTGAGGTGGAGACCGGGGATCGCCAGACCCTGGTGGAGCCAGTTGGAGTGAGAACAACAGTGTCGCCAAAGGGAAGGAAGAGCCCAGTAATGTTGAAGGGGTGAAAGGATAAAGCATAGCTGGAGGACCGGAAGTCCATGGCACAACCTGACCTGATGACTGACCAAGGTGCAGCCGGAGGGACGAGGGAGCCAGGTGGAGTCTGAGAGATGACAGACCACGGTGAAGCCGAGGGACCGTAGAGCCAAGGTGGAGCTGATGGGTCGGAGGGCCGAGGTGGAGTCCATGGTGATGGGATGACTGGGAAGCCCAAGGGAGATCCAAACGGCAGGGCAGAACCACAGAAGGGGGAGCCAAGGGGCTGAAGGGAGACAGCCGAGGTGAGGCAGAGGAGGAGGGAGAGGGAGGCTGGGGGGTGGACCATCCACAGTGAAGGAAAATTGGAGCTGGGAAAAGCCAATGGCAGCGAACGTGACTTGCCGCTGGGCAGAGCCAATGGGGATGAAGGAAACTTTGAGCTGGGCAGAGCCAATGGTGATGAAGGACACTTGAGGCTAGGAAGGAAGGACTCCAGACGGGACCGGGACATCCAGACAGCCAGAAGGGGAGGAGGATCAAGGGTGGGAACTGTCTCAGTGTCGTCTAAGGTACTACGATATTAGTCCTTACCAAAGTTTAAAACAAACGTATGCTCTTATTTTGAACTATAGTATATTATAGTTAAGATATACCATATTAAGCCAAACTTTTGTATAGTGCTTTTAACAATTAACATTTCAATTCACAATTCACACTTTACTGAAAATAAAAGCTAATTATAGTCGCATTTAGATAATACAGTTTACATTTTGTAATGATACAAGCATTTGCCATAAAGTGTGTATATATTGCTTTATGCAAGTATACTTATCTATCCAACTTTATATAAAGAGCTGGGCGATAATATAGTTTGCATTTTACAATGATATATGCAATCAGGCAGCCAAGATCTTCTCTTTCTTTATCTTCTTGGTATTTTATTCTACTTCATATTCTCATTAAAATTACAGCAAATGGATTATAACTCAGCAGAACACAATCTTAACACAACACTCATTGTTTCTTTGAGGCATTTAAGTTCACAGACTCAAATTGACTTATTCTTTGCTAATGGCAGAGTTATTATTTGAATCACTAATGATGAGTGAATGGTATTGTAGCCAGGAACACCATTTCTTTGGTTTGGGAAGGTTATATAAAATGAACCTGGGAGCTGACAGCACTCTCAACTCTTAAGTGGATCAGGTTTGCGTTTATTATTCCACAACTCTTTTGCATAAAAGGAAGGTATTAATGCTGGCGCTGTAATGAAACCGTCTCCTTACATAAGCTCTTTTGTAGTGTCATTGGTGCACTGAAAGCACAGAGATAACACTGCTTCCATAATGTGAAGTGGCACACGTCTCACATGATACACTATCTGGAGGACTTGTGATGTTTCAGACAAGCGGGTGGAATGTGATTTTAGTTTCACATATGGATGGGTTTGACAGAGTCTGCTGGAATGAAAACCACTGGTCTTTCATCACTGTTGGACAAGTCTCGTTCACTTCTTCCATTTATAATGAGTCTGTTCAAAAGTCCATGCATTTCACTGTTCAAAGCGCCATGTATTTGTTATTTTGTTCTTTTTATATTTATTACATTGTGTTTTGCGTATATTTATTTGTAATGTTTTTGCAATGTCTGATTAGAAAGATATCTTTACATGAGTTTAAATGAAAATGATTAGATGAAAAACAAACATGTATTTACAAAATATTTAAATCAATTTCATTTACTTTAAGAAACAATAGTTTGAGTGATGACCATGTGACCATTTTTTTTTTTTTTTGGCATATACGATAAAACTCCATATGGTTGAGTTGGTCCATCAAAATTCCATATGGTTGAGAGACATATCTAGAGGCCAGAATATTTTAGTTTTGCACAGTCACTCACATTTGCTTCAGAAACTGAAAATAAGGTAACACTTATTTTGATGATCCCCTTTAGACATTCTATTAACTATAAGTAACTTTGCAACTACATTTTAACTACCAGTCATTTGAGTATTAATAGACTGTCTGCTTATTATCTGCTTACACTATATTTTGAAAATCCCTCAACAGAGATTCCACTATACTGTAAGTAACTTTGCAAGTACATCAACATATTCTACAAACCCTTACCCCATCAGTCTACTAATACTCAACTAATACTTTGAGAGTTAGTTGACATGTAGGCACAACATTACTTAGTCAACATCAATTCTAAAGGGGATCATCTACAGTAAATAAAGTGTAAAGTTTTTTTTTTTTTTAAGGGTTTACTGTATAACTGTCCAAATCTGTCTTTCTTATTGGTTGACGTGCTCTCTTGTCCTGCCCTTTTCACTGATTTTCATCAATATTTTGATATTAAATTAATTTTTAATATAAAATTACATTGCATGTTGTGTTTGAAAGCACAGCAAATGGCTGTATCAACTTACACATGAAGAGATCATTTACATATAGAAGGCCTTAAAGGCAAAGCAGCAAATAATGCCTCATTTAATTCAAATAAAAGAAATCTCGCCAAATAACACTTGCTGAGAGCCATTCATACAGGACATAAAACCAGCTGGGCAAAGTGCAACAGAACAGTTGAATGAACAGTTAAAAGAAGCGTTTTATCTTGACATGCATCTTAAAAGTGCAGCACTCATGGCGTGATATGCTGAAGAACAGAAAGATGCGACACGGCAGCCAGACATCAGTTTGCGTGTGTTCAGCACAATGACCAACAATTAAAAAACATTTGAATTATTGGCATTCATGTATGTATCCTACCTGGGCTACCTGAGACAGATTGACAAATATAGTGATAGACTTCAAAAAACACTTTTTTGCTTTTATTCAGAGCTTTACCGATCTACCATAATAATATAATAAGTCAGCAGCCATGTCACCCTGTAGCCCAAGACCGGTTGCCCACTGAAGCTAAGCAGGGCTGAGCCTGGTTAGTACCTGGATGGGAGACCTCCTGAGAAAAACCAGGTTGCTGCTGGAAGAGGTGTTAGTGAGGCCAGCAGGGGGCGCTCACCCTGTGGTCTGTGTGGGTCCTAATGCCCCAGTATAGTGACGGGGACACTATACTGTCAAAGAGCACCGTCCTTCGGATGAGACGTTAAACCGAGGTCCTGACTCTCTGTGGTCATTAAAAATCCCCCGGCATCCTGGCCAAATTTGCCCCTTGGCCTCTGTCCATCATGGCCTCCTAATCATCCTCATATACTGATTGGCCTCATCACTGTCTCTCCTCTCCACCAGTAAGCTGGTGTGTGGTGAGCGTTCTGGCGCAATATGGCTGCCGTCGCATCATCCAAGTGGATGCTGCACATTGGTGGTGGTTGAGGAGATTCCCCCCTTCTATGTAAAGCGCTTTGAGTGCCGAGAAAAGCGCTATATAAATGTAATGAATTATTATTATTATTATAATGTTTTTGAATTATCTTAAATTTTGTGTTGTTTTTTTTTCTGCAAATATTGATTTTTACTTTATTTATTTTATTTATTTTATTTATTTTATTTATTTTATTTATTTTATTTATTTTATTTATTTGATCATTTGAATAATTCATAATTTAATGACAGCCCAACAATACATATAAAGTAAATCTCAGAGAGGTGGAAATTAATAATAAATGGGGTTTATAAACTCTTAATTTTATTGAATGGGCCTCTGTTTTTTTTTAATAGACATTTTAATACATATCGATTTCAAAAACAATGATTTCCTTCCTTAGTTTCCTATTGTGTGTGGAGGAAGTTGATTAGTATGTAACCTGAGTGAAGTATAACCTCATAATCCAAATGCTGATGAGTTTCTTCAGCGCCTTGAGCGTCTCCTCTAATGGCCTAAGGGGGTAAAAAGAGTGGAAAGATTAAAAGTTTGGAGTAATACCAGGTTGGTGAAACGGATGAAGGCATGTTAATTGGAAAACATTTTGTTTTTGGCAATCTGGAAATGTTGGATGTGTATAGAAATCCAACCTGAAAAAAAAAAAAAATTCCCACTTCAGCCTATTTCCTGATGCAGGAGGCAGCGTGCTCAGTTTTATTTGAGCTGCCGGGCTATCAAATACCCTTTCTTTTGCTCGCATGCTGCATCACACAAACAAAATGGTGAACATAATTGCGTAATGAATCTTAAAGTACTCTGCCAAGCGTTAACTAGCTCTTAGTACAAGCAAGCTACAACGTGATTACAGCGCATTTCATTTCAGCCATAATAACATTTCATTACCACACAATCCCAAATCAAAACCTCAGTTTACATGAGAGATGATGCTGCCACCCCAAAGAAATAACAGACATAAAGAAAACTGTGCTCACGTTCTAGATAGCATTTGAAAGTTTGCAATATGTCCCCTGATGTGAGGGCACAAAATTCCTTTTGACAGCTATGAAATACAGTAAACCCTCGCCCGCTGCGAGCAAGTATTTATCTATAAAGCCTCACATTTTGATGCCACGAATGTTTAAAAGTGATGACAAGCTTTCTTTTTTTATACCTTGAACAAAATATAATTTCATGCTGGATTAACTGTATTGACCAGCTGGAGGGCAAAATAATTTATGTGCATGCGTCACCGGGTAGTAAGTTCTCCATTAGGTCATCTCTATTTGTGCTGGGTGTGAGTATGAATGGGACTTTTTTTGGTCCCCATGAGGAAAGCAGCTTATAAATCAGACTAAATGATGATAATTAAATTTTGAAAATGTAAAAATGAAGAAAGTTGTGATTAGGGGTAGGGTTAGTTTGGGGATAGGATGTACAGTTTATACAGTATGAAAACCCAACGTGTGTGTGTGTGTGTGTGTGTGTGTGTGTGTGTGTGTGTGTGTGTGTGTGTGTGTGTGTGTGAGCATGCGTACATTAGAATGATGTAAATATGTCCATGTTACACTTCATCCCAAAACCAAAAGAAAAATAACTCTCATATTTTCATGATGGTTAAGCACTCCAAATGTGACCAGATTTTTGGCTATTTAATTTGAGTATATATAAAAAAAAATATATATATATACAGTATATATGTATATTTTCTACTTTTCCTCACTGAGAGGCACTACTGCTCAAACCTCATTGTTACAACGCGGACTGTTGAGCAGACGCGTCTCAAGCCTATTAGTGATCCAACGCTGCATACTCTTAAAGGTTACGTCCGTGGATCACGGCTGAACGCGTCTTCTCCACACTCACTTATAAACAAACATTTTTTATTTTTTTTCGCCTATCGTGCGTCTACTCTACACCCCTACCACTAAAAAAAAAACAAAAAAACCTCATAGTTACAACGCGGACTGTTGAGCAGACGCGTCTCAAGCCTATTAGTGATCCAACGCTGCATACTCTTAAAGGTTACGTCCGTGGATCACGGCTGAACGCGTCTTCTCCACACTCACTTACAAACAAACAAACTTATAATATAAATTAGTATTAATATTGATAGCATCACTGGTAGCTTCGTTGCTAACTCACTGTCCATCTGTTAAAATGGCGAATATATCAGATGTAAGTAGTCTACCGTTTGGTGCAGGTGAGGACACATTTGAGCTGCACGCACTGCAGTCTGAGCTGGAAGCTGTTGAGAAACAGATCCACAACCTTTTATTGAGACAGGCCGAGCTGAGAGACCGGTGTTTGGCTCTTGAAACATCACGCGCCGATGCACACAAATCAGTGTTTAACGTTACTAACCCGCTGACTCCGACCGCGTCTACTCCGTGCGTTCCTCAGCATCGGTCGCAATCAGCCATGGTCTCGTTCACTCCGGCTCCAACACGCCACCACGAAGCATGGGTGGTTCCGCAGCGGAAGACGCGAGTCAGGTTTAGACCAAGACTTTCTCCGACCCTCCCGGTTTTCGAGTTTACATTTACATTTACATTTAGTCATTTAGCAGACGCCCTTATCCAAAGCGACTTACAAATTAGGACTAAATTCAGCGAGTCATCATAAAGAGGCAAAAGCAACAACAACGCAGGAAGTGCTCAAAATACGAAGTTCAGGTATTATTCAGAGTAGCATAAGCCTGATAAGTGATGTTTCAAAGGGAAAGGAATTATTTTATTTTATTTTTTTTTAATTTTTTTTATAAGGTTAAGTGCTCACGGAAGAGATTGGTTTTCAGCTGTTTTTTGAATGTTGTCAGGGATTCTGCATTCCGGATGAGGGTGGGGAGAGCGTTCCACCAGCATGGAACTGTAAATGAGAATGTTCTGGAAAGTGATTTTGTGGCTTTCTGTGATGGAACCACGAGACGTCGCTCGTTGACCGATCTTAGGTGTCTGGTAGGGATGTAGACTCGTAGGAGTGAGTGAAAGTAGGAGGGAGCTGAGCCTGTGATAGTTCTGTAAGCAAGCGTCAGTGCCTTGAACTTGATGCGAGCAGCTAGAGGTAGCCAGTGCAGAGAGATGAACAGAGGAGTGACGTGGGCCCTCTTGGGCTCGTTGAAGACAAGACGAGCTGCAGCATTCTGGATCATCTGTAGGGGTTTGGTCGCACATGCTGGGAGTCCAGCCAGAAGGGCATTGCAGTAGTCAAGCCTAGAGATGACCAGGGCCTGGACGATAAGTTGTGTTGCATGCTCAGTTAGGAAAGGCCTGATCTTCCTGATGTTGTGCAGTGCAAACCTGCATGATCGAGCTGTCTTTGAAATGTGATCTGTGAAGGTCAGCTGGTCATCAAACGTTACTCCAAGATTTCTGACCGATCTTGATGGGGTGATTAATGATGACTCTAGCTGGATGGTGAAGTCGTGCTGTAGAGATGGATTGGCAGGGAGGACGAGAAGCTCAGTCTTTGCCAGGTTGAGCTGCAGGTGATGTTCCTTCATCCATGTGGAGATGTCCGCCAGACAGCTTGAGACCCGTGCAGCTACTGTGGGATCATCTGGTTGAAAGGACAGGAAGAGCTGTGTGTCATCAGCATAGCAGTGGTAGGAAAAACCGTGTGCCTGTATGATGTGTCCCAGTGATGTGGTGTAGATGGAGAAGAGGAGGGGACCAAGAACTGAACCCTGGGGAACCCCTGTGGTCAGCTGATGTGCTCTGGATACCTCGCCTCTCCATGCGACCTTGAAGGACCTACCTGTGAGATAGGACTCAAACCAGTGGAGTGAAGTTCTTGTGATGCCCAGTGATGAGAGGGTGGACAGAAGGATCTGATGATTCACCATGTCGAAGGCAGCAGACAGATCCAGGAGAATGAGGACTGAAGATTTGGAAGCAGCTTTTGCGATCCGTAGGGCTTCTGTGACTGACAGTAATGCAGTCTCAGTTGAATGTCCTTTCTTGAAGCCAGATTGGTTGACATCCAGCTGGTTGTTTAGAGACAAGAAGGATGTTAGTTGGTTGAAGACAGCTCTTTCAAGTGTCTTCGCAATGAATGGTAGGAGAGAGATAGGTCTGTAATTCTCTACCAATGATGTGTTTAGCGTTGGTTTTTTGAGCAGTGGAGTAACCCGAGCCTGCTTGAATGCTGTAGGGAAGGTGCCAGTGTGGAGGGATGAGTTGATGATGTGTGTGAGTGATGGTAGAAGTGTGGGAGAGATGGCTTGTAGAAGGTGTGAGGGGATGGGGTCAAGCGTGCAGGTGGTAGGGTGACTGGAGAGGAGAAGTGTAGATACTTCTTCCTCGGTTAGCGGAGAAAAGGAGGACAGAGGGGTATTGGCTGTGGAAGGGGTCGGTCTGGGTTCCTGTGTGTGTGGAGCTGAGAACTGACTGCTGATAGCTGTTGTTTTGTTGGTGAAGAAGGTCGCTAAATCGTCAGCAGTTAAGGAGGAGGCGGGAGGTGGTGGAGGTGGACAGAGGAGAGAGTTGAATGTCTTGAAGAGTAATCGTGTGTTGGAGGAGCTGTTGATCTTGTTGTGGAAGTATGAAGATTTTGCAGCATGAACATCAACAGAAAAGGAGGAGAGGAGAGATTGATACATACTCAGGTCAGATGCGTCTTTTGATTTGTGCCATTTCCTCTCCGCTGCCCTGAGTTCGGTCCGGTGTTCCCGAAGAACCTCAGATAACCAGGGGTTAGAGGGAGTAGTGCGTGCTGGCCTGGAGGAGAGAGGGCAGATAATGTCTAGAGAAGAGATTAGAGTGGAGCATAAGGTGTCCGTTGCGGTATTCACATCCAGAGATGAGAATTGTGAGGGTGGGGGAAGAGAGGATGACACGGCAGAGGAGAGATGGGAGGGGGAAAGTGAGCGCAGGTTTCGTCTGAAAGTGACTGGTGGTGGGGGTGGGGGTGCAGGGGTAGAGAGTTGTAGACTGAAAGTAATGAGGAAATGATCTGAAACGTGGAGAGGTGTCACCAGGATGTTTTCTGTGGTGCAGTTGCGTGTGTAAACCAGGTCCAGTTGGTTGCCTGATTTGTGAGTAGCTGTGGTGATAAGTCGTTTGAGATCGAAGGAGTCTAGGAGAGAGGTGAAGTCTGTTGCATGTGGCTTTTCGAGATGAATGTTGAAGTCACCGAAGACTAGAAGTGGGGTGCCGTCCTCAGGGAAAGTGGACAGCAGCACATCCAGCTCATCTACAAAGTTACCCAGCTGACCTGGGGGGCGATAAATGACTACAATATGGATTTTAATGGGAGTTGTAAGTGTAATAGCATGATATTCAAATGAGTTGTTGTTGCATAGAGAAGAGAGCGTGGAGTATTTGCAATTGTTAGAAACGAGAAGCCCTGTACCCCCACCTCTCCCAGACTGGCGAGGGGAGTGGGAGAAGGAGAAATTGCTAGAGAGAGCAGCAGGGGTTGCTGAGTCTTCTGGACGAATCCAGGTCTCAGTCAGCCCCAAGATACTAAGAGTAGAATGAGATGCAAAGGCTGGAATGAAGTCAGCTTTATTGACTGCTGACTGACAATTCCATAGACCCACGGAAAGAGAGAGAGGAGTATGTGAGGATGTGAGGATGGGACGCAGATTGGCAATATTGCGCTGTCTATTACGCGTGATGAAAGGACGTTGCCGAGAGATCACAGGAATGTATTGAAAGCACATGTTGATTAAGGTAAACAATAAGATAAGTAGAGGGAAGAAAAAGGGAAGAGGAGATACGTAAGTGCCTTTCTGGAGTCCTTGCTCGGTGGAGTCGCGCAGGTAGAGTCGCTGGTCTTTTCCCGAGTCGGTCTTACCACGAGGAGGCTGAACACGAGAGCTGAACGCTTCCGCTGACGCTTCCGCGACAGCGCGCAAATTACACAGATATACGGATAATGCTTTCACCGCTTGAGTGAGTACAGCTGTTTCGGTCGGGCAATTAAGTGTAAATAACGCGAAAATGTGGCAATTCCAACCTGCTAGGAGCAAAGGCTTAAGTGCAAATGTAACAATAATTTTAATTTTCACTCGCGGCTGTTGTTAATTGTGCCAACGCGTCTCTCCAAAATACAGAATTATGTGAAGTTAAAAATACAAAGTAACAATAGGATCGAAGATAGGCTTACCTTGACTAAAAACAACAATGAAATAACAGGGTGAACAGAGTATTCTGGCAAAAACACTTGCGCGTTCTAGCTGTGCCTCTAGTATGCTTGTCGCTGGTCCTGCTGGAATGATCTGAAATGTCTCTATTTAAAGCTATTCTTACAGATGCTGTTTCGGTCGGGCAATTAAGTGTAAATAACGCGAAAATGTGGCAATTCCAACCTGCTAGGAGCAAAGGCTTAAGTGCAAATGTAACAATAATTTTAATTTTCACTCGCGGCTGTTGTTAATTGTGCCAACGCGTCTCTCTAAAATACAGAATTATGTGAAGTTAAAAATACAAAGTAACAATAGGATCGAAGATAGGCTTACCTTGACTAAAAACAACAATGAAATAACAGGGTGAACAGAGTATTCTGGCAAAAACACTTGCGCGTTCTAGCTGTGCCTCTAGTATGCTTGTCGCTGGTCCTGCTGGAATGATCTGAAATGTCTCTATTTAAAGCTATTCTTACAGATGCTGTTTCGGTCGGGCAATTAAGTGTAAATAACGCGAAAATGTGGCAATTCCAACCTTGACTAAAAACAACAATGAAATAACAGGGTGAACAGAGTATTCTGGCAAAAACACTTGCGCGTTCTAGCTGTGCCTCTAGTATGCTTGTCGCTGGTCCTCGTTATCGTGGCTCCCTTGTCGTGGAGTTATCCACACAAAACCGCTTCTCCCCTCTACGCGAAACAGAACACGATGCTGTGATCATCGGCGATTCCATCGTTCGGCACGTACACGCTACGTTAGGTAAAAGTAAGGTGCACAGTCACTGCTTTCCTGGTGCTCGTGTTTCTGAAATCGCTGCTCGCGTTCCCGAGATCCTGAACGGTGACGAGCGCGTCGGAACTGTGGTCCTGCACGCGGGAGTGAACGACATCAGGCTGCGCCAGACGGAGATTCTGAAGAAAGACTTCAGGAATCTATTCGATACGGTACGCAGCACATCGCCTGAAACAACGATCATTGTGATCAAGGCTTACACCCAAGCAAATTCCGAGCGGCTCTTCTGTCAGATAACATCTCCAAAATGTTAAATACCCTTTGACTAGTAACCAAAAGTCCAAATCATAGTCTCTGCTGCACCAATTCAACTGATATAAATACTAGTGTAGAACATTGCATAGAAACGGTGTCTATTCCTCGTTTAGTGAGATCAAATAATAAATCTAATGCAGGATCTAGGAAAAATCTAATTGTTATTAAAACAGAAAATGTTGCTATTAGTAAACAAAAACTATTTCTAAAGCTAGGTCTTCTAAACATTAGATCACTCACACCTAAGGCAGTTATTGTAAATGAAATAGTCACAGATAATAGCTTCGATGTACTTTGCCTTACTGAAACCTGGCTTAAACCAAATGATTATTTCGGTATTAATGAGTCTACGATTAACTCCTCCTGGATACTGTTATAAGCATGAGCCCCGTCTGATTGGTCGTGGCGGAGGTGTTGCAACCATTTATAGAGATATTCTAAATGTTACTCAGAAAACGGGTTATAAGTTTATTTCATTTGAAGTACTTGTACTAAATGTTACGCTCTTAGATGTTAGAAAAACATCACTATTATCTCTAGCCTTGGCTACCGTATATAGACCGCCAGGTCCTTACGCTGATTTCCTAAAAGAGTTTGCAGATTTTCTCTCAGACCTATTAGTCAATGTCGATAAAGCATTAATTGTTGGAGATTTTAACATACACGTAGATAATCCAAATGATGCGTTAGGAGCTGTGTTTACAGATTTATTAAATTCATTTGGGGTCAAGCAAAACGTCACCGGACCAACACATCGTCTTAATCATACACTCGATTTAATTATATCACATGGAACCGATCCAACCGATATAGATATCATTCCACAAAGTGATGAAGTCACTGATCACTACATGGTAACTTGCATATTACGTACTGCTGTAATATGTCATGCGGCGTCGCGTTATCAACCAGGCAGAACAATCCTCCCATCCACCATAGATAATTTCTCAAATTGCTTATCTAATTTGTCTCAGCTGCTGCCTGAACCCAAACAAACAGATGAACTAGAAGAACTAACTAGCACTATGAGCACCATTCTCTCTAGAACATTGGATGTGGTTGCACCTATTAAATTAAAAAAGGTCAGAGAGAAAAATAAAGCACCATGGTATAACAATACTACGCATGTTTTAAAGAGAGAAACCCGTATTTTAGAGCGTAAATGGAAACAAACTAATTTAGAGGTCTTTAGAATCACGTGGAAAGACAGTATGTCACGTTATAAAAAGGCCCTAAAAGCGGCCAGGGCTGAGCACCTCCACAAACTAATAGAAAACAACCAAAATAATCCAAGGTTTTTATTTAACACCGTGGCTAAACTAACAAATAAACAGACGTCACCCGAACAAAATATCCCGTTACAGTTCAGTAGTAATGATTTCATGAACTTCTTCACTGAGAAAATAGAAAGCATCAGAACCACAATTGTAAACGTTCAATCTTCAATCGCGCCTTATAATTCAGCTTCAATTATCACCCCGCAAGAACAATTACAGTGCTTTACAACTATAGAACAAAAAGAGTTAAATAAACTTATCACTTCATCTAAAACAACAACATGTTTATTAGATCCTATACCAACTAAACTACTGAAAGAAGTGTTACCTGTAGTGGAAGAGCCTCTCCTCAATATTATTAACTCGTCTTTATCTCTAGGTCATGTTCCAAGAACATTTAAACTGGCAGTTATAAAACCTCTCATTAAGAAACCACAATTAGATCATAATAATCTAGCAAATTATAGACCCATTTCAAATCTTCCATTTATGTCTAAAATATTAGAAAAAGTGGTGTCCGCTCAACTGGGCTCTTTCTTGCAACAAAATGATATCTATGAAAAGTTTCAGTCTGGATTCAGACCGTATCATAGCACTGAAACTGCGCTCGTTAAAATCACAAATGATTTACTTTTAGCTTCGGACCAAGGCTGTATCTCAATACTAGTTTTACTTGATCTTAGTGCTGCGTTCGATACTATAGATCACACAATACTCTTGGATCGACTACAAAATTATACTGGTGTTCAAGGACAAGCACTAAGCTGGTTCAAATCATACCTATCTGACCGCTACCATTTTGTCTATTTAAATGGAGAAAAATCGATCATAACTCCAGTAAACTATGGAGTGCCGCAGGGATCTGTGTTAGGCCCTCTGTTATTTTCAATATATATGATGCCACTTGGAAATATTATAAGGAAACATGGAATTAGTTTCCATTGTTATGCTGATGACACTCAAATATATATTTCATCAAGGCCGGATGAAAACGCTAAATTTTCCAAATTGACAGAGTGTGTTAAAGATATAAAAGATTGGATGACGCGTAATTTTCTTTTATTAAATCCAGACAAGACAGAGGTAATACTTATCGGTTCAAAAAACCGCCCACAAAACCTCGCACAATACAACTTTAACATCATAGGATGTCCAGTTACTTTATCCGCTACAGTAAAAGACCTGGGTGTTATACTCGATTGCAACCTGTCTTTTGAAAATCATATTTCATATGTTACAAAAACAGCCTTTTTCCACCTTAGAAACATTGCTAAGCTACGTAATATGCTATCAGTTTCTGATGCAGAAAAGTTAGTTCATGCATTCATGACCTCGAGACTGGATTACTGTAATGCCTTATTAGCTGGTTGTCCTGCATCCTCAATAAACAAGCTACAGTTAGTCCAAAATGACGCCGCTAGAGTTCTTACGGGATCAAGAAAATATGATCATATAACACCGATTTTATCATCACTGCATTGGTTACCTATAAAGTTCCGTATTAATTACAAGGTATTGCTACTGACTTATAAAGCCCTAAACGGCTTAGCTCCTGTCTATTTAACGGATCTTCTGTCGCCCTACAATCCATCGCGCTCTTTAAGATCACTAAATTCAAGGCTTTTGGTCATACCTAGGATATTCAGAACCACCAAAGGAGGGAGAGCATTTTCACATTTGGCTCCAAAACTCTGGAATAGTCTTCCTGATACTGTTCGTTGCTCAGACTCGCTCTCCCAGTTTAAAACTAGATTAAAGTTGCATCTCTTCAGCCAGGCATTCATATAATCCCACAGTTCAAACTACAATCCGGCCTCTAGCTCATAAATGCCAGAGGAGAACTGGCCCCCGACTGAGCCTGGGTTCTCCCAAGGTTTTTTTTTTTCTCCATTAGGTCACCTGATGGAGTTTTAGGACACCATTAGGTCACTTGATGGAGTTTTTCGGTTCCTTGCCACTGTTGCCTTTGGCTTGCTCAGTTGGGGATATTTTGGGGATATTTAATTTAATTTTATCAATCAATAAATTCCTCTTGAAACAAACTTTGTTGTATTATTTAAATTTAATACTGTGAAGCTGCTTTGATACAATCTGTATTGTGAAAAGCGCTATACAAATAAACTTGACTTGACTATATAAAAAATCTAAAAATAGAAATAAAATATTAAAGCAGTACAACCAATGTTACTTTGTTATATAAATAATGTTTTCACATTACAATAATGGAAATTGGTACTACGGTGCCTTGCGAAACACTGTAGAATAAACAAATAAAAAAAGCATTTTAGCATAAGGTTGCAACATGCAGCCTTATGCTAAAATGTTTTATTTTATTTATTTTTTTATTGAAAATAATCTTGACTTTTTCTACCCCCTTTTCCTACCACAATGACCATTTGGAGTTCCCAAAGACACAGATAGTGATCAACGCCTGTAGGCCAATATGTTTGCACTTTGGGGGTCTATGAACCTGGGGGTCTATGAATTGTCACACCTTTAGTACGGTGGGGGAAGTGTAATTATCTGATTGGTCAGTTTGAACGTCTCACATTTGGGTTTTAGTCACATGGTCAGGGAAAGGACAAAAGAAGATTGTAACTGTTGCTCTGTCTCTTTTGATGCTCTGGCTCTCTTATTCTCTGGGTCCCTTTATTGGGGCTCTCTCTCTTTACCTCCTCCTTCCTCTCTCTCTCTCTCTCTCTCTCTCTCTCTCTCTCTCTCTCTCTCTCTCTCTCTCTCTCTCTCTATGGTAACATTTGATCATATATGCTGGGTACAATTAATACTATAAGTTATCATCATCTCATACATCTATTTTGTAACTATTTTAAGTGTAACCATAACCATATTTTGTCATTAAACCTTTTCAATTACAACTAATGTGCTAACTGGTTTTGATTTGGTATTGACTTTGAAGTGCTACCTATTACAGTACAATATTGTCACTCTCTATAGCAACGCTCTCCCACATATTAAGCTATTGTAACTGTGCTTATGTCCGTCGTTGGTATAAGTGGCAGTGGGTGGAATAGACAAGAAATGTGCAGTTTTCTACCATCTTGCTAATAACTTTTCTTTAGTCATTCGGCAGTCTTGCAGCTTGAACCACTGCAGGAATCCACCCTTACATCAGTCTACAGTCATACTCCATACTGACAAAGCAAACGTTCCCTGAGAGGAAACGAGATGCTGCGTTATAACATTAAAAGCTATGGGAATGCCCCTGCGTGACCGGTGTCTGAAGCATGTGTGAAAACACGCAGCCCTATGACATCACAAGGAGCGCCCGTGAGTTTAAAAGGGTGCTTGCCTTAGACGTCATCAGTTTATTCTCTGAAGGAGATGAGTAGACATGAATGAAGCATGGTAATATGATGCATCGTTCTCAGGGAACCAGGGTTATACCAGGGTTATATTCATAACCTAGATGTTCCCTTTTGAGGGAACTCAAAGCTCCGTCATAACGTTGATGCTATGGGAGCATTAATACCCACTTCACCATGCTGAACAAGTGCCTGGCCTTACTAAGCTGTAAAGATATGCACAATCATAGTGAGCTAGAACCAAAAACTCAAGGACTGGAAAGTCACATCACCGTGACCTCTTGAAGAAGGGCATTATCAACAGCAACCTATACCCAGAGGAGCCTATAAACCCCTCCTTTAGCACACAAGACTGCTTGGGGAGGGCCATGATCTAACCCTTAGACTCATCGGCTAATGGTTACTCTAGCGAGGAGGAAAGAGAGTAGACCGCCACAGCACAATGCCACTTTTATACTCTGTTTTCATTCTCCTCAGGGACCTTAGGAAACGTGTTACATGAATCCACTATGTCCACCCTGGAGGGGTGACAGTTGATGAAGTGGGAAGCAGAATAGCCAGCCTTCTTTCATGTCTGGCAACCCTTCATATGCGAATATGAAAGGAGCATACACTTCTGTCTCTGTAAAGCGGCATGTGAGGAAGTGGGAGGTAAGAAGCGGACTTACCCATCTTTCCTTACTTTGCGTTTGCATTTTGCATTAATGGTCCGGTCGCTTCAATGTGTCCAATATGGACAGCTTCTGGTTGTTATAGCGTTGTAGACACGCGGTGTAAGGCAAAAAATAGGAAATAAAAAGCACGATGGAATGGTGCCAGTCAGAGAGGCTGTTACGTCAAATACAGTAGTACACTGCAAATTTAAAAAATACAGTAAGTCTCTGTATGTGGTGTTTGACGTCACAGAAAATTCCCATGATGCAATGGGAATCACAGTTATTTACTGTAAAGACAAATAGCAGTATAATACTGGGTGATTTAAAGTAAATAACTGTACAAATTACAGAAAAGTCTAACAGTGTACCTGACCCATGATACCCCAGTGCTCCCATTACAATCCTCCCTCCTTTAACTAGTACTAATGAAAATGTAATTCCTGATATCAGAAATAGACATTGTTACTAGAAAAAGTACATTCTTAATATCAAGAATTCAATATTTTAAATAGTACAAATGTAATTATTGACATAAAAAAATGCATCCTGTAAATCAGTGGTTCTCAACCTCTCCTGCAGGGACCCCCTGACAGGCCATGTTTCTGTTTTAACCCTGAAATGGCACACCTGATTCAATTAATTAAAGGCTTAATGAGTAGTTGACTAATTGATTAATTGACTAATTCCTACTCTTCCTACTCTAATAACTACTCATTAATTGAATCAGGTGTGCCATTTCAGGGTTAAAACAGAAACATGGCCTGTCAGGGGGTCCCTGCAGGAGAGGTTGAGAACCACTGCTGTAAATGAACAAAAGCTAAAATGGCTTGCCATAGCATGTCACTGTGTTTTAAATGATACAAGCAATATTTGATACTTGATGGTTATTATTTATTGAAAAATACATTACTAATAAAATAACTTAAAACAGTTTTTCTCATTTATATTTCACTTATATGAGCATTTCATGAACATTTTACCCAGATTAGTACATGAAATGTACATAAGACCCGATGAACTTGATATACTGTAATCCATTTTAGGTCTGAAGAACTCTGAAATGGAAATGGAACTGAAATTGAAAACAAAAGGAAATATATAAATGAACAAAGTCATATATCTTCTCTTTCACCAAATTCACCATATATTTGTATAATGATGACATGTCAGGACATTGACAACCAGCATGTAGCACAAACTGTGTGGGATGAATTACACATGTTTATTTGATGTTTATTACTTGAGTATTACTATGGGTTATTTAAAATCCCGTGCAACATTAATGGTGATGAGACATGCCTTAGGAAACACTATAAGAAATACAATGTAGAAAACAAATGTATTGGCTTGCAAGTCTCTTAAAAATGAGAATGCCCACTGCTGCCTGTCAGGGTTGTGAAACATCCATGATTGAATTGTGTAAGTATGAAGAGGCATTATTGGTATATCGCCAACTCAGTCGTCCGCCAACTCGTTCTCTCCCGCTACTCACGATCTGTTCATCTGGCTCTTATGCCAGACACCAGCACAAATATACACACACACACTGCCTGTAAACACAGTGAGAAATGGCATGCTACACTCATCCAGTCATCATGAATCATATCCCCTAAGAAAGAGTATGAAGGAACAATAGTAATGGTGAAATATGTTATATGAAAATGTTTGATGTTTCATTCTTCTTCTTCCACATCATAATTAAATATGCAGACAACTGTAAGCCAATTCGTAGGTTGATTCCTCCAGAAAGTGTAAACACTGTATCTCTGTGGTGTTGTCAAAACATCCCAACATAGGAACAATGGTTTGGCGTGGGACTATCTGTTTGTTCTACCAATAAAAGACAGAGAGAGTTTTTGCAAACCTGTTTGAAAACAATCATTAGGTGTGTTCAACTTCAGCTCCTTCGGCTGGATTTAACCAAAGTCCCTTTAAGACAAGTCATTTCACTCGGCGGACATCTTTGAAACTCCTCTTAGGCATGCAAGTGTAGCTCCTGTCTTTTTGAATGGGGAAACATCAAATTCTCCAAAACTGTTCGCCAAGCTTATGATTAAATTTTATATTTGAAACCACCAATGAAATCTGATAACAACTGTCTCATACATTTGTTTCTCATGACAGAAAACTAACAATGTCAAGCTGGATCAAGCTAATGCACATGCAGTGGAAGAGCATCTGACTGACGCGGGAGCTTCTAATGGCAGCTGCAGTGACTCAGTGACTTTACCAATCGGTGATTGGCTCTTATTTAGAAGGCGGGACTTATTCCGCCATATTAAGCGTTGCTCTTTTCCCATTTCAAAACAACACGAGTGATGTGTCTTGTGTAATTCTATAGTCTTTGATTTAACCGATCAGCGAGATTTGGGTAGAGTTGAAAACATAGCTGTCATGTCGGAAAATGTCTTCCCATATAATGACAATGTTTGTGTAATTTATCACAGATGAAGTGGATTAGATGCAATATTTGTCAAATATTTGTCAAATACATTTCAGATGTTATGTAGCAACAGATAAAAAATCTTTTTGCTGCACCATATGAACAAAAATAAAGTTCAAAATAAACCTACAATGTACCAATATAAAGTGGGGACTATATGTTTTATCAGTTGTTTTTTTGGATACATGTCACAATATAACATAAAGATTACATGAATAGTTGTTACTGTTATAAACACAGATCTGTGAGCATCAGCCAGAATAAATTAATAAACAAACATGAAACACACATGATCATTGTCATCTGTGAATCTGGCCAATCATGAAACAACTGTGTTGTTGTCACATTTATGATGGCTTAGAAAGTGCAGGACAAAGGAGATGCAATAATCCAATTAGCAATACAACCACGTTAACACAAACAATAACCGACAAAGGACTGAAAAGAGAAGGTAAATGAGTAGTAATGAATAGTAAATGAGGACACTAAACAGGAACAGCTAAATGAAGATTAACTAATCAGAAACCGTAGGAACTAAGGAGAACTCATACAGGACAGGTGTGTTGACCTTAAAAATTGAAGTGGTATTTTTTGTGTATTTTATTTTACTATTTCATTCGTTATTATTGT
The DNA here is from genome assembly GCF_965113295.1 of Leuciscus leuciscus. NCBI lineage: Eukaryota > Metazoa > Chordata > Actinopteri > Cypriniformes > Leuciscidae > Leuciscus > Leuciscus leuciscus. The sequence goes on from NC_138732.1 coordinate 39,271,525, forward strand.
GAATTATTTCCTCCGGGACTTTAATTTTGAAATAGCGATCTAATAGAGCTATAGCGGATGTGTTATGACATGTTCAGAGAGTGCAACAGAGAAAGGAAAACATCGCAGCACAGCTCATCATTTTCTAACAGTTTAGCCTTGGAAAACATTTGACTGTCTGTAAGTAATTAACAAGTTTATTCTGCTATAATTAAGTTATGATTGTTTAATGTAATAAGAGATTGAACTGATTACAATATTGAAACGAACTTTGTAGAGAATGGTTTGAAATGAGAGCAAACAGTTGACTGTTATCCAACAGTATTGTATTTGTTTACCTGTAATATATATTTACATATTTTTATTTTTTTGCATTTCAGTTTTACAGTAAAGAATAATCACCAAGAAAAGTTACGACTTAGGACTTTATTCCAACTTGTTCACTATCTGTCTAATCACACAGTCACGTTCAAACAAAACATTTTATTCTAGCTTCATGCATTCTTTTTAATCAACACTTGATTATGGGTAAGTTTCTTTAAAAAAAAACAACATTTTGAGCAAAAAGCTGAGAAAATCATGTTTTTTGTCAAAGACTAGCTCCAGATCAGATTCATAACAATGATCAAAACATGGATGGCAGTTTTGATTTATACGCTGTTTCATTTTGATGATCGTGTTAATTTACATATGCATATGATTGCAAATTAGATTGCTTGACTCTGTGTCTTCTTCGCCTGTGTTTTGATCAGGAGATTCAGCACTCTTTCAGAAGATGCGTAATAGCGCCGCCTAACGTATAACAGTGAAAACATGGAAACACAGAAAATTCTGTTTGGTGGGGAAAGAGTTAAGAGACTAAATTTAATAACAAAACAAATCTCAAATTCAATGCTTTTGAAATACCTTTTAATGGTCAGCATGCCAGTCTTGACCATGTTACTTTTGCCATCAGCACTTTTATGTCTATAAATCTACTGTATATATTTTTCAATTAGCGTTCCGGCATGATGCTGGCGTGGAGGGTGGTGTTGTCTGTCAGCGGTATGACTGCCACTCTTTGGCGTCTTGCCTGGACGTGTTCACTCACCCCAGTGCTGTTGAGGTGGGCAATGAGGGAAGATTTATCGATGCCGTCCTTATGTATGCTGACCCACGCAGCGCAGGAACAGAAGCAAAAGCAGCAGGGTTGGAGCCCACTGTGAAGCCATTTTCCAGCAATTAAACTGCACTGGTAATTCATGCCCATTGGCTGCTGAAAGAGAAAACTTACAGGGTATATGCAAAGGTCTAAGTATGAGCAATAGTGGAGATACTTGCCTTAGCAAAACACCACTAATAATAACACATTTCTCAGTGGCCCAAATTGTGAGGACCTCTATTTTATAATAGACTCGCTTACAGTAAAAGACCAGCAGGATATAAACTCATTAAGGGCTACCATGTGTTGACCATTCATTAGACCATTGAGAACATTTCTTTCTTTCAACCCCTCTTGGTGAGGTCATGGAAATTTTTTTTGTAATTTTTTTTTTTTCAGGATCAATAATAGTGACTAAACAGATCATTAATACAGTCACAAGGTTTCTACACATTTAGCAGCTTGAACACAGATGTGAGGGTTTTTTGTTCTTTAAAAAAAGGCAATATTCTGCTTTGTTTCACATTAGGTATGTAGTAGAATATTAGGGCTGGGTATTGACACAAATTTCAAAATTCGATTAGATTTCGATTCACAAGCTTGCAATTCGATTCGATTTCGATTCCGATTCGATTCAATATTGATTATTTTGGACATCAGGTACAATACATTGCAAATTTTCTCAAGGAAAACAAATCTCTTGACTAATGCTGTAATCTATGGGAGTCAGTGGTAGCCTATAGGCTTCATTAGCCTACTATAATATTGAAGGTAAAAAGTTACTGATTTGTATACAAACACTTAAATTACACTTTTATTTATGTTTATAATAATAAAGTTATATGAAATATAAACATTTAAATGGTGGCTGTCATAAAAATCTGCCAGACATGCATTAAAAATTGAATAATCTAAAAAAATTATAATGAATATGTAATATGGTGCGTATATTTAGCAAAATGCTCCTCTCTAGAGGTAATTTTTCTAGCTGACTAACGAGTTTATGGTCACTGGATATGCTTTTTCTGAGGTAAATGTGACGTTACATGACAAACTGTTTTACTGACGTCTTTCCACGGTTGAAACACTGACTGAGTGATTCCATGTCACATGATACGGATTTCAATAAGTTGTACTCTACCTTTTAACACACTTTCAGATGCTCATTCATGTTTATTTCGCGCAGTAACTGGTGTTATTAAGGTGGAAGAGAAGATCATGTGCTTCTCTAGAGCTGAGCCAGAGCGATCTCACGCCACAGCGCCAAAACAGTGTATGTTTTTGAATTTCGTAAGAAAATGGAAGTGATTTGAAATCTGAGACTTTGTTTCATATCAATAGTAACAAAGCCAAAAGATTATTGCGATTTATTGGATGGGACGCGCGCTACAATGTTACATTCATTTATCAACTGAAAACAGGATGACTAATGGATTCTTGGGATTTAAGAATCGATATCGGTTCGTACAAATGAGAATCGATTAAAATCGAGAAATCTATATTTTTTACCCAGCCCTAGTCAGGGATTCATTATTTGGAAAAACATTGTTTATTTGATACATTTTGAGGGATGCCAAATACATATGACAGAGAGCATGAATCTTGCTTCACAACGTTTGATGCATTTCAAAATCTATTTTTATGAACTGTTCAGAGTGAGATACTGTAAAGCAACAAGCAAATTTTATTAATAAAAATGTTATTAAGTTCGGAAGCCCATTAATTCAAATAGCAGTAACAATTATTTTACCCATGAAATGCTTTGTCAACAAGACCTGAAAGTCACAAGACCTGTGGTTCAGTTTACTAATAGCACCATACATGTGTTGTATTTGCTAAAACCTGTGTTAAACGTATGGTTTTATAGTGCTATAATCACAATATATTGCACAATCAAATCATGTGTGTGGTAACTGGGTGTAAGCTAATAATATATGCGAGATGCCTTCATAATCGACAGTTTCTTCATGACCATCTGTTGCCTGAAAGTCATTTGCACCTGCTAAAGTAAAAGTCAGAATCGAACAAGCGATGGAGCGCTGTGGCTCTTTCTAATCTAATTATTCCCAGCGACTGTCATAGTCTCTGATGTACAGACAGGCTGAATACACAGAACAGATGGCTTCATATAACTAAGGTTGACTTAGTTTATGAAGACCCCTGTTAAGTAAATCAAGAGCTGGATGAAATCGAGGATAGATTAAGCTTGAACTTCCTGAGTCTAGTGTCAGTTTGCAATAGAATAGTGATAGTCTTTATTAGACTCGCTAAAGAGCCTGCTGTATTCTTACGGACACAAACCTTGATCCTAAATTCAACATGAGCTTCATTACCATGTGAAGAGATATCCAAATCTGTATAGAAGAGCAAAGACATGCAGAACTGCAAGTTTAAATATACTTCCAGTATTTAAAAAATATTTTTACATATTTGCACTAGAGTTTTTTTCATTGGCTCAAAATCACAGGATTGCTGAAACACAGCTGAAGAACTCAAGAATTGTATTGTACTTGTCTCTGTGGTAAACAAAATATGTAATTCCAATTACAAAATGGAGAATTCTGGTCATGGCATTGATTGGCCAATACAGTCATGCTACATGATATAAGAACAGCTATGATGGTCTCGGTTATGTATATAACCCAATATAAAAAAAAGGCTGAATTCAGAATGGCAGAAATAGTACTAGCATACTATTCTGAATTCAGCTCAATGTGGTTTTATGTACATTTAAAAGGAAAAACTTGACTTTTAAGGCTACGTCTACATTAATCCGGATACATCTGAAAATGGCGTTTTCCTTTATAAACGCTCTCCGTCCACACTACTGTTTTCATGCGTTTTCGGACATCTCAGTGTGGATGAGAAACTTTTGAAAAAACGCTAAATTCACCTTTACTGCGCATGCGTAAAACCCCACAAAAGATCACTGATATGATTCAGATGGAAAGATAAATAATGAAGTTATCACGCAATTCTTCTGACAGGATCATTTTATTTAGTAAAATATCTCACCATTCACTGATGCGGTCCAGGTCGCACGCAGTCACCATATGTTTGGTCTAAAACGCAACGGCTCTCATGTATTGCCGCAGGACAGCAAATGTGAGTAAATTCTGTCATCTTTGCAGGACTGTGATATGAAGAGTGTGCAATGTAGAATATTTTTAGCAACAGTGTGAAAGTGAATAGCACATAACAGGCACAATACTGGTATAAACATGAATATCTATTGGTAATATGTGTCACATGACTACATTTACGTCATCGGTTTTAAATACCACCGGTTTCACAGTCCACACTACAACGTGAAAATGGCAGAGAGAAAAATATACGTTTTCAAACGAAAACGTATTAGTGTGGACATGGCCTAAGAAACAATAGAATCACCAAGTTGCATAAACTCCCACTCGTGCAAGTCTGGAGAATCATGACTGTTAATGAAGAGGGAGGGATTATCATTAATTAGCCAAAGTCTGTAGAGTACAAAAAGACCAAAGGGCAGCACCTCAACAGTGTGACTAGCTGTTGAACAATGGCAGGAAGCTGGGGTGCGGTTCAGTTTCTGGCACTTTGTGTTTGGGTCTGTGCGTTTAGTCATGCTGTTCCGAAGTGGAGTGATCTGCCCCTGAATCCTGATGCGCTGATGTTCCAGCAAACTGACCAGCGGTTTCAAAAGCCATTTCAACAGCAAGCTAGTCAACAGTTTCCTCAGCAGGTTCAACCACAAGCTAGTAAACAGTTTCCTCAGCAGGTTCAAAAGCCAGTTCAACAGCAAGCTAGTCAACAGTTTCCTCAGCAGGTTCAACAGCAAGCTAGTCAACAGTTTCCTCAGCAGGTTCAAAAGCCAGTTCAACAGCAAGCTAGTCAACAGTTTCCTCAGCAGGTTCAACAGTTTCCTCAGCAGGTTCAACAGCAAGCTAGTCAACAGTTTCCTCAGCAGGTTCAACAGCAAGCTAGTCAACAGTTTCCTCAGCAGGTTCAAAAGCCAGTTCAACAGCAAGCTAGTCAACAGTTTCCTCAGCAGGTTCAACAGTTTCCTCAGCAGGTTCAACAGCAAGCTAGTCAACAGTTTCCTCAGCAGGTTCAACAGCAAGCTAATCAACAGTTTCCTCAGCAGGTTCAAAAGCCAGTTCAACAGCAAGCTAGTCAACAGTTTCTTCAGCAGGTTCAACAGTTTCCTCAGCAGGTTCAACAGCAAGCTAGTCAATGGTTTCCTCAGCAGGTTCAACACCAAGCTAGTCAATGGTTTCCTCAGAAGGTTCAAAAGCCAGTTCAACAGCAAGCTAGTCAATGGTTTTCTCAGAAGGTTCAAAAGCCAGTTCAACAGCAAGCTAGTCAACAGTTTCCTCAGCAGGTTCAACAGCAAGCTAGTCAATGGTTTCCTCAGAAGGTTCAAAAGCCAGTTCAACAGCAAGCTAGTCAACAGTTTCCTCAGCAGGTTCAACAGCAAGCTAGTCAACAGTTTCCTCAGTCAGTTCAACAGCAAGCTAGTCAACAGTTTCCTCAGTCAGTTCAACAGCAAGCTAGTCAACAGTTTCCTAAGCAGTTTCAGCCTAAGCAGCCAGTGGCACAGGCAGAGCCCCTTGACAAATGTACTGTAGCTGATTATGAGCAGATTCAATGTGGACCACCTGGTATCAGTGGTGCTGAGTGTGCTGCTATCAACTGCTGCTTTAATGGACAGCAGTGTTACTATGGGAAGGCAGGTAAGAGTGTAGAGTCAATGTAGAGGCATTCATGTTAAACTGATCCTCAGCAATAACCTGCTCTTGTAACTTGTTCCAGTGACTGTCCAGTGTATAAGAGATGGTCAGTTTGTGGTAGTGGTGGCTAGAGATGTTACGCTGCCTCGATTGAGCCTGGATTCAGTCCGTCTCCTGGGTGGAAGTGATCCAGCTTGCAGTCCTGTGGGATCCACACCTTTCTTTGCTATATACCAGTTCCCTGTCACTGCATGTGGCACAAGCATGATGGCGAGTAGCTGCTTGTGGTTTTGTTCTGCATGGCTTAGAATGGATTGGATGCTAACAATGTTACTATTTGCAGGAGGACAGTGGATATGTGGTGTATGAAAACAGAATGACCTCCTCATATGAAGTGGGTATTGGACCACTTGGTTCCATTACAAGGGACAGCCATTTTGAGTAAGTGATGTATGCTTTATCATAAATGTGAATCATTGACAAATGCAAATCCAAACAAGCTCACTGTTTGTTGTCCAGGCTTCTCTTCCAGTGTAGGTACTCTGGTACCTCTGTGGAAGCTCTGGTTGTGGAGGTCAACACCGTTCCTCCACCTCCACCAGTAGCTGCTCCTGGACCCCTCAGGGTGGAGCTTAGACTGGCAAATGGTCAATGTGTCACCAAAGGCTGTGCAGAAGGTAAGTGTCTGTCCCAAGTATGCCTAAAGCCTCTTTAAAACTCCAGTTTCTAGTTAAACGCTGTATTCTTCCTCAGGGGACGAGGCGTACACGTCCTACTACAGTGATGCTGATTATCCAGTTACAAAAGTCCTGCGGGAGCCTGTGTATGTTGAGGTGCACATTTTGGAGCGGACCGACCCCAACATTGTCCTGATGCTGGGACGTTGCTGGGCGACATCAACCCCCAGTCCACTCAGTCTACCCCAATGGGATCTTCTGGTTGATGGGTGAGTAAGGCCAGTCTTCATCCATCTAGTGTGCTGTAAGGCATTTCTGACTGCCTCTTTGCCTTTCAGATGCCCTTACCAGGATGATGGTTACCTGACCACATTGGTTCCAGTGGCTGGATCATCTGGTCTTCAGTTCCCGACCCACTACAAGCGCTTTGTTGTGAAGATGTTCACATTTGTAGATCCATCATCACTGGCTCCTCTGCAGGAAACCGTATGCTCTGCAGCCTTACCTCAACCCTTAATATTAGTGCTTTTCACTGTGAATTCTATGGTTTAACCCTTTCCCCCTCTGTTAGATCTTCATCCACTGTAGGACAGCGGTGTGCCATCCCTCCTCTGGCTCCTGTGCGCAAAGTTGCACTAGGAAAAGTGAGTGCTTGCTGTAAGTTGACTTCAGGAACTGAGAATTTATTTAAATGCCCCTCATGCTTCTACCACTTCTTACAGGAAGAGACATGCACGTCAAGACCATCTCTAGTGGGCAAACTGTGGTGTCTAGTGGACAAGTTAACCTGGTCAAGTGAATTTAAGTTTTAATAAACTTCATGAAACTCAACATGTTTCTCTTTGGTATTCATTTCTGTGTGGAGTTGGATGTTTCATGACTTCTCAGTTTGACTTCTGCACTACTGATACTTTTTCTTTTGTGCATTGAGATTCTTGACTCGAACTAAACAAGCCAAATTTCTGCCTAAGCCATCTAACGTTACTATTTGCTGAGTTCTAGTCGTTAACTTGGGGCCCCTGTTCATGTTTCACACATTAAATTAAGGTTTCAGCTTCTGTCTGTTTGAGGCTTTACATATGACTTTATGGCTGGACTAGCATAACGGCATATATTGACGCCCAAACCCCTCTGAGGTCACTCGTTGGCTTTTTGTAATGCTTTTTTACAGTCATGCAAGTATGAATCATATCTTGAGATAAAGGATTGGTGATCCTGTTTTTTTTTTTTTTTTTTTTTTTCAGGCTAGTCCCAATGTAGACTGCTTTTTAAGCATTAATCCCTTAACTGTTGTATCCCAACAAGGTAGCTGTCCAAGGCCTTGTTTACACCTTGTACTAAGAAGCATTTTTGTAAATCGGATCACAAGTGGACTGTGGTAAATGAAGGTGTAAAAAAGGACCAATTATACTTTTTTTTTTTTTTTTTTTTTTTTGAGCTTGTCTATTTTTGGCCACTTCCAGAGGTAGTCCAACACATTCGACCAGATTGCTTTCATAGAGTAGATGCTCATGTGGTTGAATGTGTTCGAACAGCCACAAAACGGTGTACTCTACCGCCTACTGACCTAGTACGTAAACATTTTAAGAAGTGCGCTAGCAGGTGTGATTTAAACTTTCTTAAAATATACAGGCCTGTTGCCATGGGAAAACTATGTGTTTCAAAGAAAAATAAAAAACAATCCAGAATAGCTAAAACATCTAATATAAAAAAGGCTGAATTCAGAATGGCAGAAATAGTACTAGCATACTATTCTCACTGCATGAAAATTGGGATTTCCGACCCCGTAAACGGCCGTAAATCTCCCTAATTTTCGGCAGTTAACGACAATTTACAGCCTGTGAACGTCGCGTTCGTCTGTGCCGAATATTGTCGGAAACGAACCATGACGTATGCAGCGCGCTCGCGCCGGAGGTGTGAATGGCTCTAATTACCAGAGAAAGGCTTGAATTTCCTCACTCACTATTGGTTGAACCCACGTGGTTTAAACAAGAAAAATAACTCGTGATTGGTTGGCAGATCTGTTACTATTGGTCACCGTCGCTCATTATAAATTAAAAAAAATTATAATATTCATATAAATAATAATATATAAATTATTTTTTTATATTCATAATATGCTATTCTGTGGTATATTCATGTCATTGTTAACCTATGGACTACACTATTATTACCATCAAGGACATGAATTTATAAAGGAAAGGAAAATTTGCCAGGGACATGCTGTTTATTCAAAGAAAGAGCTTTATTAGCACAAACACAAAACAATATACACCTATGTACAAAGCATAGATCATCTGCACACACAACAAATTGGAATCAGTGTCTGTTTTCATCTTCGGAGCTGTAGGTATCTAGCAGCGTTCTCTCTGAATTCGATCCACTTTGAAAACGTCTGTGGTGCGTTGCCCTGTATTTAGGAGTCACCTCTAATCTCATCTGCAGCGTAGCACAGAGCTCTGTGAGCTCCTGGCTGGTGGTTGAACTTCATCGGACATCAGATCTATGGTGGCGCACTTCCAAATGCCCACGTCATCCTCACCTAGCACACCGTCTCGCTTCTAGCAGCTGTAAAAACAACCAATACAGACAATCAGTACTGTGATGCACTGTTTATGGACACAAAACATCTATTAATGCACGTGAAAAAATTGTCACATTGACTAAAAATCGCTCGACTACGAGCTGAACTCTTCACAGCTTCGGCCTGCAATGCCAGATCTGGATGTTTGTACCTGAAGCTCCTGCGTACAGTCTTGTAGTACGTCTTACAGGCAGCTGGAAAACAATTAAATGAGAGTGATATGAATAAAAACAACGCAAGTCACAGTAAAATGAAACAAGGAGAAAATAGTAAAAGTTACTTACAATGTCATCATGATCAGCGTCATGAAAATCTGGACTTGCAGACATAGCTCTGAGTAAATGTGAGGTTACGCCCTCGTTATGAGGCGAGGTTACTCTATGGAAACAAAATGTATGATTAAGATCGTAAACTATAACGGATCTATTTTCTTATACAAGAGAATGAAAGCATATTCTTTGAATCTTACCTTTAAAATGTTTGTAAGTTTTTATGAAAGTAAAAAAATAAAAGAATGCAAGATTCTTTTATTTTTATTTTTTTACCTTGCTCCAGGTCGTAGCGCCCACAATTTGTCTCAGAGTTGAGAAGATGGCATACTGCTTCCTGTAAATTAAAGGATTATTTACAATCATTAAACAAATAATATCCATCAATCCCATGACTTCTTGCTTTATGATGAAATCATGAAAAACAGAATATTCTTACATTTCACAAGGCCTGACAAAATACAAAAGTGACCGATGAGATGAATACATACTGGGTGTCAACAGGTCTTTGCTCAGAGGTGCGCTAGCATCTTAAGGGCGAAAAAAACAAAGAATATTCAAAAATGTACAATTATTGAAATCAAACAAAAAGGTAAGAATTACCACACTCTGCTCTTCTAAGCAAGACTGTCTGAAACATGTCATTAAGCCAATAAAATAAACTGTTACCAAACTTGATTCTCAAGCAGTAAGTAAAGACCAATTTATAGTTATGCGTCGACCTCCCGCTGTAGCTACAGAGTAGGCTGTGTACATAGCGTACCCTTTAGCACACCCTGACGTGCACCTCTCCCAAAATGTAACAATGCGTAAATTTTACGTGGACGGAAGCGCTGTGATTGGTCTAGAACGCCTCCCTCGGGTTTCACAGGCTTCTTTCTGCATGTGTAATTGTGCGTCAACAGGGACAACAATGCAGAAGTATAAATGAAACAGTGTAGCCTATAGCGTAGAGGCTCGGGCTTCAGTCTGATGCAAAAGTATAAATCAGCCTTAAAGGATTAGTTCACCTCAAAATGAAAATTTCCTGATAATTTACTCACACTGAGTGACAAGATATCCATGTCTGTCTTTCCTCAGTGGAAAAGAAATTAAGTTTAAGGAAAACATTTCCATATTTTTAATGGCAACCAAAGATCTCAATGTTCCAAGACGGTTCAAATGTCCGTCTCAATGCAGCTTCAGAGTCTCTACACAATCCCAGTCGAGAAATCAGGTTCTTATCTAGCAAAACCATCTGTCATTTTCTAAAATTATATATACACATTTATGTATTTTTTAAACAATTGTTTGTCCTGTGCTAGTCTGCTGGCATTACAGACATTTGAACCTTCTTTGAACATTGGGATTGTTGGTTGCCATTAAAGTCCAATATCTGTAGAAAAATACTGAAATGTTATTCCTCAAAACAAAATTTATTTTCCACTGAAAAAAGAAATAAAGGTTGGGGCAACAGATAAAGTGAATACTCACTGGAAATTTCCTTGCGCTGAAATCTGGCTGCACATTTCTCCGGGTCAGAGAAGGCTTCCACAAGACATTCAAAGTTTGACTTAAGAGTCTGAAACACATGAGTCAGCCAGTAAGTACGGTCATGTTGCCTATACTAAATTAATAATGAAATACTGGAGTCATTACTACGCTTAATTAAGAGTGAGAAGAACCTACTCATCTTGAATGGACAAAAAAAGCGAATGTTTTAGTTTCATCTTTCCATAGAACATTTGTAAAAGTAACTGACACTACTGGAACTTCAGACGGGCAGAGGGACGACCAGACTCTGACCATAGAACGCTGCCCGTTTGAAGTTCCAGTAGTTTCAGTTACTTTTACAAATGTTCTATGGAAAGATGAGACAAAAACATTCGCTTTTTTTGTCCATTCAAGATGAGTAGTTATCACTCTTAATTAAGCGGCTTAAATAACTCTGACCAGCACTGTATATATTTAAAATAGATTATTCACAAGCAGTAAAAAACTACTTGTCTTGAATGGAGTGTGACTTTGTGCAGAGCAATGTTTTGTGCAGGGGGAAAAGTACTTACCAGGAGTGGACATTTCACTGCCAGGACGCTCCACTTGGCTAGACATGGCACAATCTTTATTAGATAAAACACATGAATAAGCCTGTGACTTATGTTGTACACAACACAATATTATGTTTAAGTTGTCATCAGTACTCACCAGTATTGTGCAACATGCTGGTGTCCTCAATGGGCTGCAGCTTCCTTCGTACATTATTGAAGGGAGTATATTTTGACGCTTATACAGAGGTAATGTAAAATAAAATTGATAAAGTTAAAGAATTTAATTTTTAAACTGCAATTATAAATTAAGAGAAAACGATTACCCCTGATATTCTCATCCGAATCCAATAATACTGCAAAATAAAAATAAAATCAATCATTTGTATAAAATTTCAGGCCCAATTTGTATCAACCGATTTTATATTTCAGATATAAAATATCTGAAAATGAGAATACCATTTCTAACAGAACCCTCCGATTTTTTATTTTTTTGTGCTTCCTCGTAACGTTAAGTTAACGTTAGATCTAATCACCTCATCGTCCTTCTCCTCTGCCTGGTAACGTTGTGACGTTAGGTGTCACATTCACGACGCACATTTATAAATTAGACAATTCACCTTTAAACCCACCTTGCATCATCTGTGAACCCCGTAGCAAGCTGCTAGATGGACAAGCTAACTTAGTTAGCAAAGAGCTAAGTTAGCCAGTCAGACTCAGAACTCTATGCCATGCTGCTATCGGTTTACGTGCAGTTTAGTATCCCAAATTGACATATTCTCTCGTGTACAGCTAAAATAACATGGAAACTGAACATGAACCATGAGCAGCAAGCTAACTTTAAAAAAAAAAAAAAAGGCGCCAAAAGCTAACGAGAAGTTGTTTACACAGAGTGTGCGCGCGCGCGACCGGCTCTCTCTCTCTCTGGTCGTTCTTTTAGTTAAAACATGCGCCCTGTCACAAACGCAGCCGTTCATCTACATTACTCACCGATCAAATAAGACTTTGGCGGGACAAAAATTCACTTTGGCAGGCGCTAAAACAAGTTCAATGCAGGAAAATTCATGCGTAAGTTTCCATTAGACTCGCACGGTAGCCAGGCAAATGGCGAGCTCAACTGTTGTTGACGCTGTGTGTGTCATGAGCCCCTTTCACACAGCGCTTTGAACCCGGCAAATTGCCAGAGCGCCTTCTGTGTGAACGCAAACTCGACCCGGGATTTAAGCCGGGATCGATGCCGGGTCGGGACCTAGTAACATTGCCGTGTTCAGTCCCGGAACGCGCGCTGTGTGAACAAAAGCCGTAACAATGCCGTGTCGTAGTGATGACGCTGAAGCCGGGCTCGTTCTCCAGCTGTGAAACGGTACGTAATGCGCAAGTTTATGATCGAATCAGAGAAACAAATGCACAGGCGTGGTTTCTCGAGAGAGAGATCGCAGCTCATAAGCAAACTTAAGACGCTGCTGAGATTACAAGTCACATCGATGTCACGTGTCTTTACGGCATTTTTACGGGTTGTGTGTGAACGCACTCTGATTCCTGAAAATCACTGGCAGTGTGAATGACCAAAATCAAACGAACCCGGGTCAAATCCCGGGTCACTTTATCCGTGTATTTTCCGGAATCTCTGTGTGAAAGGGGCTATGGTGTGTGTGCTTCAAGATTATGACGCAAGTGCTAAGATTCCGATTGGCCAAGAGAAAAAGTACTAAGATTCCGATTGGCCCAGAGAAATGTAAATTATAAGATTTATCCAATAATGTTTCGCAATTCTAGCCTGCATGGCAGTTTACTGTGAGAAACAATACAGAAAATACAGGAATATATAATTGTTTGTGTTTTGTTAGCTTAAGTTTCAGTGTGGATTGTTTGTGTAACCTTTAGACATTAATGAAGATAATTTTATACTTTGTCTAAATCATGCAGAAAACCATCTATCTTTGGATAAAAGCGTCTGACAAATGGATAAATGTAAAATAATATATATTGCCACTGTACACTGTAAGTCCAGATGTTCCTTCATGAACAACAGCCTTTTAAAGTGGATTTTAATGTGGTTATTCAATTTGTACCATTTTGTCTGTTTAATAATACTGCTATCACAAAAAGGGCAGTGAAAATTTCTGCAACATGTTGTGCATTGCTCCAAAAGTGGTAGCGCTATTCAAACTCCACTGGCTACCTGTCACATTCAGGATTGTTTTTAAAATTTTACTATTTGTGTATAAAGCTCTTAACAAACCGGCCCCCCAATATCTGACCAATCTCCTCTGCCCGTACACTCCATCTCGTACTTTGAGATCCAGTGATCACTGTCTTCTTATCGTGCCCAGATCCAGACTTAAAAAACGAGGCGACTGCACTTTTGCGACTGCAGGCCCAAAACTTTGGAACAGTCTACCCCTCTATATCAGACTAGCTCCCTCAATTTCCATCTTCAAAACTTATTTATTTTCTCTTGCTTTTAATACCCCTTGACTATGATACAACTATTGCCTTTTTTTTTATTGTCCTGTTTCTGCCCTGCATTTTATCTATTGCCCTGTACAGCACTTTTGTCAGCCTTGGCTGTTTTTAATTGTGCGTTATAAATAAATATTGTATTGTATTTTTTTTAGAATTAAGTTAATACCTTTTAGTCACCTGGGATAAAACTCCCCCTGCTACCCTCATTTGCATTTGTAAAGCTCACAGCAGTCTCATTTACATGTTAAAGCATTAGAGGGAGGGGGGTCACGGGGCAAGCAAGTCCCACGTCAATTTCCGACAATTTCCGACAGTTTGCAGTGTTGCCTGTAAATTGCCGTTTGCAGTCGTAAACCTGAACTTCCACGACAATCTACAGCGCCGGTAACTGTCGAAAATCCCACTTTTCATGCAGTGTCTGTTAATCACGCCACCGGCCTCGCGCCATTTTCGCCACAGTAAACATAATGAATGGTGACTGTAGAACGCAAAAGCCGAATCCCGGACATTTTGGGCGATCTCGAAATCCCGGGCAGACTCGTCACGGAGACTCACGATAAAACGGCGTCTTTTAAGTTTTGAGTCAACTAGTAGCCTAGCCTTGTTGTTTAACTGCGCTCTCTTACCGGTAGGCGTGGCTTGGGAGTGGCCTCGTAGGGCAGCGAAGCAAGTGCATTCTAGGAGTTGTTGTCTTTCATCCACATGAGCCAAAAATACATTTTCTGGCTTCTCTCAGTCTAGAAAGCTCCAAATTCAAAAATAATTTCACATTTCTACTACATAAATGACCCATTTTAAATACACATTCATCGTTCCAGAGGTAAAGTATCCCTAAAAACGTTCTTAAAATATACAGGCCTGTTGCCATAAGAAAACTATGATGTGTTTCAAAGAAAAAAAAACAATCCAGAATAGCTAAAAAATCTAATCAGTCCCTCCAGAAAAACGCGATTATGCGATCGCATAATTCAATGCCAAAATTACCTATAATTCAATACCATCTGTTGTAAAGTTTTCTTTTATCGAAGCAGAGACCAGGAGACAGTTGGGATCACGTTCAAACAGAAGAGTTTCTTTATTTGAGCGCGGCTGCGGTTTCGTCCAACATAATCTAAAGTATATACATTTACATGGTGTCTTTATAGGCATTTTAGGAGGAGGGACTTTTGAAGGTGGAGACAAATTCAAACAAAGCATGTAAATGAGTATACAGGTTAAGGAACCGCCCCAGACCGGCAGTCTCAATTTAATCAGCATACCTATTCAAATGCTGATATTGGCCAGGAACTCCGGTTCCAAGGGCCATCCCAGAGCCATTAAAGACAAAGGTGAACGATTCAATGTCTGGGCTCCGAAAGGTGAGAATCTCAGTGATCTGACTCATTTAAAACACAATAGAGATTGCAACTTTGCTGACATCTTAACCTTAAAAGCTAAAATCAGTATTCTTCACCGTGATGTTATGTAAGGAAGCATATCTGAAATAGATTCTTAAATTTGTAATCCTTCAGTCCCCTCTTTGAGAGTTCTTAAAAACTCTCACAAAATACAAATTTAGACACTTAAAAGTCCATTCTTGTAACTTGAAAAAGTTACAGGCACAAGCATGAAATCCGCATACTTATGCGGAGGATTTTTTCAAATACGCCGCATAATTTGCAGATTTCCGTGCGCAAAATATGCAGGGCTTGCATGATTTCATAATCCCCGCATTTCCGTTGCAAAAAAGTCACATATATCTTAACAGAAAGTTGAAAAATGTTGCGTTTACTTCACACAAGAGCAGCCATTGCCCCCTGTTGCCATGGGAACGTTATGAAGTGACGTTGTTACAGTTGTAAGTATATTAGTAGTATGTACATTTACGTTACAGTAAGAACCTGCACTTTGTGCATTGGAAGCACTTATTTTAACAGAAGATGTATAGATGTATTTTGTATAGCTACCTCTGTAAAACAGGAAGCACACATTTTTTTATTTTTTTATTTTTTATAAATTTTTACAGAAGTTGTAGCATATTCCTTTTGTGAAGCTAAAGAACTTGTTTGACTCATCAATGTTTTGTAAGTTTGAACCATGTGTTTATTAAGGTCTGAAATAAAACAAGATGAGAACTTAAATATTCCCAGCACTTTCTGTGATGTAGTATGCTTGCTTATCATAGGAAGTAATAAGAAATGACTCTTTACATTAAGGTAGTAGCCTAGTGAGAACAGGGTGTTGGGGGAATCACTTTTTTTTTTTTTTATCAAACCACAGTTTTTGCAAGTTCCCGCAATTTCATCGGATAAAATTGCATAAATATCCCGCATATTCAATTGCATTTTTTAAGAAAACGTGCCGCATAATCAAGGATTTTTGCCCGCAACAATCACAAAAACCCCCCGCATTTTTCTGGAAGGACTGCCTTGTTCCCTGAAGGAGGGAACAGAGACGTTACATCAGAATGCAACTGACGAATTGGGATCTCACCTGAGACCCCAATAACCTTCAACTAAACAAGCCAATGCATATTGGCGTGAGAGATTTGCATCGCACGCGTTTCTCCCCGCAGCGCAGGTATAAATAAGATCAATGGTGGTACAGCAACTGTGGCAACAGGAAGTGACGTCTCTGTTCTCTCCTTCAGGGAACGAGGGTTACATATGTAACTGAAACGTTCCCCGTTCATTAAGTCACGTTCAACGTTACTTCAAATCGGAACTGACGAATTGGGATCCCGACCAAAGCGCCACTATTGCTGCCCCTTCCCTTGACCCACATAAGCCACCTGATCCCCTAGCACCTATTTGGGCGGAAGATGGGACAGGGCTTTACGCAGGAAAGTACGATCACTGCTGTTCCTTCTGACCCACTCAGTGAGACTATTGGATAACACTGGGAAAGCGTGCTTTTTCCAAACGGAAAGGAACGCTACAGAGACCACATCCTAGCCGTAGGGAGGTGTCATGTGAAAGTTACACATATGAACTGGCCATTAGGGCAGTGCTACATATGGAAGGTCTCTGGGGTCGCTCTGGCCTAGTTAGGGGGGAGTCAATACTGGCAGAGATGGCAGAGTGGGCTCTGCCAAGGGAAAGACATGGGCTCGCCGACAGGGAAGCCGTACCGTGGAAGAATACATATATGGAATCACTATAGGGATAACAACATATGGGCACCTAGCCTAGCACAGGGATCAACCACTGGTGTTCCTACATATGTTAGGCCTGGCGTTAGACGTCTCCACAGGGGCCTTGAGGAACTCCAACAGGGTTCACTAGCTAGGTAACTTACCTGAGGAGCGAGATAGCTGCACGTATCTGGTCTTAAGGAGGGGAATGGTGCAGCAAGTGAGACACGGGTCCCAGGTGTTTACTGGCTACTTGAGGCGAGTACATGGGTACCGCGAACAGGACAGGGACGGGATTTTAATCAATATAGGGTGGTTGTGTACAGACACAGCTGACACACATTTATGTTCAAACATAACAGTATTAAATATTCATTTATGTTTTGCATAACAGGTCCCGTTTAAATAAGATTAATAAACGCTGTAGACGTATTGTTCATGTTAACTAATATGCTTCATTAATGTCAACAAATGAAACCTTTTTGTAAAGTCTTACCAGAACTACTGATATATCTAGTAAAAATGAGGTCACACTTTAACTATTATGTACTTACATAAAAAAAAACTAATAAATAAATAATAATAATTGTTAGATATAATGCACTTATTGTGTTGATGTTGTATTGCAAAACACTTTTTCTGCTATTGATATTGATTGTGGATAAGGGGAATGTTAGGACAGGTTTGCTGGTATGGTTCGGTTTGAGGGTCAACGGTGTATTTATAATGACAGAAATTCATAACAGATGTAGTTACATGCAGGTATTTTTTAAATATAAGTGCAATGTTAAAACATATGTGGGTGGTTGACAAATAAGCCTGATTTTTTTTATATTTTTTTTATATTTTTTAATCAAATATTAGGCTTAGAAAATATTGAGTTGTGTTGTACTGACTCTTGAATTTCCAAGAATATATGTGGTCTTTTAGATTTTGTATTGGAAATTGGATTTATTCACCAATTTGTTGCATTCGTGCCTAAAATTGTCATATGGTGTGACATAAAACTTATTCTATATAAAATGAAAATGGGATATACTCTCCCTAAGTAACTAACTTCACCATAAATCTTTATCATTACTATCTTAAGATTTAAAAAAAAAAATCAGATTCATTAGATGTTGTATTATTTTTCTAAATCATCATGCAAAGTAAGACATCTCTCCTCAGCCTTTCCAGATATTTTATATTAATTATGTTAAACCCCGTTATAAATTTATCAAAATGCTTGTGACTCTTGCTGATACTGTTTCTCTAGTGTTCCATTGACTTTTTTCATGATTTATAACTAAAAATAGTTTTTTATTGTCACAATTCTGAATGTCACTCCAAATGATATAGACACACTATTTGATGAACCGCAGCACACCACAATTTGTCAATGCAAGTGTATTTTATATGCATTCAACATTCAATTACTTCAATTCAGTTAACATTAAATAAGAATAAAAGTCATCATCATTTTAAAACGTTTTAAATGTTATTTAAGAAACTGAGAAATATGAGTAAATCAACCATCTCACATCAAGAACATTCAACATTAACATTTTAAAATTAGAAGAGAGTGTGTTGTAACAACAATTATAATTGTTAAACAGTAAAAATATTATCAAACTACAATTAGTCAAATGTTGGAGACATTTCAAATGATATCAAATATTGTATAGTGTTGTATGATAATTGTTCACATCAAACCATATAGATTTTTGAGTGAATTTCAGGTCGTTTCAACATGTGGAGAGAAGAGATCGGGGAAGAGGGGGTGAAGGGAATGTTTTTGACCTTCAGAAATTTATGAGGCTATGAATACAGTTATTTAGGAGTTTTTGCTAAATTGATGTGTTTCCATTGGGTGTATTTTCAATAAGTTTTCACACATAGCCCAGACAGTCACACCATATGACAATTTTGATGTTTAGATAAACAATTTAAGTAGAGGTCTGTATACACCAACTACAGCTATGGTATGCTGTAATAATATCTTGTCAGAGGAACAAGATAAAGGTATATATTTTTTAACAAATACCCATTTTTATTAGTATATGACATTATGGACAGGTAGAATTGCATGTCATGTCATCCACCCATAAATAAGTGCATTGTCAAATGATTCATTTAAATGTTAGTGCATAGTAGTTAAAAAAAACAATATAATGTGGGACCAAAAATGGTAATAAAAGCCAGCTTGGCTTTCTAGTCCATTATGAGGAGGTCTGTCCTAATCTTTTATTAATAAATGCTGAAAAGCGTGTCTTTTGATGTCCTCCTCTTCAACATAACTGGCACATACACAGTTTTCCTTTTATCTATTAATAACAGCGAGCACGGGATGCCACTCAACAAAGGTTACTTCATTACATTGTTCCATGTTCTTTTTTTGAAAGATTCCCAGTGCACATGTACTGTAGTGGGTCCTTACTCCATACTTAAGCGACCTGTATAGAGAGTTTTCCAAAGTGTTTCATAAATATGTGGTGGTAATTAATATTTCAGATTTCTTCTTTTATTTATAGAATTTTGGCCACAGGACATTACCGATGTTTTATACATTCAACACTTCGATAAGGAAATTTCATGTCCCTTCATGTTGCGCTGTGTTGACTTAAAAGATAATAAAGCCTCTCTGGAATACTGAAGTCTGTTCCAGCATTGCTCTTTCTGGGATGATTGTTGTCTCAGGGTGAGGTACAAGTTGCGGTGAGCGATCTGCACAGTGCTGATAACAAACACACGCAGTGAGCGCAGCGCATGTTCAAAACATGCCCGATCTTATTTTCTCACAACAGTCAATTTTGTCCCAGTTCCTTCATTCATGTCTCTGTGTTTAGCTGCCACACTGTAGATTGACACACTTAAGCTACACTTAAAATCTATGAATGACATTGCGTTGGATAACAAAATATCACTTTTGTAGAACATGTTCATACAGTTACAGTTAGTGTGAACCTGAGAAGAACTGACGTCATACATCCGCTAAGGCCTAGGACACACTAGACTGTGGGAGACCACAGACATAAGAAAGACTTCAACTGATTTTTAACATTATAATCCTCCGAACGCACACACTAGACTATAAATATAAAGGACCATCGACTTTCGTCAGCTGGTTCGCCTGTCGTACGTTCTGTTTTGCAGTGAAAAAACAAAAAAGGAAGTAAAGAATATGGGTGAAATTTTGGCTGAGAAGACGATCTTCTTTCACAGTACTCCATTTTTGTGACATGTTTGTGATTGCCATGTTTCAGCTGTAAAAGCACGCAACAATCGGTTGGTGAAGCTCGCTCGCTCTCATTGGCTATTGTGGGTATCCCATCGGATGTAGCCCGGTCATGAGCCGTAACCCAGAGAGCAACACAGTGTCAGCCCAGATCCGGACCACATCTGGTACATGTGAATCCCACGCGTACCAGATGTGGGCCGGATCTGAGCGACACTATGTTGCTGTCTGGAAAATATCAAACATGTTTGTGATTTGGGATCAGGGAGGCTTCGACTCATTCGTTAGCGGTAAAATAATCGTAATGACACCACACAATTGAGGATTTTGTGGACTAAATATTCACTGAACATTTCTCTTGATTTATTTATGAACTGTAATCCTTTACAGTTACTGAGAAGAAAAAAAAAGTCATTAAATTACAGTTACTTATGAAAATGTTAACGATTACAAAAGTGGTTAACATCTGAATATTTTCTGTAAAAAGCTAGTATATGTTGAATAACATTAATTTGTTGCTTTGTCTGTTTTTGATATGCACAATACCTCTTGCCATTTAAAGGTCATTTAGTCAAAGCGATGCTATTCTGATGCTTTTGATTTTGATTGGCTCTCTTGGTTGAATTTTCTGCGCACCACGTCTGCCAATTACATCAATCCACATTGCCGCTGAAAGCTTTAGGCAACAAACTGTCTGAGATTTGCCACCATGGCGAGTGATAAAAATGTGTTCCAGTGCTGGAAATTTAAAAATAATTTCATCCAGAAATCTGTATTTAACCTCAAAACAGTCTGATTTTGTGGTGGCTGTGCTTTAAAATTAAATTATTATAATCTTAATTCAATTAGACTATCAGAGTACATCTTGACAGAAAGGCTGCAGTTCTTAGATCTTTGAAAGACTAAGTAAAAAACCACTTCACTACTCTCAATCTTTAGTTATTTTTTTTTTATCATTATTTGTCTAATCTAAGGATCATTTTTACTAATTACCTCGATTGAGTCTTGATTAAGATGGGTTCAGACTCGACTGGGTAAACCCAGCCTGATCTGACGGCGATTTGATTTCGCCCTGCAGCTCAGGCTGGAAACCTGCACATAGATCTATCCTGCTTCCTTTACAAATTTGCAGGAACCAATCACAAACTGGCTTATCTACCTGGCGCGCTATTGGCGGGTTTAATCCAATCCAATTCCAGAGCCGCTACGGCTCTGTCCAACTGCTTTTAACCTCTCGACGATGCTTAATGGCTTCTTTTTAGCAAACAAATCGCTCAAGTGGGTGTAAATACCACTAATTTTCATGTTTTTTTTTTTGCACAACCTGCAAAAATCGCTGGATTCTATTGCTGCTTCTGCAAACCGCTGATCAACACGTTATGTTACACATTCCCTGCCTGTCTGGAGTTTTTGCGTCGCTCAAAGTACGTCATTTAAACTATGCCCGTTGATCACACCTCTTGTGCAGTAGAAAATACATAGCAGACTCTCCAGACCAATGGTCAGTCTAAAAAATTTGTCCTTGGTCTGGTGATAGCCAGACTAGGTTCAGACTACAGGAGTATTAAAATCCTAACCGATAATGAAATCTGGTTGCGTCAGACTCATACGGAGAGTATGTCTTCCCTCAAATCTCAAACATGCACACACTATCTGAAAATAGTGGTGCATCACACACTACAAGATATAAGATTCTGAACATGATTTCACCAAGTACAACATGTTCCTAGATCAATATCTTTGTTGATCCTGGAACAACATTCCAATCACCCAATCAGATTTGATGGACAAGTTTATAGTTTGTCAAGTTTAGGCTTACAACCAGGGTTAGGTGCTTCTACATCAGTGTTATTCACTGTTAATCATTTCAATCTGAATTTATGGGATTGATGGGGTTGGGTTTAGGGGTAGGGATACTTGGGTTTAGGGCTAGAACTAAATTCCTGGACAGGAATGTTGTTCCAGGATCAACAAAATATGTTGATCCAGGAACATGTCTTACTTGGCAAAATCACAGTGTCCGGGCTGGGCTGGACAGCGTAATCGACCAAAGTCTTGGACAAGATTTTTTTCTCAGATTTTATTCTGTAACAAATTACTTCATTTTCTGTTTAAAATAGGAACATCTCTCTACATCCTTTTAAAAAACTTTAAAAACTTAATTTAAATTAAGATACACAAGACACAGATATCTTATAGGGCTTAAAAAGGTACACGTTATTCTTTATTTCACTTACTTTCTTGTTATATTAGCTGCTTTACATCAGAATTGCTTTTCCTCAAAGGACCAACTTGTCTATAATAGTTCAGTGAAGGGCAGTGGAGCATGCCTTCTCTCCCGGAGGTGCATTGTCTATTAATAGGTTTATGGGACATCAAGCACCCTTCCCCCTATTTCCACCAACTCTAGTCCACATGCCTCAGCGCAGCAGCGCTCTGTGGAATTCTGGAAACACTTACAAAGCATCTCCTGCAGTACCTTGTGCCTCCGTGTGCCACTTTCACATCTGCACGTCGCCTGAGGGGTTCTTTCAACAAAAAAACAGGAATAAAAGGTTTTGTGTCTGTGACAGCTAAAGGAAGCTGCCTTTGAAATTATTATTTAAGGTTATGATTGACAGACTGGGATGTTACAGTGTTTTCAGGAACTGTTAGATCGCTGCAGAGACAATAGCGAAATCGAACTCACAGAGGGTTAGAATCATACATCTCACTCAAATATAAAACATAAGCCTATAATACTAATGGCACGTAGGGGCGATTCACTAAACAGTCGCGCCACTTTTGCATGGGATATTTTGGCACAACATGTGCATCTCATTCTCTAACCGCATACAAATTTAGTGATTTACTGAAATTAAACATCCCTTTGCTTTGCTACAAACTAATTTTGATTTAAAAAAGAGATATGTTTGTGTTCATTTTCTGTTGGTCATGGCTGCAGTTATTCATCAAATGATGGAGAAGGCCATTAGAACTGGGTTGAACACTATTCAGGTGTCTGGACTGCAGTGTTGGAGAGATGCTGTTCAGTTCCTGCAAAATATGCCTTATGTGCAGCATCCTAACTCCTTCAATGGGAATTGAGCCATGCAAACTGTGTCGTTGAACAGTGTGATAGACAGCCGATAGTGCTTCTCCATTCCTGCATTTCAAAACTGTGTCCTTATTGTTCTTGATATTATGCATTTTATAATTATTTATGTGGAGTTTTTACACATTTCCTGGGATTAAAAGAGTTGGCATAACCTTTAGGGAAGTGCACACCGTGGAACGAGGAGACATCAGTTTTGTGCAAATTACAATATTTCTTGTTTTTCCCATTCCTGTTTATTGTATGATTGTTTTTAAACTCTTGGGTTACACTTTATTCCGAAAGCTCACATACAGTAAGACATTCTTCTAACTATCAGTAACTTTGCATCTACATGCCAACTAACTCTCATTAATTTGCAACTACGTCAACTAACTCTTAGTATTAGGCCGGTGTTAGTAGACCATTAGGTTAGTGTTAATAGAAAAAGGGGTTCGGGTTAGTAGAATAAGTTGACATGTACCTGCAAAGTTACTTAGA
Organism: Leuciscus leuciscus; assembly: GCF_965113295.1. Classification (NCBI taxonomy): domain Eukaryota; kingdom Metazoa; phylum Chordata; class Actinopteri; order Cypriniformes; family Leuciscidae; genus Leuciscus; species Leuciscus leuciscus. Next base: position 39,295,274 of record NC_138732.1, read on the forward strand.
ATGTCTGTCGGGGAGCATCAAATTAAAGTGTTAGCAGATATTTCACATGTATGTGGTTTCATTGGGGCAGTTTCCCGGACAGAGAAGTTCTAGACTAAAATGGCACACATGACTTTTTCTGTCATGGTTTTAAATATTCCTAGACTTAGTCCAGAGTTTAATAAGCTGATTTCCTGGAGGAATGCTAGAGCTACTCCAGGACTAAATTGAGGTTTAAATAAAAAAAACTTCCAGGAGGCAGGTTTAACTTCAGATTAACTTTGTGTTTTAAAATAATAATTGTATTACCTGGATTATTGCAGTTATGGTCAGAATTACAAGCACCCTTGGCATATATGAAGAAAAAATTCAGAGAATAAATCACAAAAACCTAACCTTTCATTGAAGTTATACATACACACACACACACACACACACACACACACACACACACACACACACACACACATATATAATTTTTTATTTATTTTTTCTGACCCCAAGACATAACTATTTCTACCAGAAAGACTCGGAAGGCGAGATGATATCACAATTACATTTATTAATTAATAGACCAGAACATGAAAACAAAAATATTGGATGGTAAAGTTCTTTGGCGCAGACCCCGTCCGTAGCTCACAATCAGAGGGTAACGGACTCTGCATTTCCTGCCTGAAGATGAAAGCAGGGCCCAGCCAACCCCCGGGGAGGTGAGGACAGGGACCATCCTGGTGGTGGTGGAGAGGATGGAGGTGAATGTTTGCATCATCATCTGTGAACTCAGACATGTGTAAGTAACAATATTTTATACTCTAAGTATTAGATAGTGATTGGATAGACCAGAAAGTAATGAATGACGTAACATTGAGTCTTCCTTGCAGAACTTTACGCTAGATGAGCTTTGATTTTCTGCAGTTCTCTATCTGCATGTGATCATTGGAGAGTCTTTGCCACTCAAACTATCCTCCTTGCCTTGCATTAAGACAGTGGTTTTCAATTCCAGTCCTCGTGATCCGCTGCTCTGCACATTTTGTATGTCTCCCTTATTTAACACACCTGAACCAGATCATTAGCTTGTTAGGAGAGACTCCATGAACTGAACTGAGTGTGTCAGATAAGAGAGACATACAAAATGTGCAGAGCAGCGGGTCACGAGGACTGGAATTGAGAACCACTGCATTAAGACAACATCTTAATTATTACCCTGATGGTTGAAATGTAAATTTTCACACTATTTTCTTACATTTTTTTACTTTCTATTTTGTGCTTTTTCTTGACTTTGTGAAGCTCTAAAATCTTTTCCTGCACATCAGAAATGAAAGCTTTAGCATAAGTTCTGCCAGGAAGACTCAATTACTACGTCACTTATTACCTTCACATCTATCCAATCATGTCCTAATACTTGCTGTATAAAAGAATATTCTTCCTGTCTTCAGGCAGGAAATGCAGATCCGCTACCCTCGGATTATGCATTATGGAGGGGGGGGACGCCAAAGAACTTTATAAATAATTGCTTGCTGGGCTGTCAATAAATGAATGCTTTGTTACATCATTCTATCTCCCGAGTCTTTCAGGTAGAACTATATTCTTCGGTTATACTCATTGTGATGAATGTTTCATCAATGATTCATCTATATAGAATTCATTACAGACAGATTTTCAGGCATTCCTTTTCTTTAATTCCAGAGCTGATATGTTTTTTTTATTTTTTTATTTTTTTATTGCAGTGTTTTTCTGCTGCCATCATTTTGGATTTGCTTCTCAGTTCCATGTAATTTTAAGAATGTATTGGTTCATTGCATGTTTTATAGAATTAAATTAACCTTGTTTTAGTTCAGGGGCCGTATTCACAAAGAATTTTAAGGCTAAAAGTAGCTCCTAACTGGCGAATTTAGGAGCAACTCCTAAAAATAATGGCCGTGTCACTCGTAACTTTAGGACTCCTCATTTTTTTGACTAAGAGTAATTCACGAAGCATTTTAGCCCTAAAAGTAGCACCTAAGCCTGGGACAGCTTAAAAGAAGTCGAGAGGACTCCTAACTCACTAAGACCTATTCACAAACCACTTTTTGTGGCATTTCACGTTGCGATGTTTTGAAATGCGTATGCGGCGGCTACAGGAGCTTCCAATCGCGAGGGAACAATTTTGCATTGGATGCAATAACGCCACCAACAACAACCAAAACTAGGCTACTCATTGCATGTAAACTAATTGTAACGTTTCATTGTGAATCAAAAATGTTCTTCTCTTTGCAAACGTAGGCAGAGGCATATAGAGACAGATTAATTCAATAATGTTGCAAAGATATTGCATCAATCCATATGTTTCATTAGGCTACTATATATTTGTTTTGCCTTACTCTTTATTTATTTAGGCTATTTATTCAGTTATTCATCATCTTCCGTCCTTCGCACTACTTGTGTAGCGCACGCATTCTCAGACCTGTCACCTGTCACTCATCATCGTAGGGGAGGTGTTTGGAATCATTCCCGCGTTACAATCATCAGCCAATCAAGGTGGTCACTTCAGTCAAGCTCGTGCATGAGTAATGACGTCATCCATAGCAACGAAGACTCTCTCTTAGTTTAGGAGTTTTCATTTTTCTTTACTAAGAGTAGGTCTGAAAGGCGTTGTGAATAACTTTTAAGAGAAAACTCCTAGCTAAAATCTTTTAGTGCGATTTAGGAGTACTCCTAGTGGTAAGATAAAATGCTTTGTGAATACGGCCCCAGGACTCTTTAGTCCAGAGGCCTGTTGCATGAAGCTAGTTGAACAAACTCTGAGTTTTAAAGTAGGATTAAGCCCTGTTCGCACTGGATTAGTATTATCTGGGGACCTAGTGTGATTTAGAAATTACCCACCCACATCTGAATTTCGTGTGGCGCATTCGCACGGGATAAGCGAAGCCTGTGATTTTACTCGAATTTACTGACTTATCTCCCGGATATGATGTCAATAGGCTATTGCTTGGAAATGTCTTGTCGTTATTATAGGTCTAGCTGTATGATATATCATAAACAGAAGAATGTCCCTTACCGCATGCTGCTATACATGTCATCCATCTCCATCTAATCATTCTTTTTGTTTTTGCTCTTCTGATGGTTTCAGCTTTCTCTTTCTGCAAATTGTATAGTTGTATTGTATCATGGTGTATAGCGATATGACCCAACACCCAAAATACTATCAAAACACTCCAACCATTCTTCACGAAAGATGGATAAAAAAGCGCACAGGAAACAAAAAACTTGAAAAAATGATATACGACCCACCAAATCACAATATTAACTAATAACCCACCAAATCACTAATATTATCACAGGACCTCGGTGTTTGGTGAAATATGGTAGGTCATTTGCGGGGGAATTTTTACTTGACAAATTACAGACATGGCCGATTCGCATGGGATTAAGATCACAGACAACCTCCGCAATTATTACAAATGACTAGAGGTCACCAGGTAATACTTTAAAGTTGGACAAACCCATATAAATCCAACCTGGTTTGGATCAGGTTCGGCGGGTTAACAACGCTCAGTATAAATGTTCTCTGTCAACACAGGTTTAATCTAGAGTTTGCTATTAACTCTAAAATATTTTATTATACATTTATATAGTTTCACAAAGAGCTCAAAAGAATACACTTAATCTGTTTAAATCTTATATTTTAAAGCTTGCATTTAATATATTTATATTATTTAAAAGCAAAGTTTGATATAAATTGATATAATATAAATACAGGTGCTGGTCATAAAATTAGAATATCATCAAAAAGTTGATTTATTTCAAGAATTCAACTTAACAGGTGAAACTAATATATTATATAGACTCATTACATGCAAAGTGAGATATTTCAAGCCTTTATTTGTTCATTTTGATGATTATGTCTTACAGCTTATGAAACCCACAAAATCAAAATCCCAGAAAATTTGAATATTACATGAAATCACACAGTAATTACACAGTAATACCATGGTCATTGAACCAGGTTTTGGTTCTTTTGGCAGTGTGGGCAGGTGCAAATCCTGCTGGAAAATTAAGGAAGCATGAAGTGCTCTGAAAATGTCCTGGTAGACGGCTGCGTTGACTCTGGATTTAATAAAGCACAGTGGACCAAAGTCCTCTTTTCTGATGAGAGCAAATTTTGTATCTCATTTGGAAACCAAGGTCCCAGAGTCTGGAGGAAGAATGGAGAGGCACACAATCCAAGATGCTTGAAGTCCAGTGTGAAGTTTCCACAGTCTGTGTTGGTTTGGGGAGCCGTGTCATTGGCTGGTGTTGGTCCACTGTGCTGTCCACTCAACGCAGCCGTCTACCAGGACATTTTCAGAGCACTTAATGCTTCCTTCAGCAGACAAGCTTTATGGAGATGCTGACTTCATTTTCCAGCAGGATTTGCACCTGCCCACACTGCCAAAAGAACCAAAACCTGGTTCAATGACCATGGCATTACTGTGTAATTACTGTGTGATTTCATGTAATATTCAAATTGTCTGTGATTTTGATTTCGTGGGTTTCATAAGCTGTAAGCCATAATCATCAAAATTATAACAAATAAAGGTTTGAAATATCTCACTTTGCATGTAATGAGTCTATATAATATATTAGTTTCACCTGTTAAGTTGAATTCTTGAAATAAATCAACTTTTTGATGATATTCTAATTTTATGACCAGCACTTGTATAATATAATTCATATAAAATAAATACAATAAATAATTAGCAGCAAAAGATAGGCAATTTTGTCTGTAAAGTTCTTTCACTCTAAACTGCTTTAATTTGGAGTGATAGATACAGGGGGAATGGCTTTAATGCATCAGATACATTACATCACTATTGGTCCAGTTTTGGTCTGCTATCTCTAACCCAGAATAAATCCTGCTCCAGAGCAGGTTAGCCATGTATCGGAAGGCTGCGTTCACACTGTCAGTCCAAATCTGATTATTTGTGAATCCGATTGGAATCTGATCTAAAATTATTGATGTCCACACTGTGTATCGCAACTGTTCAGATCCCATTTCTGTGTCCATGCAGCTCTTTCGTTTTCCGGAATATCTGCATTGGTTTCTATGGCAATGACGTTGCGTTGGTAGGCCTACAACAACCGCCACATGGAGGGGTTTGCAATAGAGATGTTGTCTTATTTTAATTTTACAGCATAGAAATGTGTAGCCGGCGCGCTGGACTACTGCGTTTTCTGAGGCAGAACCGTGTGAGGCTGGTATGAGTGGCTTTATTCCGTGCTGTCGTCTCCGCCGGTTTCAAAATATGTCTCCGTTATATTGTCATGTTCTGCTCGTCTGGTACTTTGCAACAACACAGCATTGTTTTGGCAGAGACTTTCAGCATGTTTCCTATAACAACGTCTGACATTTACATTTTATGTGGCGTGAGAATGTCGCATAATCCACGCAAAATCCGGTCAGAGCGGTCAGACTGAAACGGATTTCCAGAAATGTGATTTGAATAGGATTTCAAAGTACATATGGATGTAGGCAAGGCAAGACAAGACAAGACAATATTATTTTTATAGCACATTTCATACACTATGGCAATTCAAAGTGCTTTACAGAAAGGAATTAAAATAAAAGCAAAATAAAAGCAAGGGTAATTAAAACGGTTATGAAATGAATTAAAAGAGTAAAAAGATGATAGATAGATAGATAGATAGATAGATAGATAGATAGATAGATAGATAGATAGATAGATAGATAGATAGATAGATAGATAGATAGATAAACTTCTCTTCTGGCAAAACATCGGTGTATCATATTTTTCACAACTCCCAGTTTTACTCAGAGATTTTCCCATGGTGATTACATTGTGTCTATGGTGTTCTTTTGGCGCACCTAAGAATCTATTGGACGTCTCCGATGGACCCGGGTAACCTCGGGTTCACTGCCCCATCAGTCCGCACCCCAAAAACCCATTTGTTCGGAAGCTCCAGGAATGGAATCATTCCAGTCCGCATCCCACAGAACCTTGAGTTTAATTACACATCAGATTCACTACTCCACCACAGACCCAGGTCATCAGCATGGTTTCATCTCTCAAGTTCCCAATTAAGTAATTTATGTTTGTCTCTTACCCAATTCTCAGTGCCATTTGAGTTCAGTTTAGAATCAAGAGGAAGTGCAATCATCAGACATACAGTTATAGCTTGAAACGGATTTGTTTCATGTGATTTTTTGCTGTTCACATTAGCTATTTGTGATCGGATTTCAATCGGATATGTAAAAAAATCGGATTTAGACTGACAGTCTGAACGTAGCCCACACTGAAAAACCAATCCACTTTCGTGAGCCCCCAAAAAAACTGAGTTTGTTCAAACTAATCTCAAATTTACCTGGGTAGAAACTGAACAGTTGTATGCAACAGGCCACATACGTTAGTAATCTGTACTTAATCTGTGTTTCAGAAACTATTCTAGATTAAGGCCTACCCCTGGCTTAATTTAAACCCTGTCCGGGACACTGCCCCATTGTGTTTTGGTTTGATTTAGTGTTTTGGTTTGGTTTACACAACACCATTTTCAATTAAAAACATAAATCTTTTTATGCGTTTTGGCCATTCATTTACACGACAATGGCGTTTTGTGTAGCTGAAAATGCTAACTTTTGAAAACCGGTTTCAAAGCGTCACCTTGTAAACAACAAAAACGCGAATCTGTGAAGACAATGACATCATGCACATGCTTATTACATGTTCAGTCTATAGTGTTTCATCGCCATCTAATGGCCTGGCTGCAGAATACAGCGTTTTTAGTCGTTTTCGTGGATCCGTGTGAATGGGAATCGGTTTGACAGTGGTTTCGTCTATACGCGGGAAAACTCAAAGGAAAAACTTGTCCGCTTTAAGCATATCATTGTCGTGTAAACTTGCCCTTAGTTCTAGTTCCTGTTTTCTTTGTTCTCATTTTCACGCCACTAGTTAGTTTCCATGGTTTCTAATTAGTTCACACCTGTTCCCTGTTCTGTTGATTAGCCCCCCTTGTGTATTTAAGCCCTTGTTTTTCCTCAGTTCCCTTTCGAAAGGGAACTTGCACTGCGTCGATTGACGCTAAGTGGAACACCTCAGGCGTGACAGGTGTTTGAAATCACAATCAAATCACGGTAATCCTATTGACCGGCGACAACCCATGAATCATTAACGTGCGACCTGGGAGTATATAAGGGCGCCTTGCAAACATGAAAATCATCTTTTTTGTCTTCAGGGACTGTTCTGTCTATAAAGCGCTTGAGAATTACAGTAAGAATGAAATGCACTCGAGAAGAAGCAAAGCTTCCAGAAGTGTGCGAACCCATGCCCAAGATATCTGGCGCTGGGTGACACACACGAGCTGTGCGTTTTTTGTTTGGGAGAAGAGCACGCACAGGCAGTTCAGTTCTCCGCTCTCGTCTGGCCCTCTTCTCGAGCAAAGAAGGTTCAGCGTCTGGACCTCGTGGTTCGGGTCCCACTCGTGTTGAGGCAGTGCCAACGCTCTACTGTTTGAGCTACAGGAAACACAAATGCAGGTTAGATCCGTGGATCGAGCAGAGAAACTCCCCTCGCTAGCAAGGGTTGTAAGCACTATGCTGAGTCATGTTCTCCGGGATACCCCGTCTCTGAGATCTGGGCCGAGTGGTTCACTGTCAGCTTCGCAGTCCCTCGGGTTGGATGCCTTACCTAAAGGCAAGTGTCCAGAGGCTCTGTCTTCAGACAGACAGGAAGTTGGCCAGACTGAAGTGTTCAATGTAAGTGACGCCAGGTCAGGCCTTCCTGGTGGTATTTCGGGTGAGTATACTCCCCTGAATAGTGATTGGCTGGGGCTCATTTGGGTTCCCTAGCCACATTGCCTAGAAGGGACCCCTTCTAAATTTGAAGCTCTGGTCCTAGGCCCTTGAGCAGGCCAAGGTAGGCCTTTCATTAAACAATGTTTATGGAGGTTTTCCTGTGGAACGTATAGATTGGGCTATGACCGTAGGGAATGCTGTCACTGACAGCCCAGTGTGACCTGAGGGTGAGTGGTTCTGGCATTTCATTTGAATTTGCTGGTTTTGACAGTTGTCACTAGTGATGGGCAACTGAATCACTTTGAAGAATTGTTTTGAAAAAGGGTTCATTACTCAAAGCTTCAGTAACAGTGACCTCGCCTGGTGAAGTGCCAAGGCTGCATCTAAATGATCCCGGCTAGATAGTGGACAGGATGCTTTAAGACGAGTGAAATAAATCTAGTGCACGCATGGGAAACAGAGGATGTGCTGGGAAAATATGGCAAAAGTTGGGTGTGCTTGTGTAACTATAGCCTGGGGTATGTGGGATAGGGAGCACTCAAATATTTTTAATTAAGGAACAATATTTTTCCACACTTTTTGGACTGAGCCCGTTTCTTTTTTTGCTCACAATCTCTCCACATTTAGAGAAAATTCGTTCAGAGGGAACGAACGTGTGGCGGTGGCGCTGCAAACCACTCAGGTGATTCATTCAGAGAAAGAAGCAGTTGCTGCTTCGGATGTCATATGTCGCATGATTTTTCCGTACCAAAGCAACCTTCGGAGCAGTGGTTTTGTAGTTAATGGAATTGTAGTTAAAGGTTTGAAGCATGTATCAAAGCTTCAGCGTCAGACTGCCATCACTAGTTGTCACTGCCAATGGGTATGCACTCCCCTTAGCATGGTGGTGTTGGTATATCGTTCCCCTTAGCGTTAATCGATGCAGTGCGAGTTCCCTTTAGGTCTAGGTTACGACTGTAACCTATGTTTCCTGAAAATAGGGAACGAGACACTGCGTCTTTTCGCCATTCCTCAGGGCCTGCCTACCAAACAGTCCCTTCAGACGAAAACGTGATTCATGGGCTGTCGCTGGGCAATAGGATTACCGTGATTTGATTGTGATTTCAGACACCTGTCACGCCTGAGGTGTTCCCCTTATGCAGAGACGCAGTGTCTCGTTCCCTGTTCTCAGGGAACAGAGGTTACAGTCGTAACCTAGACGTTGCTAGTGTTAACATTGTGTTGTAGCATGTAGTGCTTTGTTTTCCTCTGTTTATTCAAAGTCTGTTTAATTGTCTTCCTGCATGCTCTCTTGGATTGCTGCAGCTTAGTCCTGACAATATTAATGAGACAGTCTATTAATAATCCGATAACTGCTAGTTGACATGTAGTTGCAAAGTTACTTATAGTTAGTAAAATGTCTAAAGTGGACCATCAAAATAAATTGTAACCAACTCTTGTTCTAAACCATAATTTTAGGTACTTGTACAGTTTTGGGTAAATCTGATGTAGTCTATGGAGAGTCAATGAGTAATTTTATGGAAAATGTTATGTTCCAATTAAGTAAAGGCAGGAAAATGGTGTATTTAAGGAGGTTTTCAGTAGTGAGGCAGAGGTTGGACTGGGGGTGGTTTTAGCGCTTAATGACAAAGGTTGTTAATGCTGTTTGATTGTGAGAAACTTCAGTCTCTAAAAGCTAGGGAGAGAAGTTGGTGCAGGTTTTAGTACCTACACTGTTCAAGTTTGTAGATGTTATTGTATTTTGCTCTTAGCCACTGTTTTTATGCACCTTGCTTTTAAGGTGATAAACATCAACAACTGATTCCTGATGTAATTCTCCTTGTAACCACCTGGGTCCGATATCACAAATCGATTTTGTGGCCATGTTTAATGAATCAGGCGCTAAAGCAATAGAGACAGCACAGGCCAATTCAATCTTAGAAATTTCCCCCAGCCTTAATTGACCAAAATCTCAAATGAAGGGTACAAATTTGCATGTGAAATCAACAGAATTACGAGTGATTTTTCTAGGTCAGGTGACTTACTACAATTAAGTGCAAAAATAACCACAATGCAAATACATTGGACACCCTCCAGAAGGAGACTTTTGCAGCCATGCCACCTACACATCTGCCCTGAAGCCTCGGCTCCTGCAACAAAAGACAAAGTTAACCAAGGTAGTCTCTGTGATGGATCTTTTAAACTAACCATGATTCTAACAATTCTAACATATAAACCTTACTTCCCCTTTTAGGTCTAACATTCTAACAACTTTGGACAGAACGTACTAAAACCTTCTGTTCTTTGTCTATTTGTGTTATGGAAAATTCTCAAGTGCTGACCACGACAAAATCAAAAATATATTGTCTGTATTATGTCATGATATATTGAGGAATCAACTGAGCTCTTAACCCTTTACAATGATATATTTTCTTACGCCAGTAACAGAGGGTAAAAAGGTGGGGGCTTGCTTTACCAATTGAACCAATCATATTGATTGAAGGTGGCGTGAGTTAAGTCATGAGTTAGTCACTTGATCTTATTTGCTGTGTCTGTCTTTATCCTATAAAACCTGATGTATTCCATTTGCTGGTGGGATTCTCTCTGAAATCTGTCTGAGATCCTCCGGCCGTGCTTCTTCTTGGGGGAGATTCTCTGATAACTACCCGGGAACTCTCCCGGCCGTAATTAAAGCATTTAAAAGGACATTTGCTGAAGTCTGTCTGGTTATTATTGCTGCGCAGCAAATTAGTTAAGGGAACAAGTTAGGGATTACTAACTCGGCCGACATCGACTGTAGACATGCTAGAGTTTAAATATTATTGAACGGGGACATCAACTGTAGACGAGACCCATAGAAACTAACGTCGACTGTAGACGTTCGGGGACATCGATTGTAAACGAGACCCAGGGGGGGGCGATTGTAGACGAGACCCAGATAGACTTTAGGTTTAGGGAAAAATCTACCACATCTCCAAACAAAAAATACAAATAATGACAAATTATACTAATGCGTACCACTTCAAGAAAAAAATATATAACAGACCAAGTCAAATGAATTGTTAGGCATTAAACCCCCCAAAAAAGAGAGAGAAATGCAACATGGTTCAAAGTCTCATACCAAGTGAAAGTGAGTGGAGGTTCACAACACTTCCATATACATTACTTCCAATAGAAGAAAAAAAATATATAGAAACAACGAAAATAGACTAAACAGCAAATTTAGACTTGAGACAAAAATAAAGCAAAAACACACCATAACAAGGTTAAACAAAAATAAAGGGCAGAACGAAGGAAATACAAACTAAAGAACGAATTTGAGCAAACAAAACAATACAGATAAGCTGATGCACTAAATAACGAATTTGAATAAGCAAACAAATATACAGAAAGCAATAGGACAAACCAAATACAAGTTAAAGAGCAAATGCAAATAAGCCAACAATAAATGAAACAAAAATACACACTGGATAACTGGTCTGATGGAGAAAACCAGTAAACAGCACGGATACACGCTGAAGAGCAGGTTTAGATCTTTGGAAAGAAATGTAAACAAAACAGCAGCGTCAGAGAATGTTGCCCCACCGGCTTCGATGAACACATCAGGTTCTATTTAGACTATTCCTCCTAAACGAATTAACAGAATTATTTACCACATAAAAGAATATGCATCAATAGTAGTAATAGTATTAATAGTAAACTTTTAAACTAAAGTTTGCCTCGGGTAGATTAACAAAAAGACCCTAGGGTGCATTTTGGCGAGAGTTACGCTTTAAATAATAGTAATTTAGTAATTTAGTAATTTTAAAATGATTCTTTTGGTGTTTAAATCATTAAATGGTCTGGCCCCTCCGTATCTTTCGGATTTACTTACTGAGTATCGTCCGGTTCTTTCTCTCCGGTCATCTAACCAGAAACTGCTATGTATCCCAAAGTCAAAGCTGAGGTGCAGAGGCGACCGGGCTTTTTCAGTAGCTGCCCCCAGATTATGGAATGCTTTACCTCTGTGTATTCGCTCTGTATCATCCTTATCTGTTTTTAAAACTATGCTAAAAACGCATCTTTTTGAATTAGCATATACTTAGTGAGGAAGTGGTATTGAAATGTTTGTTTTATTATGATGTTTTTATTGCTTATTTGTTCTGTCCAATTGTCTATTATAAGATGTGCAGCACATTGGACAACCTCGGTTGGGATAAATGGTGCTATATAAATAAATTTGACATTGACATTAAAATTTCTTATACCTTTTTATACCCACTAAAGATATGTGATTGGACAACTTGCACACCTATGGCATGTTAGAAAACAAACACCACGCTCAATGCACCGTTTATCCCACTACAATAAGAATCATCTTTCAAAAATGATGTTTCATATCTTATTCAAGTGCTTTTGTTTATACATTTTGATTGTCGAGAAGTCACTGCAGCTGCTTTGAGATATTTGTTAATTGTTGGCATTAGTTTATGAATTGTGGATAGTAAATAGCAAAAATGTACCAAACATTTGACGTCTACAGTGTTGTTTGTTTTATATCCTGTCCCGCTTGCTCTGTCATAAACATGCCATTGGAACCGTGTTACGTTATGGCAGCTCTATGACAACACTAGTGTCAAAAGGTTCAACCAACTGCCACAACACCCTAAGACATACAACCAGTGACCATTTTATTTTTATGCCTGACTGTGAAGTGCAACAGTAGCTGTAAAATCCTTGTCTCAATCAATCTGTTCTATACAAGTGACTTTTTTACACATACAAATACTAAATAAATACCATCTTATGTGTGTAATTTTTTAATCTTAGAATACTTTATCCTGTCCCAGCATAATATTCAAAGACAAATATATTTGAACTATTTATGTTACTTGAGTAAAACCACATGTATGCAAAATTCACACTTTGGATGGCTTTATGTTAAAATGAAATTGTATGCATAGATATTTAATCTAAGCATATTTCATCATATATACGTAGGCTACGGTAAAAGAGTAATGAAAAATGTGTGTTAGCCCAAGCTGCAAGATACCTCTACATGCAGATGGTTTATAAAAGGTTTATAATTGGGTTGGGTTTTTGAGGATGGGACACTTGGTAATGCTCGAGGATCTTGGTGCCTGTACTCTCAGGCAAGAGTGTGTATTGAGAGAGCGTTGACTGACAAAAAGTTATGCGGAAAGCCCTTATATGGAGATGATTGGGCTTGCTTATGCACATTACTAACCTTGGGTACGTGCTCATTTAGAATACTTCATATTCATTAACATTAGAATGAGGTTAAATACACACTTGTGAATTCTGCGGGAACATTTTTTTGTTTTTTAAGTTCTCCAACGTGTACAAATATACAAATTATCGATGCAATTATTAGTAAATTAGACCTATTGTTTCCCCACATTTTTCTCGTTCTGTGCAAATCTGTGAAAAATATAATCATAAGTGCTTCCCCCATGTTGTTTGTTGGCATGTTGTCAAGAATCAAACTCTCTGAACTAAGTTTTAAGCTATAACTTCGGTAGTCAGGCAGGAGAATGATGGTGTAAATGACATGCCTCATTAAATAGTTTTCACCTGCACTGCAGCTCTCAAATAAAATATGTTGCCTATGGCTCAGGTTGGATGTCAATGACATCAAACATCATTAGTTCTCAAGTGTCTCGCAATCGGATGTCATGATGTCAAACCTGCAGCACAGGTGCCATGTTTGATTTGAGAGCTGAGAAAAATTTTTGTAAGTAATAACTTAAATTTCTGTCTTTTTCTCACACAAAATGTATGGCTCCAAAAGATCCGAGGAGGCGTTTGTTAAGTTCCTCCTCCGCTGTGCTCAATGGTCAGGGCTGTCAGCTACCCAGCCCCAACCGGGTCCAGTTCAAAAGAGAGAAGCTCGGAAATGGAAAAGTCGCGCCCCCCCCCCCAACCCCCCTCGCAAAGACTAGGGAACAAGCGCGCCACACTCAACCTCCAAAGAAAAAGCTGGACCTCAGATCGCTAAGCTCAGCTAAGAAGAAGATGTCCTGAGGCTTTTGCACCCAGTGACGGGGCATGTAAATATACAGCAACTAAAAGGTCCTGCCCGGCACCCTCACACCGTGGTTTCATCCTCACCACCTCTGGTGTTTTGGGAGGCAGTGGTTTCCAGCTAAATGTTAAATGTTCGGTTGATTCCTGCCATTTTCCAGGACACAAGACATTTAACCCTCTGAGGTCTGAGCTGTTTTCTGGCCCTGGAGGTGTTCTGACATGCTCTGACATTTGTGCTTATTTCTGTTACTTGTGACATTGTCATGGCTAAAGTCTTATTACACTGTATTTAGCACAAACTCTGCTACAATAATATATCAGCAGCATGTATGTAAAAGTTTGTAGTTTTGAGATAATGACATTTATGCGTGGTTTGTGAAAATACCAAAAAAAATTGTCACTGAAATAAGGCCATGAAACCCATACTGATTATTTCTTCACAAGACTTTTGAAAATTGTATCACGTAGCCTAGAATATTTGCTCCAAAACTATGTGAAAATCACCCTGACTGCTCATTCAGATAAGACAATATTGATTTAAAATTTCTAAGACGTGTTTTGTGTGAGAAAGCCATATGCGAAGAGGCGTGATCATCTCATGAATATGTAAGCTTTTAACACCTGAGAAAGACAAAGACACTCCCCTAACTGCCCTATTAGGAGCTATCAGGCCCTGTCATTCAGAGCAACCTTGCACAAAGAATGAGGAGATTTAAAAAAGAATGGCTTTTAGATTGTTTGGATTTATTTACAACACAACATAATCCAAAAATACACAACAAATGAAAAAAGAGCACATTGATAACAATGATCCAAAGACAGAGACATTTGTGCCATTCCTAAAACCATTATACATACCTTTCATTTCCAAGGTGTTTGATTTTCACTTTACCATGTTCATGTACAGAGACTCATGTGAATGTGGAAGTCAGCAGGACTAAGTTGCATCTGGTCCCTGAAAGAAAAGAAAAAAAGTGAACATACTGGTATCAAGAGAAACTAGGCCTGCACGATTTTGGGAATACATTTTAGATTTTTCTGGTTAAAATTGCTTTTTAAAATTCACAGAATACACACACACACACACACACACACAAATGTTTCCAACAATATATAATATAATGAACACCATGTTTGTTGTGCCTTGTAGGCATACGCTATGTGCAGTACTGCATAAAATAATTATAACAATAACCTATAGCAGCCTATAAATCTTCCAAAAGATTTCAGTAACAATGCTAGAGAAAAATATATTGAATCTTATGTTACTTCAAATGTTTCCATTCGTTATGATGATATGAAATGAGATAATAGTAAAAACATAAAGCCTAATGTTTGGTGCATTTTTCCTTTCAAACGCAATCGCGCTCCAAAATAGAATACATTCAAACCCACAGCGCGCTCCAAAATATGATACATTCAAACGCACAGCGCGCTCCAAAATATGATACATTCAAACGCACAGCGCGCTCCAAAATATGATACATTCAAACCCACAGCGCGCTCCAAAATATGATACATTCAAACGGGATCGCGCTCCAAAATATGATACATTCAAACGCAATCGCGCTCCAAAATATGATACATTCAAACGCCATCGCGCTCCAAAATATTAAACATTATGGTTATACATATCTATGTTTGAGCAGATATCCACAAACAGTATTTAACAGTAAACACGGGTCTAAATAGTATAATATTCACCATATATCTAGCAACAGTTCAACTGCAATGTGAAGTTTATGCAACAATACCATAAACTAATAAGTAAGAATTTCTTACCTTACATCTTTCTTGTCTTCAAATAGCGTTCTTCTTCTTCTGATGTAATCCAATGTAAGCTCAGACGTGTCTTCCAAACTCGACGAAAAGCAGAGACTTGTGAAGTGTTTTGGTGTTTTGTGTTTGAGGTAACGAGGGCGTTCGCGTTCCATGTGGAGATTTGCATGTGAATCACTTTTGCGCGAGTGGGCGTGGTCGAATTAAAAGTAATTAGCAAGCGTTTGAGATACTGGACATCCTGTTGGTTTTATACAAATTACTTAAACAGAGAATATTTGTTTTCAGTTTGAATCAGATCATTTAAAAGTACACACTTAAATGTGTATAAAGGTATATGGCTCATAAATGTGTGACAAGTATTCGCTGAGTTTTGTTTCAGTTTATAGACGTGCTCAAGAAAAAAAAGTTCACCGCGACGGAGAGGCAGAACGCACACCCTGTTTATTTTCTTTATTTTACAAAAGAACAATGTTTTGATTTGATTGTAAGTGGACACATACAAAAGTAGAAATATCACAGATTATTTTTTTATATTTCTTTTTTCTGTATAACCATAAATGACGGAGTAATTTAAGTTTATTGTACTACAATGCGAAGAAAATCCAGCAAAACGCGGGGGCGCGTTTGCCGACCTCAGAGGGTAACATTCACCTATCAAGAACACATTGTGTCACCAGACGTTGCGTCACAAGACATTGCGTCACTCGACGTTGCGCCAAAATTAGTGCCCCTTTCAGAGAAGTTGGCAGCATGGAAGCTACTGCCAAACATATCTCCTTGGGCTCTGAGAACCATAGAAAAGGGCTACAGAATATACTTTGCACGCAGGTCCTCCGCGTTTCAACGGTGTGGTCTCTGCTACCATGAAACCAGAACAGGCGCACTTGCTGATACAAGAACTGCAAACTCTGCTTGACAAATGAGCCATAGAACATGTTCCCCTCCCTCACAGACAGTCAGATTACTACAGCGACTATTTTCTGGTTCCCAAAAAAAGATGAGGGGTTGTGTACAATTCTAGACCTTCACGGTCTGAATCGTTCTCTCAGAACAGTCCATTTTCAAATTTTGACAGTCAAAATGATTGTGTCTCATATTCAACACAAAGATTGGCTTCTCATGATCGATCTCAAGGACGAATACTTTTTTAAAGAAATTTTGCTTCTGATTAACAATTTTGGGTTCTTCCATTCGACCGAGCCTTGTCACCCTGCACATACACAAAATGCATGGCTAAGTGCCGGCTCTTTTGAAACTCCAGGGCATACATAGACGACTGGCTGATACTGGCCCAGTCTCAAGAGCTTGCACTACAACATTGAGATATCGTCTTCAAACTTCAAGCTTCAAGCTTCAAATCTTCAAACTCTAGTGTTGAGACTCAACCCCAAGAAAAGTGTTATCTCTCGGGCCCAGAATTTCTTTTATTTAGGTGTCATATGGGACTCGGTCACCATGCAGGCACGGTTGTCTCCTGCACGTGTCGAGTCCATCTTAAACATGCTGAACAATATCAGGCTAGGTCAGGAGATTACACTCCATCATTTTGAAGAGAATTCTCGGCCTTATGGCTGCTGCGTGCACAGTGATACCTTTGGGCCTTCTGCACATGAGACCGTTCCAGTTGTGGCTCAGAGCCAGGGGATTTCATCCAAGGGCCAATCCCCAAAGGTGAATAAGGGTTATGCGCTGCAGACTCTGTACACTTTCTACCTCCAGCAGTTAAGGGGCTACCATGTCCTGGTGCGGGCAGACAAAACCGCGGTAGTCACTTATATCAATCACCGTTTGAACAAACTAGCGCAGCATGTTCTGCCTTGGGCTCAGGACAAGTTCCTGTCCCTTAGAAAGGTTTGCATTCCTGGAAGAATGAATGTGCAGGATGCATAGTGTCTATACATGTTTCCACCGATCGCTCTGCTCCCTGGAGTCCTGGCGAAGGTCTGTCAACAAGGGTTGCTGATAGCGCCTCATTGGCCAACCAGAGTCTGGTTCTCAGAAATAATATCTCTCCTTGACGGCTCGCCCTGGGCGATACCATACAGGATGGATCTCCTGTCTCAGTCACACGGGACGATATTCCATCCCCGGCCTGAGCTGTGAAACCTGTGGAACCAGCTAACAGCTGGTAATAGAGATTATTCTGAGTGCTAGGTCTCCCTCCACCAGAAGAATGTACGCCCTTATAGGGATAGTTCACCCAAAAGTTAAAATTACCATATTATTTACTCACCCTCAAGCCATCCTAGGTGTATATGACTTTATTATTTCAGACGAATACAATCAGAGTTGTATATATAAAAAAA
This sequence comes from Leuciscus leuciscus, assembly GCF_965113295.1. Taxonomy (NCBI): domain Eukaryota; kingdom Metazoa; phylum Chordata; class Actinopteri; order Cypriniformes; family Leuciscidae; genus Leuciscus; species Leuciscus leuciscus. Next base: position 39,313,115 of record NC_138732.1, read on the forward strand.
AATGTCCTGGCTCTTCCAAGCTTTATAATGGCTGTGAATGGAGGACGAAATTTTGAAGCCCAAAAAAGTGCATCCATACATGATAAAAGTACTCCACACGGCTCCGGTAATAAAGGCCTTCTTTAGCCAAGCGATGCGTTTGTGTAAGAAAAATATCCATATTTAAAACCTTATCAAATAAAATAACTAGCTTCCGGCAGACGGCCTACATAAATCGACTTACGCCAAAAGAGTAACCCTTGATGCGATGTATGATGTAGGATCTAGGAGTAGCATAAGCTTTGAAGCCTCTTACGGTTCAAACAAATAGGACTGGGCAACAAACCCAGTTGCGACTGCAACCATCCGTCAGAGTCAAAGTTCCCTCATGGGACTTAGCCGTGGTCCTTGAGGGGCTAGTCGACAACCCCTTTGAACCACTAGAGTCAGAGCCAGTCAAGCTTCTAAGCGCAGCATTGAGAGTAGCTTTTGAAAGGGAATGTCTCGGATTACTTGACCTTAACCCTGCCGCACTGGGAGGTGTGTTCAGAATGTTCTTCAGACAAAGTGACCTGATGAGCGCACCTATCACACGTCTATTTATAGCCTCTGACGTGTGCATTCCGATGACATCATCATCAGAGGTTATTTAAGCCAAAATCTTGCCGTGTTTGCACACAAGCGGTCAAACAAAGATGCTTTCCCATAGTGCTTGAATCAAGTGCAGTATCTCGTTCACACTTTTTCAGGGAACAGGGTTACAGTCAAGTAGTATGAATGCAATCCAGACGTACTATATTCACCATGCTGTCATTATCTTACGCCTTACCAGCGTCAGATGTGTTGCTTCACTGTCACTCACAAATCCTGGCAACTTATTTTTATTTATTTTTATGCTGGTGTGGAAAGAGATAATATCTGCTAACACTTTTTTTAAATTTTGAAATAAAGACAGACATGCTACTGACTATAAGTAACTTTGCAAGTACATGTCAACTTATTCAACTAATCCTAAACTAACAGTCTACTAATACTCTAATAAGAGTTAGTTGACATGTAGATGCAAAGTTACTTAGTAGAATGTATGAAGTGGACTATCTGGATGTATTTTGGTCTGTTCCTAATCTATATGATGTTTTAACATTAATAAATGCTGACAGAATTTCTGTTTTGTAGTATGTGCTTGGCCTTAGTAACCAAACACTGCAATACACTTTGTTTTGTCCAGGTTGTGTAGTTGTATAGTAAATTATGTCACTGTACAGCTCTCAAGTCAGTGCAAATATACTGTAGCACAAACACCATTTTGGGGGGAAAAGATTTTAGAGAGAATTTGAACAGCACAATGTGTCTACCACAGGTCTGAGGTCAGCTTAGAGCCCTGGAACAAATAAACAGAGCATTCATCATTTCTCTATGAAATAAATGCAGTCTTCTTGGACATCGGCCAGTTTAGCTTCCACATTTGCATTTTTTCCCTCACAAGAACTCAGTTTACTTGATCTCCAAAGCACATCAAGGTCAGGGTATGCAAACAACCATTAGTGTGTCTTCTGGTTTACTTTTATTTATTAATAAAAAAAGAGAGAAGCTACACAATATCCACCGATGGCATCTCAGACAAGCTCATGTAATGATGGCGCAAGATGGTTCTCTATCTTGCCTTGAAGCCTGAGTGTTTTTGGGTGCTACGAGGAGAAAAAATTGTGATTTGTCATTCCACAATGGAAAAATACATTGATCAAGCTATCACCTCATGGGATTCCTGTTGTGTTTTGTAGTTGAATGCTTTCATTAGAAGGATTGATTGTACTTCATCTGTACCTTCCCAAGACACACCGTTTGTGCTGGATGGAGGGCCAATGCAATTAATTTCCATTGTGTTCTGGATCTTCATCTATTTGTACAGGCTTAACCAGGATGACTCTCAGTAATGCGTGACCTAATATACGTACTGTATATATGCTACAAATGGTTGTGACAGCCGAGTAATAACGGTGTCTTAAAGAATTCAATACTTTCTTGGCATGCATGTTTATGTTCCATATAATTCATACACTTAAGGATTTGCTAAGTGATCTCGTTCCATTCCTTTCCTTTGAAATATGATGCTGAATGTTTTATAAGAAATGCATGTTTAATCTGTCAGAAACTGTCCATAGAAAATCCTGAATCAATGTGAAACCTTTTAATTAAATGTAAAGCAATTTCTGTACCGCATTTTATGATGAATGTTGCATGAGGGGCTGTTGCTTTTATTGACTCAAGCCTCTATGATATTCTGGACTTTAGATATCATCTTCAGCGTAATTCTATGGGATGTGTATGTGTGTGTGAACATCATTAGCTTGATTGTTTAAAAATGTAATACTCCACCTCTTCAAAAGGATGAGGGCTCATGATACATATTAACCGGAGGCATTGTTTGTAATACTGTGTATCAAGCACTGAGGAAGATCTGGAGCTGTAATTCAGATATGATAATAGGCGTTTTTTACTCTTTCTTTTTTTTCTTTTTTTTCTTTTTTTTTGACATGTGCTTTAAGCGGTAGACCATCACAGCAGACTGGGCCATCTGACCAATCAAAGCAGAGTAGACCTATCACAGCAGACTGGGCCATTTGACCAATCAGAGCAGAGTAGACCAATCACAGCAGACTGGGCCATCTGACCAATCAGAGGAGGGTAGACCAATCATAACAGACTGGACCGTCTGACCAATCAGAGCACAGTAGACCAATCTCAACAGACTGGGATGTCTGACGAACCAGAGCAGAGTAGGCTCGCAGAAAGGATGGGATTCGAGAGACTGAATCTTCGAACAAACCTTTTTCAGACTCTTTGAGCAATGAGGTGATGTGCAATGTATACTATGAGAAAATGAAAGTGTTTTTTGACCTTGGATGCATGTAATCCTATTGTAGGAGACCTCCAAAACAAAATTAGGAACCTTTAAAATAGCATAATAGGGCCACTTTAAGTTTTCCAGTGAGATCAGGTTGATATAAGCATGCTATCTAGCCTCTCCCCTTGAAAAATGTTGTCCCGCCCCAAACTCTAAGGTTAAGCCAGAAGATGGTATGTCAGGCTGCTTAAAAAACAAATCAATGTTTTGATAGCATTGCTGAACCACAGTGTTTACATTCTTCAGGAAGTCAACCACAGTATATTAATCCATTTTATGAGTGGATGTTACAGCCACTAAAAAGACCTTCAGTTGAAACTGCAACATGATAAACATCATCAGCTCTGTTTGCAAACCTCCGCAGGCTCTATAACTCAACAATAATTGCTTATCATCACTTTAGCATGAAGAGCATTAAAGCCCTCAATGACACATATTAGTACCATTGGCTAAGGTTAACAAGATTCGTCAAGAGTCATAACTCATTTGATTAAGGCTCCGAGCCTGTCCTCTAATAAAAATCACACTCAAAATAGACCTGATTAAAAAACTAATCAGACATCTTTTGATTGCCTGCAAATGCACTTTTCAACTGTTGTCATGCTCTTATAAAGGCATCACACTTTTCAGCCATTCTCCAATCCAGTATATGATACATCAATGTGTTACAGAGCCATTTAAGCAGAGTAGCACTGCCTGGCTCATCCACTCACAGTCTAGCACAACCCACCGTCCGGTTTAGATAATGAACAGGATTTTCATTAAAATACAAGTGTGAGTCATTACCTCTTACTGAACATTTGGCCATTAGATATAGACATCACACTGATATCAGTCACATCCAAGCCCTTCCCAGCATCCTCTGTCATTCTGCCATCCAGATTACAGTAATATTTTTCCCTGGGCTTCCCTGTGAACGCTTTGTGAAGACACAATCAAACTGAATTGACTGAATCGATCAAGACAGAACTAAAATTGCAAGTGATCAGTTACGCTATAACAATTTAGCTGTTTTCAAGCAAGCCACATACCAGCTGGCAGTAACAGATTTATTTATTTATTTATTATTATTTGTTTGAGATTTCGCAAAAGTGTGCTTGAGAGGAAAGGGTATTGTCTGCTAAGGTAAGCTTCACTGTCACTATTGCTCATTCTTAGGTTTGGGGATTTGAGCAAGTACTGTATGTTAGCAAGAGCGTAATGTGCCTACAGACATAAGACAAGGCAATTGGCAAGGAAATTCATTTATAAAGCACAATTAAAAACAACAGTTAGTTGACCAATGTGCTATACAAGTTTTTAAACATATGCAAAATGCAACCATACATTACACACCAATATTATACAACACAGACATCTAACTGCACAACATAACATTACAAAATACCAACATATTAATAAATAGGGTTCTACAAAAAAGCCAGGGAACAAAAGATGAATTTTTAAAAGAGATTTCAAAGACACCAGTGTGGAGGCTGTTCTAATATCCAGAGGTTCCAGAGCCTCAGAGCCATCACTGAAAAAGCACGGTCATCGCGTAATTCAGACCTAGGAACAGTCAAGAGTTTCTGGTTAGAGGACCTAAGTGATCAATACGGTGAGAATGGTTGTAACAAATCTGAAAGATAGGGTGGTGCAAGGCCATTTAAAGATTTAAAAACAAACAACAAAATCTTCAAATCAATCATTTAATGGTTTGGCAGCCAATGTAAAGAAGACACATTATAAGGGTAACATGGTCCCGTTTCCGAGATCCTGTCAGCAATCTCGCCGCAGCATTCTGGACAATGTGCAATCGTGACAAAGTGAACTGACTAATCCCTACATACAGGGAATTACAGTAGTCCAGACGTGAAGAAACATGCATAACTCTCTCGAAATCATAAAACGGCAATAAGGGCTTGAGCTTTGCCAACGTTCTAAATAGAAGGAAAAAAAAAAACAGATCTGACAACAGCATTAATCTGTTTGTCAAATTTTAACGAATCATTGAAAAGTACCTCTGATTGTTTTTTTGTTGTTGTTGTTTTTTTTTTCATGGATTTACCATAAATAGATTAGAGGGATAGTTCACTCAAAAATGAAAATTAGCCCATGATTTACTCACCCTGAAGCCATCCTAGGAGTACACTCACCTAAAGGATTATTAGGAACACCATACTAATACTGTGTTTGACCCCCTTTCGCCTTCAGAACTGCCTTAATTCTATGTGGCATTGATTCAACAAGGTGCTGAAAGCATTCTTTAGAAATGTTGGCCCATATTGATAGGATAGCATCTTGCAGTTGATTGAGATTTGTGGGATGCACATCCAGGGCACGAAGCTCCTGTTCCACCACATCCCAAAGATGCTCTATTGGGTTGAGATCTGTTTTAGTACAGTGAACTCATTGTCATGTTCAAGAAACCAATTTGAAATGATTCGAGCTTTGTGACATGGTGCATTATCCTGTTGGAAGTAGCCATTAGAGGATGGGTACATGGTGGTCATAAAGGGATGGACATGGTCAGAAACAATGCTCAGGTAGGCCGTGGCATTTAAACGATGCCCAATTGGCACTAAGGGGCCTAAAGTGTGCCAAGAAAACATCCCCCACACCATTACACCACCACCACCAGCCTGCACAGTGGTAACAAGGCATGATGGATCCATGTTCTCATTCTGTTTACGCCAAATTCTGACTCTACCATCTGAATGTCTCAACAGAAATCGAGACTCATCAGACCAGGCAACATTTTTCCAGTCTTCAACTGTCCAATTTTGGTGAGCTCGTGCAAATTGTAGCCTCTTTTTCTTATTTGTAGTGGAGATGAGTGGTACCCGGTGGGGTCTTCTGCTGTTGTAGCCCATCCGCCTCAAGGTCGTGCGTGTTGTGGCTTCACAAATGCTTTGCTGCATACCTCGGTTGTAACGAGTGGTTATTTCAGTCAAAGTTGCTCTTCTATCAGCTTGAATCAGTTGGCCCATTCTCCTCTGACCTCTAGCATCAACAAGGCATTTTCACCCACAGGACTGCCGCATACTGGATGTTTTTCCCTTTTCACACCATTCTTTGTAAACCCTAGAAATGGTTGTGCGTGAAAATCCCAGTAACTGAGCAGATTGTGAAATACTCAGACCGGCCCGTCTGGCACCAACAACCATGCCACGCTCAAAATTGCTTAAATCACCTTTCTTTCCCATTCTGACATTCAGTTTGGAGTTCAGGAGATTGTCTTGACCAGGACCACACCCCTAAATGCATTGAAGCAACTGCCATGTGATTGGTTGATTAGATAATTGCATTAATGAGAAATTGAACAGGTGTTCCTAGTAATCCTTTAGGTGAGTGTATATGACATTCTTCTTTCAGACAAATACAATCAAAGTTATATTAAAAAATGTCCAGGCTCTTCCAAGCTCTATTATGGCAATGAATGGCTGGATGACTTTGGAAGTCCATTAAAGTGCATCTATTCATGATTAAAGTGCTCCACACGGCTCATGGGGTTAATAAAGGCTTTCTGAAGTAAAGCGATGCGTTCGTGTAATATAAATATCCATATTTAAGACTTTATCGACTAAACTAGTTTCCGGCAGACGGCCGTACGCATCAACTTGTGCCAAAAGAGTAACACTTGACGCACAACGCAATGACGAACGCGGTTGCCTAGCCCTGTGTGTTTGAAATTGCCGTAATTTCGTTGTGCGTCGAGTTCAAGTGAAAAGACGAAAGAAGAATGTCATATACACCTAGGATGGATTCAGGGTGAGTAAATGATGGGCTTATTTTCATTTTTGGGTGAACTATCCCTAAGGGCATAAATCAAAATTAGAGGACTCAGATGCATTAGGGGCAGTGAACACAATAATCTTGATTTTACATTAATTTAGATGCAAAACATTCACAGCCAACCAAGTTTTCAAGTCATTCAAACATGCAAGAAGAGGCCCTAATGAGTTACTTTCCCTCTTTACTGGCATATATATTTGTGTATCATCAGTGTAACAATGAAATTATACTCCATGTTTTTAGTTGTTTTTTTTTTGTAGTTTTTTTCAAATAGACCCAATTGGAAGCATTTATAATGAAAACAAAATGGGACCCAAACTAGATCCTTGGGGAATCCCACATATAAGAGGGGCCGAAGATGATGTAAATTCACCCAAGGCAACTGAAAAACTTCTGTTAGTTAAATAGAAATCAAAATACCTCAAATCATGTTTCTTACTGAGGAGAAAAATGCTATTACTTTTATAGGCAATCAGATTTATGATTTTCACCTAAAAAAAAAAATAAAATAAAAAAAAACGTCTCAATACACTAACAATCTTACAGAACACCCTAGCAACCACCTAGAAATGCACTAAAACATTGGTAGAGCTCAGCAAGCTCTGGCAAACACCCACAATGCTCTAGAAGCACCCAAGCACCACTCAAAATAAAAATAAAAATACTGTGTAAGCATACAGACAGGAACACAGATTTTCAGATGAGTCAAGAGGTCTTTTGACTGTTTGAGGTCCAAAGGTCCAGTAAAATACGTTTGCAGAGTGTTTTTCTTAAATCACAAAACGATTGACCCTTATGGTCTGAGGGGAACATCATCTTTTGCAGAATATATTTTTTTTATTCCTTTAGAATTTGGTTTGAATTGGGATTAAAAATCTCCTTTTTGTTCTTACAAGCAGATGAACTAAAGGTCACCTCTTCATGGTTTGATCAGACTGTCAGTATTGTGCATTTAAAAGGGCATGGCATCTCAGCAGAGAGTCAGGCCCTACTATCTCATTCCCAATCTGTGCACTCCATTTCATTCACAGTGGGCTCATGTCTTGCTCATGTAATCTCATCTGCGCGGATAGCCCACCCTGCGACATATGGGCCTCCTTCAAAACAGCGAACCGTGACCGAAACCTAGAAATGAAAGGGCTCGCCACAGCCCTCGCTTGAATGTGACCTTTGAATCTACTGTCAGTCAGTCACTTTTATTTATTTATTTGGATATGCATGGCTCTTTTTTTCTGTGCATGCACAAATGCATTTATTGTGCATCGCTAAGAATATAATTTGTATCTTTTTACTTGGTACTTTTGGAGTTCACTGTAAAGCTCCTTGCTGACAAATCTCAATATGAAAACCGTTCCAGCACAGATTTGGTTCTGAGTCCCGGCGGACACCATGAAATGTGGTTTTATTTAGAGAGCATTCCTGAGTCGCACTGAGAATAGCCGTGAGATTATACACGCATCCAAGAATTGTCATTCAAGTGTGCCCATTGTTGGCATCAAGGACATGAACATCATCATAGAGAGAAATTGTGTGTCAGCCTCCAGACATCAATAAGGCACAATTAGAGATTACCAAGGCTTTCTGCTTAATTCATCTTTCCACCATTTTGACATTGCTAATTGCTAATTTTGTTTGCTACTTGTCATTCAAGGGATGATTTAGATCTGAAGTGACCCATGGTACACAAATCCCCCTGCGGCGAGCCGAGGTCAAGTATCTTGTTGGAGGGTAGGATGAGGAGAAAGCAGGTGTGTGATCTCAGTAATTCTCATTTCAGGCTTCAGAATGAACCTGCAGCTCTTGCGTTAACAGCTGACATCCTGAAATATAGTCCATTTAGTACATCAAACATCACTGAATTAGCCGTTTAGAGCTGGAAGTGCAGGTGTATTTGATTTTAAAACATTTCACTGTGTCATTTTACCCTGAAACTTTTTTGCTTATTAATTTAAAGCGTGACACAGATGTGACCTTGAACATCAAGGCTGCATATTGGTTTATCTTTTTTTTTTAAAAGAAGAAAAAAAAGTCTTATTTAATTATGAAAGCTATAACATGTAAGTCTGTTTGATAAGCTATGCTTCCATTTTTGAAAGAACTAACCCATATATCAGATTTAAGAAAAAACAGTGCCATCCAGTGGTATACATTTAGCAATTTCTATATGGAAAGATGTGGAATTCATGAGATGAAATGACCACAGTTTATATATATTTATATATTAGATGCTATTAGATTGTGTGTTAATTATACAGTTTAATAGACATTTTTATATATTATTTATGCTGTCCTTGACTTTATACATATTATATACTGTATGTAATTGTAATTAACACACAATCTAATAGCATCTCACATGAACCGTTATAAATAAATTCAGAACTCACAGTATTTACATTTAGCATAATACAACATCAAAGTGATTGTAATGATCCCAGAGCTGTAGCATGTGAGGAACGCAAACACTAATATTCAGAGAGTTGAAATTAATTTGTTTACATCAGTCACAGCTCTTTGCTCACCTTTAATGAGTTATTATAATTCGTTTGCAGCTTAACGGGTCACTATAATCAAAGCAGTGCTAATTACTGTTACCTGTTGTTCTTTCTGAGCGCCGCCTTTATCTCAATAATTGATAAATGTGTGCCTGCTAAAGTGTGGTATGTTCAAAATACAGGATAGATTACCTGTAATCTTGGATCTTTTTTTTAACAATGATAAAATATTGAAGTTGAACCTGTAGCAGCAGAACAGAGTCATAGAAGTGTGTGATGCAACGAGACATTCAGTTCACTTCAAATGCTTTTATATAGCGCTTTTCACAATATGAAACTTTCAAAAGCAGCTTTACAAAATCCCCAGAGGAAAAGCCAAAGACACCAGTGGCAAGGACAACGCCGCTCAGGTAAGATGAGGAACAAGCAGACTCAGCTGGGACAAGCCATCTCCTCACGGAGGAGCAAACTGGATCTTTAATAGTTCACCTATTCATTTGACAGTCAATAAATGTAATGCAGATTTGTTTTGTGTGTGTGTTGTGCATTGTTACACTTAGAGAAATCCACCATGGAAAAATGTAAGATTTGATCTTGTCTAGGAGGAGATTTAAAGACATCTTCAAAGTGAATATGATATCATATTTTGAACAGTAAGATGTTTAATGTGGCTGAGCAATGGTGCAATGCATTAGTTACAGCTCTCATTTAACTCACATAGGAATACAGTGTTGTGTTGTCTTGGTCACGTTAACAATGCTGTTAAATGCCTATTGCGTGTTTAATGGCAAATTAAAAACACATGATATAAAATGATGCAAGCTGCTTTTCTTTGATCAAAAACATTGTTTGTCTGCAGTGCATTTATGTTTGTTTTTGTCTCAAAGCATTTCAATTCCCTCATGGGTTGTTGTCTTGTCGGATGTGTGCACGCTAGGAAATAATCTACATGTTGTATATGTATATTGTATTTTTGGTCACATAACAAACATTTTTTGCAGTTCCCTGAAAACATGGAGCGACTCACACACACACTTCTTCCTGTTGTGCAGTTATTGGTGAACAAAGAATCAAAACGTTGATGGACAAGTAACAGGGCTAAAGAAATATAATTTTGAATTTAATAATTGGCTCTCATTCAATTAATAAGTGTGATTTTGTGCATCACATGATGTTGAGTGCCAGAAGAAAAATTCTAAGAGATTCTAGTCCAACACAAAGTGTAATTAATTATACATATTTATCTTAATTATGCCCTGATATGTAGAAATACATTTTATTATCTCGTTTTAACTCATTGTTTATATTCGTAAACCAAGTTAAACACTCTCAACACTCATTAATATATATTTTATTTTGCCATAAAGCCAGGGCTCTAGAGTGCGACCAATTTGGGCGCACATGCGACCAAATTTTGTAAGGGTGCGACTAAAATTGTTCCTAGGTCGCACCGGTGCACCTAACGTCCTCGCATCCGCTGCCTCTCCACGAACTAAGTGTTTGTTCTCCTTTGACGGAACTCACACTCTTCTCTCACGCTTAATGAGTGATGACGGAGGACAGAATTAAACATTCAAACGTAGCCTGGTTACACTTAAGGTCTGTGATATTAGCAGGGGCGATTCTAGGATTTTCATTTTAGGGGGGCTCAGCCCCCAATGAGGGTATGATGTAAAAAAAAAAAAGGTTAGTTTATGGTCTAATGCTCATTATTAAGTAGTTTCATTCATTCATCCAGTAACATGCATATGGCACGGTTTTATAATCACTGAGGTACCGAATGTGAGGTAGTTAGGGGGGTTCGGGGGCATGCTCCCCCGAGAAAATGTTGATTTCTCTGATCTACATATGTGCATTTTAAGATGTTTTGAAGGCCAAAAAAATTGGATGACAATAGCTTTAAAACCATGTGCGGGCAGCTGTTTTTTTCTCACCTCATCAGCATCACACTCTTTTTCTCTTTGTTTTTATCTTGCTCTGTCTTTTCCCCTCCTAAAGCTGAGCTTTGACTGATACAGGCTTTTAATTTTTGTCTGTCAGTGAAGAAAGTAAACATAGGGTCAACTGATAGGGTCAGACAAAGCTACCAGGAAAGCTAGGTAACTAAGTCCATCTACAATGAAATATAAATTATTTATTTTATTTTTTAAGCTTTTTAGCCTTTGTAATCAACAATACGGTTGGTTATTCATCAAGTCACCCCGTGAAAATCTATTTAATTTCAAATCATTTAACTAACCAGCTAAACGTGTATTAATGTAACTGTCTATTGGCAATATGATTAATCTGTTCTATATTTATTTCTATTTATTAAAAATAACAACATGAATTATCAATTTGCCACTTCTATAAATCAAGTGCTTAAAAGAAAAGCACAAATCCCTTTACTCTACTCTTACTCTAATATATGTAGGCTATACACTTCTACTGATTCATTATTACTTAATACAAAACTATATTTATTAATACAAAACCAAATAACTCCACATGATGTTTCTCTCTCAAGGCCATCTAGTGCTTTCAGACAATGATGTGTCTTTAATCATTTCTGTGCATGGCAGCATAATGTAATAACGAAATACAAAATAATATGTTTTAAAGTTTAAAAAGTAAATTAAAATAAATCATGATCGTTTTCTAAAGTATGTTTTCATGGGTGTTAATCGCTTCATTTTTGTTTTGTAGAAAAAAACAACTATCACACTGATAAGGGCTGAAGGTGAACGCAGCGAAACGTATTGGTATTGGAAGAGAAACCGAACCGTCCCGTGTTGCTCCCAATGCTCCAGTAACATTACATTATGTAAACTGCAATGCATAAATGACAAAGAACTGCACCGATGCAGATGTAATATCATAGCAATCTATCAATAAATGCACTCACGACACACCTCGCTCTGCTCGGCGCCCCTGCAGATTGAAAAATGCGCTAAATCCAAGCAGACTCAGATAAGGGGAGGAGCCGAAACTTGACGCAGCTTGCCGCCGTTTCAAATGAGTTTTTTAAAGGGGACTGAAGCGATAAAAAATATATTAATCAAATATTTTTTAGGGGGGCTGGGCAGAAGTTTAGGGGGGCTGAAGCCCCCCTAAAAAGGGCCTAGTGACGCCCCTGGATATTAGTCTGATTTTATTTTAGATTTCGGCTTCCAAAGATTATAAAAAATAATATATTGAGGTAAAACCATTAAAAACTATAGCCGCATTCTATCTAGTGCAACTTCTTCTCTTCGCAGCATTACACTGTCATTTCTCCCTAAAACTCAAACCTAACGACAGAATCAGCACGATCGGTGATTGTTGTAAAATGCAGTCTAGCTACTGTTGCTAACTTGCGAGACGCGTTAAATAATTAAAAGAGCTATTAAAAGCACAAAATCTGCGCAAGAGATGTTGTTCGCAAGGCGGCACGCGCTCCGAAACCGAAACCAAGACAAGCAAATTATAGCCTACTTTGGGTTTAATGTGCGTGTCTAAACGATCAATCGACACAAAAGTATGTCAAAATGACCGGCTTGGAGATTCACTAAAAACAGTTTATGTCTTAAATGGACGTAGTTATGGAAATAGTTGGGAGAATATGGTGCATCAGATCAATAGCAGATCTGCACTCGGTCTTAAAGGGGCCGCAGTCTATTAAACATGCGGACGATTGCGCCATTACTGCGAATCAAACAACAAGAGAAAAATCACTACAAAGCTCTTGAAAGAATAACTTCAGCTTTATTAAGCATTAATCTATTTATGAAAAATTATGCAGTGTTATTTTACATTTGATTACTTTATTAGATTTCTTTTTAGACTAATATATATATATATATATAAAAACAAAAAGAACCGATAAGAATACAGTTAAAGTACCGGATCGATAAGCAGTATCGGTAAGAGTAGGAATACCGTTAAAACCCTTTACTCCCCGGTCAATGCTCCGACAACAGCCCAGACATGAAGCTACTTCAGCCACCATTCTCCCCAGTCCCTGGTAAGATGCCAAGCCCTGGTCTTTCGTCGGAGATGGCATCCGACTCAGAGACGGAGGTAGAGCCTATACCGCGCCTGAGCTAGAGACTCAAAATAGTTAGTTTGGCAGCTCAGTGAAGCACTTTAAAAAAAAAAATTATTTATTTTTATTTATTTACCTACACCTTATTCTTGTTTAAAATCATTTACATAATATGAATGTATATAGAGCGTGATAAAAAGGTGACCTTGGAATTGTGGCGTTAAAGGTGACGCGAGCCGAGAAAAATTTTCAGTGCACCCAAATTTTGTGCTGGTGCACCTAAATAAAAAAGTTAGGCGCACCAGTGCAACCAAGGCAAAAAGTTAGTCTGGAGCCCTGCATAAAGCACATTTACAGGTTTTCAAAATAATGTATTTATTTAAATACTGGCAATATAATCTGACACTATTCATTATATATTATATTTAGTAAATTAGAGCAATATTACAATATATAATATAATATTATATTATATTGGGTAAAATATTCCTGGAAATGAAGAGTTTGTCCACCATGGTCCACAAAATTAAAGTTAATATATACTGATTATTAATATTGTTAATATTAATACCCACATACTGTGTGTATATGAAAATATATTAGTAATTCAAACTGACACATGAAGTCTATTATTGGATTTTTACACTTAAAGCACTCATTAATTTCTTTGGTTGCACTTTATTTTCATGGTCCATTTTTAGACATTCTACTAACTTTGCAACTACATGCCAATGTATATACTGACCCTAACCGTAACCATAACTCTTAACAGTAATGAGAGCTTGTGCAATTCAATTCATGCAATTCAAAAACTCAAACAAAATGTATAGTGAATTCTTAATTCAGTTCTGAATTTCGTACAGATAAAGTTCACCAGAAATCTCCAAGAGTTTTGAACTTTGTGTAATAAAGTGAGTGCATCAATCCAGTGATATTATTTATAATTAAAAATTGTTATAACTGCTAATTATAACTTGATATAACTTAATTTGTTATAACTCCGCTAATTGTTATAACTGAGTTGACGACATAAAAATATAAATAAATGAATCTGTTCATTTGCAAGAACCGTCCAATCGGGCTCCTCTCTGATCATCCTAACCTTCCTCTACATTACAGCGGCCCTCAGGTTCGCAATCAAATTATTATGTTATAGCCTATGTACATGTAAACATATACTGTACACTTTAACTATTTACACAACAGTGGCCAATTTCACGAAGCTGGTGTCAGTGGCTACCCAGATTGAGTTTACAAGAAAAATAATGATCTAAAAACAGAACAGTTTTTCCTTTGTGTTTTTGAAAAAATGTATTATGCAGGCCAGGCCAGTAATTGGCAATGTCACTGTTGTTTTGGACGGCACTGTTTTCACAAATTTTCAAGAACATGAACTGTTTTTAGCCGTGTTCAGGTTCACTATAACCTGCACTGGAACAGGTTTGCTAACCGAAACTTGCTAACACTTAATAATAACTGCATGCTATGAATCATTAGTTAAGCATTAGTAAATAGCTAATTCATAATTACTAATACTAACTACCTGAATTAATAATGAATTACAGTAAGAATACATGTTAATAAACAGAGTAAATAACTATATGTCTAAATACTAAGATGTATAAATGTACATTAGTACATACACTTTCTAAATTACCTTATGAACCACCGACGACAACTAAATAACTGGTTAGTAAATAATGTAATACATAATTTAGAAATGATACATTTATAAAGTATGAAAATACAATTATTAAACACATTATAGATATGCTTAAAAATCTAAAAGAAAATATGAATAGCTGTATTTGTAAACTGCTCATTAATGTATAGTAATGCTTTATAAATGATGAATTAACTATATACTAATGCTTAACTAATTATTCATATGTGACCCTGGATCACTAAGTCACATGTCGCACGGGTATATTTGTGGCAATAGCCAACAATACATTGTTTGGGTCAAAATTATCGATTTTTCTTTTATGCCAAAAATCATTAGGATATTAAGTAAATATCATGTTCCATGAAGATATTTTGTACATTTCTTACCATAAATATATAAAACATTCATTTTTGTGAGTGAATGCAGCATAGTCGCGAACATAAATGGACAACTTTAAAGGAGATTTTCTCAATGTTTCGATTTTTTTTTGCACCCTCAGATTCCAGATTTTCAATAGTTGTATTTCAGACAAATATTGTCCTATCCTAACAAACCATACATCAATGGAAAAATTATTTATTCAGCTTTCAGATGATGTATAAATCTTTTTTTTAATAAATTTTTTATGACCCATGTGACTGGTTTTGTGGTCCAGGATCACATATGTCAGTGTTATTGTTTGGTCTCAAGATGCAACCAGAAAGGTTTTTTTTTTCTTTTCTCTAGGGCACATTTATAAAAGCTTCTTAGGCCATGTCCACACTAAGGCTATGTTTACACGGAAACAATCTGAAGAGAAAACGCAAAAGTGGCGTTGCCTTATCACTTTTTATTCTGCGTGTAGACGAGCGTGCATATGGTGACGCAAAAGTGTGTGAAATTCGATGTAGTATGCACTCCAGGCGGCTAGGTGGCAATGTGAAGCACTGCCACACAACAACTCCAAGTCCACGCGCCTGCGTACAACCTAGCAGTCTAGCAGACTTTTGCGTTTTTACCCTTTAAGGCCATTGCACACTGAGTCCGAAATTCGCATCCGAAATTTTCGCACGTAAAAAAAAAAATTCGACCTCACGTTATGTCAATCACGCTTGCACACTGTCTACGAAACTTTCGTCCGTAATAAAAAAATTCGGATCGGGTTCGATTTTCTGCGTTTTTCGCATCCACAGCCAGTATTTTGAGAGGTTTTTTGACAATTCAAAGCCACCGTACAAGCGAACGACAAAATCCAGAGTGGCGTCTGACCATAGACAGTATATAAACGCGTCTGACAAGCAGACAAGTGTCTGTCACACGCCAGCCGTGTGTGTGTGTGTGTGTGTGTGTGTGTGTCCCCGTGTGTCCATACCTTAGACATACTGCCAGTCTGTTCAGGATCGATTGGTTCACGGAAATTGGTGGTCTTCTTTTTAATATGTGGCTCCAGTATCGCTAGCAAAGCATGAAACTGTTCCACTGACATTCTGAGGTAAATTTTGAATCGCTCGGGATAATTTCGCAACTTCTTGATAAGGAGGTGAAACTCTCCTTCCTCTCGGCGCAATCTCAGGATTGGATGGACCCAATATTTCCTCTTTCTTTTTCTCTTTTTAAGAAGAAAGAGGGCAACAAAATCATCCTCACTGCTTGACGAATCCAATTAGAATTGTTTGCGTTTTTTTCCGCAAAGGTTTAATAAATACGCATCGGACTCAGTGTGCAAGGTTTCTGTGCGTGACGAATTTTAAGGCTGACGAACACGAAAAAACGCATACGAAAATTTCGGACTAAGTGTGCGATGTCCTTTAGATGGGAACGTGACGGTGGAGCATTTTTAAGATTTCCACTCTGGAGGATTTTTATGCGTTTTTAAGCCCCAAAAACGCCGTCGCCGTCTAAACGAAAGCCACATCTGATCAAATATTTTTACGTTTTCACCCGCGAGCGTAACAATATGTACAAATATTTTATCAGATGTGCCTTTCGTTTAGACGGCAACGGCGTTTTTGGGGCTTAAAAACGCAAAAAACTGAAACCACCCCATTTTTCTCTCCGTTTTGGCCTTCCGTTTTGGAACACTGAGACGGCGTTTTTATTAATGAAAATGAAGCTTTTTTGAAAACGCTGTTTTCACGTTGTAGTGTGGACTGTGAAACCGGTGGTATTTAAAAACGATGAGGTAAGTTTAGTCACATGACGCATATTGTACCAATAGATATTCATGTTTATACCAGTATTGTGCCTGTTATGTGCTATTCACTTTCACACTGTTGCTAAAACAATTCTACATTGCACACTCTTCATATCACAGTCCTGCAAAGATGACAGAATTTACTCACATTTGCTGTCCTGCGGCAATACATGAGAGCCGTTGCGTTTTAGACCAAACATATGGTGACTGCGTGCAGTGGTGTAGTCTAGTTTTTTGTAGTGAGTATACTCTAATATAACACCCCCAGACCCCCCCCCCGCCGCATACTCACCCAGCCCAGAGCGTCACCCCATAAGCACCACCACACTCACTAATGCATACAGTATGCATCGACATGTAATTGAGAGCATTATGAAATACTAAGTGTTATCAACTTATTTATTTGTTATATGAATATGGTCCCTGAAGCACAGGTTTTATCAGTTGACAATTATCAACAATTTAAAATAAAAAAACATTATAGGCACAAATACAAATTTACTTTTAGAAATGGTGTTTTTGAAAAAAAAATTATTTTAAAATACATTTTACTGTGCAATTCCTTTCTAATTCATTTGAGTTAGACCGAACTTTTATTTTGGTGGGTTGTAGACATTTGAGTTTCTGTGTGTTTTAATAAACTATTATTATTATTATTATTATTATTATTATTATTATTAGGCCTGAAGTATACTCTGTGCAATAGTAATATATTTCTGTTATAATTTCTTCAAGTTATACAGAACTTTTATTTTGACAGGTTGTCGTAAAGACATAACAGTTTCTGTGTGTATATGAAACGAATGAATGACGATAGTTTTATCAAATGAAATGGTGAAATTCTCATCAAGTGACTCTCATAGCAGCTCTGCGATGAAATGCACATGTGTAGCCTACATCATGTCTCAATACAGTGAAACTGAAAACACCACGAGCGTGAGTCACGCGTGCTTCTGTGTGTGTGTGTGTGTGTGTGTGTGTGTGTGTGTGTGTGTGTGTGTGTGTGTGTGTGTGTAGTGGAGCATACACTGAGCGCTCATTCCCAGAGACGCGTAGAACAATTGCAGTCTCTTTTAGCTTTAATATTCATAGACACTAGTCCATATCGAGATTTGATTCATTGTACAGCCCTACTTTTGATTTATTCATTCAAAAATAGCCTAATTCCGTGACGTTCTGCTTTATATAGCAAGTTCCATTTGTGACTGGATTCCGCGATTCGATCCGTCGCTTCGCAAACACAGACGGGGTGAATTTATGAATGAAAGTGTGAAAGTTCTGACACAAAACGAAGTTGATACGTATCCTCACGCTTTTTTTAAGTGGGTATACGCAAATCCTTGGCCTTTTCTAGTGGGTATACGGCGTATACCTGCGTATCACGTAGACTACACCACTGACTGCGTGCGACCTGGACCACATCAGTGAATGGTGAGATATTTTACTACATAAAATTATCCTGTCAGAAGAATTGCACAATAACTGAATTATTTATTTTTCCATCTGAATCATATCAGTGATCTCTTATGGGTTTTACGCATACGCAGTTAAAGGGATACTTCAGGATTTAGCATTAAGCTTTGTATTAGTAGAAAACCTTTAGTATTTTCGAATTACTGTCCTTTCCACCCTCATATCCCCCTGAGATGAGAGATTTATGTATTTTTTGTCTGTCTAGAAAGCTCCAAATTCAAAAATAATTTCACATTTCTTCTACATAAATGACCCATTTTAAAAACACATTCATCTTTCCAGAGGTGAAGTATCCCTTTAAGGTGAATTTAGCGTTTTCAGGCGTTTTTCAAAAGTTTCTCATCCACACTGAAACCTCTGAAAACGCCTGAAAACGCTAGTGTGGACGGAGAGCGTTTATAAACGAAAACGCCGTTTTCAAATGTATCTGGATTAATGTACACGTAGCCTTAAATATCCTTATTTAACTAAGGCCTAATCCTGGCTTAGGCCCTGTTTACACGAGAACGCTTGCGGGTGAAAACGTAAAAATATTTGATCAGATGTGCCTTTCGTTTAGACGGCGACGGCGTTTTTGGGGCTTAAAAACGCAAAAAAGTGAAATCACCCTCCAGAGTGGAAATCTTAAAAACGCTCCACCGCCGCGTTCCCGTCTAAAGGGTAAAAACGCAAAGGTCTGCTAGACAGTGAAGGTTATGCAGGTATGCGCAGGTATGCGCTACATCGAATTTCACACACTTTTTGCGTCACCATATGCACGCAGATTTCCCCCCCCCATAACGCTCGTCTAAACGCAGAATAAAAGTGATAACGCAACGCCACTTTTGCATTTTCTCCCTCAGATCGTTTCCGTGTAAACAAAGCCTAAATCTAAGCCCTGTCCGTGAAACCAGGCCTATGACTTTTACTCAAGTAGTATTGTAATTGGTGACTTGTAGCCATTTTTCCTCAAGTATAGATCTGAGGTACTCTTTACACCTCTGACATCATTCAGTCCTAATACATTCTTAAAGTGCATTTGTTGCAGTACCCAATGCAGTTTTTTTTAAGTTATAGTAGTGAATTCATCTTTCTGCATTCACTTACATTATATTAAGTGCCCTCAGTAAAAGCATCAAAGTTGTATACATGATTAAACAAACAGGAGGACAGCAAATTATAAATGTCTTAAATGATTTGGTGTTTGGTGAGTGGAGTAAACAGTTTTGATGAATGTGTTGTACAGCATCCTTTGCTCAATCATTTTCCTGCTTAAATGGAGCAATTTGCTTGTCTGTGTGCAATCTGCAGACGCTGGCCTCTGATAAAAATAGAAAGTGCATCAACAAACTCACATCATCTTCCAGCCTTCCCCTCTTTCTCTTCCCATTTATCTCTCAATGTTTAGAAATGACAAACAAAGTGTGACTTGGGCAAGTTATTATGAGACATTGCAGTTGTAATTAGCATAATGAATCTTGTTAGAGACATGTGGTGACTGGCATTTATTGTTTTCAAATGGATTTACCATGGTGTCCACCTTTCCAATATTTATCATCACTCAACAACAATACAGTGCACAGAGGAACAAAGGAAGAAGGATTGTCTGCCTCTGTCTGAACAATAGTTTGCCCAAAATTGAAAATTTTATCATTCACTCACACATGTTCATTTGCTCGCTCCAAAACCAAAATGACTTTCTTTCTTCGGTCGAGCTCAAGAGACAGTTTCACTGTATAAGGATCAATACAACAAGTTTCCAGCGAACAATATTGAACATTAATGCACAGTTATGTAATTTCACTGTTATTGAGGTAAAGTTGTTTAGACAACAGTGATGCTGTGCACTATTCTCTCGTGACTCATAACTGATCATGACACGGCGAATTCAAGAGCTGAGGGAAAGAGTTTCAGTGAATAAACCTTAAATTACTCTGTTCTGGTGTGGAATGTAGTCTACCAGTATGAAACACTGTTATGGTGCTTTTATGGAGTTTTTATGGTTTATTCCCCCCTCCAATGATCTTGATCTGTTGATCTGACATCCAAACACATTCTGATCATTGGAACTTGGGCTTGTTCTGCTTCAAGAAGAGGGATTATTGATCTAAATACGAGTGGTTTTATATTATATGGGATGTATGTACTCATTGTATGTTTTGGAAATCAAAATAATAGGTTCTCATGAAGAGATTTATGCTTTCTAGCCATTTTGATTGTATTTTCTCCCAAAATGTTAACTAACCACAAACACCATCCCTCTTCTAAACACCTGTTTGTCTCCATCACTGCAAAATATTCCTTATTCATGAGATCACGAGTTTATTGCAATGACTAAAGATCTATTTTGAGGAACTTTTTGTTGCACATTTGTCATCTCACATTAATTTAGATTTTTTTTTTTTTTCAGGTTTCAGTAAGTGTTGAATATGTGAAAGGATGTGACATGAGATAAAAGCCCTCTTGTTGCAGGGGTTAAATGCCACCAGAAAGACAGAGGAAGATGCAAATGACTGCACTGCAATAAATTATTTTCCATATGTCGGTAAGGAATGGATTTGTTGTGAAGAATCAAAGTGAACCACATTGACTGCTATTCACAACAGATAATGGCAGAGAAAGCTATTTCACAAACGTTCTTGTGCCAATGTGCCACTGTATTGAGATTGAGCTGCCCTTGTGATGAAACAGGAATGCTAAAGATTAGCTCTCTCCAGGATTTAATGACCTCCTTCTTATAGAGGCAGGTGGCATTATGGGAAGGGATTTCACTGGACGTTAATGTTGGACACACACACACGGGTCATCAATATTTTTGGTACATAAATTTAAATATTCTAAAAAATGTTTATTGTCAACTTTTAGGAGTACAGTAGAATTTGTAGGTTCTGGGCTGTTCGAACAGTGACAAGAATAAAGGCGAGTGTTCAGGAAACCTGTTTGAAAGCAGTTAGTATTGCCTGTGAGACTTCATTTTAGACATTCTCGCATAAAAAGTTTTCTGTTCTCAGTTGAAAACGGTGTTGTGTAAATGTCCCCTTAATTAATAACTAATGTTTTTTACAGCGGAAATGAATCAACACTGAACTTGCTTAAACTGTACAATGGCTTTCTCCTAGAGCTGCTGTACAGCCAAAAAAAAAAAAAACTTTGTTGCATTATTTCCTGTTATCTCTGCAAAGCTGCTTTGAAACAATCTGTATTATAAAAGAACTATATAAATAAAGGTGACTTGACTTGACATTCTGTTGACTATAAGTATCTTTTCAACTCCATGTCAACTAGCAGTCATTAGAGTATTAGTAGACTTTCTGCCTAATATCTGCTATCTGCAAAATAACACTTTATTTTGATGCTCCCCAACAGACATGCTATAAGTAACTTTGCTACTACATGTCAACTTTTTCTACTAATCCTAACATCTTATTCTACTACCTTAACCCCAACTCTAACAGTCTACTAATTCTTAGCTAATCCTTTAACTCTTTCCCTGCCATTGATTTCCGTGTTTTCACTGTTATACGTTAGCGGGCGCTATTACACATCTTCTGAAAGATTACAGAATCTCCTGATCAAAACACAGGCGAAGAAGAAGAAGAAACAAGCGATGTCATATTGTTGTGTATTGAGTTACGGCTTAACCTGTAGAGGGCGCTGTATTGCATATTCACTGTGGATGCTAAAAAGAACGAAGAAGAGAGAATAAAGAAAACAAGTGAAGTTGATGCTAGCGTGTGGCTCCCGTCTGTTCTGCTGTCATTATTATAAGATAAAATACAACAAATTGGCGACGAGGATGGCGACTGCCGGTGTGCCTCTTCCTGCATTGTTCCTGCCATGCAGTGGACAACCCACTATCCCGTTCGATATGTGGATGAAAATGTTCGGGAATTACCTGCTCGCTATTCATGCGGAGGGGGATGACTGGCCCGACACGAGGAAGCGTGCAATTCTCCTACACTGCCTGGGCACCGAAGGCCAACGTGTATTTTATACACTCACGAACGTAGGTACAACCTATGATTCAGCAGTAGATGCACTGCGTGCACATTTCAGTCCAGCAATAAATGTCGTGGTGGATCGACACAAGTTTAGACAAAGAGTACAGAGACCACATGAGACTGTAGCTGAGTATGTTGGCGCGCTACGTGAGTTAGCTACAACGTGCGGGTTTGCTGGTAATACAGATGAAATGATACGGGACCAACTTATTGAGCACGCTAGCTCTGTAAGAATACGTGAAAGACTTTTAGTACAAACGGAGGCAGATCTCACTCTGGATAAAGCAGTAAAGTTGGCGTGTCAAGTGGCGACAGGACTGTGAAGCTTTGAGGGTATTGATGGACTCGATCTACTCCATCTGTGTTTTGATCATCGTTCTGAATCTGATCTGGATTTAGTCTTTAACAAACAAAGTGATTTTCTCAGCTTTTTGCTCAAAATTTAGCTTTTTTTTTTTAAAAATCAAAATTACCCACATTCATGTGTTGATAAAAAATAATACATGAAGCTAGAATAGATTCATACAACACAATATTCTGGGGGCCATGACACTTTTTTCAAAAATACTGGTGGGGAAAGAGTTATTAAGAGTTAGTTGACATGTAAGTGCAACATTACTTACAGTCAAAAGAATGTCTAAAGAAGGGGACCATCGAAATAAAGTGTAACCAACAGTAGGTGTAAAGCATTTTGTGCAGCTATGACTGCTACTACTCCATTGCCAAACAAGTGACCAGATACAGATTTTTGGTTTACCTCTAAAAGAGATGAACTGTACAGTAATATCAGTTGAGTGCCTGATTCCCTTCTTCCTAGAGCGGTTTCTTCTGACCTGACCACTGAGTGTATTTCTTGTTTGTGTGTTGTCTGCAGGGGGAGGAAACTCATAAACAATAGAACTGAAAATCCATCCATTGCCACATGCAGCACAGTGGGAATTATAGAGATCAGCCATTTCTGTAAAGAATATTGTATTCCCTATGGACAGCATTGTGCTCCTATTCCTGGTCATTGTGAAGAGCTTGCCTATTTAGGTAGAGACCCTACGATGACTGAGACTGAATCTTTCATTTTTGCTTCCAAATACACACAAACCCTCCTAGCCTAGCGTCACTGTGTAAACTGTAAACAGTTATGTAAGAGAACGTTAAGCTAAGCATCTATTACAATCCACAGTTTAACATCTTCCAAATGCCAGAGAAATATAGAATAATACCACTGCTATGGACTATAATGGTAATGGTATTTAAAAGTTAATCATAAAAACAGCAGCATCGAACAGCACACAGGAGATGCAGTCTGTTAAAGAGGTCTGTGGGCTGCTGCTGGTTTCTGTACAATGAATGCTGAGTATGTGGTGAAAGGAAAGAGCAAAAAGACAGCTTGGCAGGTTTATGGGCCAAGATAACTGTGGGAAAGACCATTAGAGTGAACTATGCTTACAGAATCTTGATGCTGAATATCAAGTGCCACGATGTGATGTTTCTGGCCGTGTAGCACCCGCTGCTCTGCAGATCCTTGAAGAATCCGAATTTTAGAAACACGTATATTTTTCAAGATCCCTTCTCATTTCAGTTTCTATGGCACATTGCGCACTGATTGAGTCGTGAGCATGTGATGTAGGTTTGCAAAGAGTCTATTATTAAAAGATGGGGCAATGCAAACTATTCTGAATCAAGTTTTAAAGGGGTCATAATTTGAGAAATCTAAATTTCCTTGACCTTTTTACATGTAAGATGTCATTGTGCTATAAAAACATCCTGTAAGATTTAGAACTCAAAACTTCCCCGTTAGTCCAAAAACAGCTTTTATTGAATCCAAGATCAGAAACTGACTCATTTCGGATTTTGTCACATTATGACGTAATAGTACAGCCTGGCAAGCCAGACCTACATCAAGATGTTAGGTCTGGCAACTCACCATAGACACGGCTCAATGCGAGGGGCGGGATAAACGGCTGTCTTTCAAATTCCCTCTGCACGCAATAGGACAGCGCTTCAACCAACCAGAGCGTTTTCCCAACAGCGGAGCTAACGTCAGTTGATAGATTCAACTTTTGAATCTGGCCGGCAAAACTACTAACACATCTTCCTTTTTAAGAATGACTCAAGTGCCGTTCTTTGCTCTTTTCTCAAAGAAAAACTTAACTCCAAGTCCTCCAGAGTCGCGGCCAAAGCCGATTCGAAAGACTGTTCTCCAGCAGCAGCCATTCTTTGTTTTCAAGTAGCAGGGAACCATCGCAACTCTGTCGTCATTATGTTAAGCCCGCCCCGCCTACTCTATACACGACGTGATTGGCCTGACCCAATTTAGGTTTTTCCAGCACTAAAGTCAACGGAGAGTTGCTAGACTACCCTGGCTGCAAAATACATTTTGCTGCCGCTAGGGTGCATCTAGATTTCTAGGCTAGTAATAGTAGAAGAAGATCAACGCCTACTTCTACATCATCACATCTTTGGCTCCGCCCACTGGCGCGTTAGAGAGATGACTTTTTTACACTGCGGATTCTTTGGAAAATCAGTCGCATTTTGGCACAGACTTTGCAAACAGTGTTTTATTGTAAGATATGGACCCGACAGTAATTCCACAACATGTAAGTAACTGTGTAACAGTTCCAACGTGTTTTCACTGTTACTGGCTGATTATAGTTGTTTTGTAATTATCCTCCTGGTCACCAGGGGGTGACTGTCTCATATAAGCAAGAGTGAGTGATGTAGCTGGTTAAGCCATGCTCAACTTGGGGATGGTTCACTTTTAAAGAAAGAGGGGTTTGAGTTAATGCTCAACTTTTATTCCTTCTTGTGATCATTAATTGAGGAACAGTGTGTTAGCAATGCTCATTGTAGGCCTTATATTTCATCAACTGTGTTTGTTTGATGTGCTACCCGGAATATATGCATTCACCACAGACTTTACACCAGTATCATCTCTTTTTCGTTTGGATTACTTTTGTGGATTATATTTTTTTATTTTTTTATTTTTTCTAACTTTGCCTTTGGAGACTACTATTTTTGTCTGAACGAGTTACTCGCTACGACGAGACTGAGGTCGTGACTGAATTGACTTTGAATTGATTTTTTGTGCACAGACAAGATTGATCATCACTGGATTACAAGTTCCTTATATTCATTACACTCACATTATCCATATTCTCATATTATCATTTTGTGTTTCCGTGTGTACATTTAATGGCCTGAGTTGATATTGAAAGACTCTTTGGACCTGTTTTTGGGGAATTGTGGGGTATTATTGCCTCATTTACCAATTTCAATGTTATTTAATGACATTATTACTGAAAAGTCTTGGATGGCCTTGCTTCTAAACCATCACTTTAGTAATGCAACCCATACAGTTTCAATGTCAAACCCTAATCCAGTATCAATGGACACTTCAGTTACAACCTCAGCAGATCTCCAACTTTCTCCATCAAGCAACAGTGGCTTCTCTTGCACAGCACTTTGGTCAGACTTGTGGCGGTTTTTAAATGTGCTTTATAAATTAATTAAACTTGAAACTTAAACTTGAAACTTAAACTATTCAAGGTCTTTAGGGCCGACAGCGTCTTATTTCAAAGGCTGTGGTCACATTGGTCAGATGTATACGTCATTGAGGATATCGCATTTCAGAAAAGCAGTCAATAAACCTGACTGATTCTTTGTGAGGCGCAATTACTGTTTTTATTTTTTACTTACTTTGAAATGTAATGGTTGTTTTCTGAAATGAGTCAGTCTGGATGACGCATGTGGCCAACAAATGCAACCTGTGGAGGTGCATACAAATGAGACACAGCCACTAGAAACTTCTAGGCAGGTGTGATGAAGCCAAACTCTTCAGGAAAGTGGCCCTCCATGAGCAGGACTAGGGTGCGTTTCCCAAAAGCATCATTGGCCAATTATGTTTGCAACTTCCATCGTTATCAGCAGGTCAACGAGTCCGTGTTTCCCGAAACCATCGATCCAACGAAGAACATTCGCAAACAGCATCGCAAAGTTGTGTGGTTGGAACGACAGCTCTCGACCTGTGGTTAGAAGCAGAGTTTCTAGTTTGCATGACATGTGGACTTAATAAATCCTTATCTTGAGCCAAATAAGCAAGATGACATTC
Organism: Leuciscus leuciscus; assembly: GCF_965113295.1. Taxonomy (NCBI): domain Eukaryota; kingdom Metazoa; phylum Chordata; class Actinopteri; order Cypriniformes; family Leuciscidae; genus Leuciscus; species Leuciscus leuciscus. Next base: position 39,339,668 of record NC_138732.1, read on the forward strand.
AGTACAAACTGTGTCTTTTATTTAGAATACATACAAATGTCATTTGCATCTGTTAGTTTGTCAAGAGATTTAAAGCACCGTTTCTGAAGAGTGCGCATGTGTGAACGTGCTCTGCTATGTAAAAACGAGCCTATGATTGAATCTGGAAATAAAGCAAAATAACTGAGAAAAATGAGAAATAGTCCTCAGATGTCATTTATATAAAAACATCTAGTGTTTATTCGAACTCAAACAGATTCATTAAAAGAGGTTATTACTCCACCACGTGCGTGACATCACCAACCAGCGTGGTTGAACGACCAATTTGCGACCATACGGTTTCGTGACTGGCTAGTTGATTTCTTCAACGATGCATCACACTACGGTAGTGAAGCAGCGAGTTACTTTGTTGTTCGGGAAACCCCTGGACAGTCATGGACTAGGAGCATGCCTAATTTTCACAACCAAAGTTTCCTGAAGGTTTTTTTTTGTTTTAGTTTTTAGATGTCTACACTAGAGTTCTCAACGGGTCGGGTCGGCCCGACAAACCCGACGGGACCCGCGGGTTCGGGCCGGGTTCGGGTCGAAAATATAAGCAAATGACTCGGGTCGGGTCGGACCTCGGGCTTAATCTTTTCCTGCTCAGTAAAAAAAAATTTTTTAAGAAAGTCTGGCTGCTGCGTGCAACGTGCATCATGGAGAAGGGCGGGGGCAGACGCCGCTGCGTGCACGCCTTTAGCCTGGAGAAGAAGATGGAGTTGGTGAAAAGTAAACTTGCCGCAGGTGAATTCACCGTCGCTACTACAGCCTATTTATATATTTAAAGTTTATTGTTTCGGTTGTTTGTATTGTTAAAAGGCGTGAACATTAAAGGTTGATTTGAATTTGCGTCTGCTGGTCATGATAATATGTGTATGAGAAAAAAAAATTCCGGCGTCGGGCCTCGGGCCGGGTTCAGGCAGATAATTCATGTTGATGTGTCGGGTTACATTGGGTCCGGGCTTTAAAAGCCACAGGCCGGGTCGGGTCGGGTTGTAATTTTCAGGCCCGTTGAGAACTCTAGTCTACACTAATGGCGTGTTCACACCAAACGCGAATTTAATTATTTGCGCGAGTAGATTACATACAAACTCAATGCAAAGACGCGAATAGACGCGAATTCGCGCCGGGCAGCGCGAATGACGCGAATTGGGCGACGCGTTTGCCGCGGACGCTCGATAATCGCCTCAAACGCGTCTTCCGCGCAAGTTGAAAAATTTCAACTCGAGCGGAAAATTCGCATGCCGCTTAGTTGCACAAGCCAATCAACGAAGAGCTCATTGATACGTCTGGTTACTATCACTGTTGTCGAAAATGGAGGAGCTAATTATTGAGAACCCAGACACGTCAGCGTTTGGCTTTCCTCCGTATTTGGGACTTCCACAACAAGTACAGAGCAGCAATATAATTTATTTCAGACATGACGGAAAAATTGTGGCAGAAAGAAATTGTGTTGATGTTGATGATGACGACATCTCCTTTTCGCGGGATATTTTTATTCACGAGTGACGCGAAAAACAAGAAAAACATCCCGCGAGTAATCTAGAGCGAGTAACGCGATGCGAATATACACTTCGCGTTTGGTGTGAACACGCCATAAGGCAGTAGTGTACCGCAAATAATCCAGCAAACATCATGTGCAAGCATTTGTATTGCCCTAAAACTTGGAAAAAGGATAAAATTTTTTTTAAAAAAGCTCCAAGCTCAACAGTTTGGAAGGTAGATTATTTTTGCACTCTCTCATTAATAACATTTTATTTCAATTAAAAAATTATAGATTCAACCATAATATATTAGGTAGATAATATATCATAAAGCTGTAATAGTGTCCAGGGTCATGGCCCCCAGCAACACATGGGCTTCAGGGGGTTTCTGAGTACACTAGAGCACAGATTATATATGAGGTGTAGTGTCTACAGATCAATGCATGGAAAGCAGATTCTTATTATGATTTGCAGGATGCAAATGCTTAGTGCTATGATGTTAAAAACAACACACAAAAAAATATTAATAATAACAATAATAATTTGCTCAAAACATTTGCTTTTGTCATAATGTCAATCTCCCTGTGTTGCCTTGGATACTAATCAAACCTGGGCCTCTGTTGTTGTTTATTTTCTAAAAATCCTCCTAGATTCATGAGAGGTTAAGATGAGGTTTGCCTGCAGCCCACTTTTAAATATTTGATTTGAAGTCAGCTGGTCAATCTTCAAAGCTCAGCCCAGCCTTATTGAAATTCCACCTGTACGCACAGATTCGAGAGAGAAAAATAAGCTTCAGTCAGCAACACCAAGAAAAGCTGTGAACGCTGTAAAAAATAATTAAAAAGGGTGTGTTATTTCTTTCTTTCTTATTTTCTTTCTTTCTTTAGCCACAGTAACAAACTGACATAGTGAGGAATATATTTTTTGACAAAATCACCCGTTACCAAGCGTAAACAGCGATTGGGTTTTACAGCGTGTGATCTCAGACTTTGATGCAAATACATACACTAAAATCAAATCACGCACAAATGAGCTTCTCTACTTTTTGTGAAACTGAATTCTTTATATTTGATATTACTGTAATATTCTCCATGCTGCAAAATCCTCATATGCTTATTCAACTATGTGTGTCACGGTTGTTGAATGCATTGGTTCCTTCTTGTCTCGTGTCTATGTTGTTTATGTGTGAGTGGGCGTTGTCCCGCTCACGTGTCCGTCAGCGCTCCAGCTGATAATCATCATCATCACAATCACTGTTCACAGCTGCGATTCATTTCCATTCCATATATATACTCACACCTTTCTCTGTTCCAGTGTCGGATTGTTTGTTGAGGTCCTGTGATTGCCGTGTCAGTGTTTCCGTGGAGTTGCCGTGTCTGTGTTCGCCCTGCCTTGTCTTCCTGCCGTTCGTGTTCTTCGTCATTGGTTTCACCGCACTCCAGCACCGGATTTAGGATTAATCACCTTCACTGCACCAGCGCACCACAGACCATCAAGTCCCTGCACGAGCCTGAGTCGCCACCTACCTGAACTGTTTGTGTTTCTTTGTGAGCCTAATAAACGCTTTGAGTATCTGCAATTGCTTCCGGTTTTGTTTACCATGACAGAACAATCCGACCATTCCATGGAAGCAGCAGGTGACGCCGCAGCAACGATGGATGACTTTGTTCGTGCAAGTATTCAAAGGATGGACGCTCAGGACCGCTATCAAGGAGAAGCGGCGCGCGCGATTCAGGCTCTCGTCACGCAGGTGTCCGAGCTGACCCAGCGATTTCAACAGCTGCAACCTCCCGCTGCGCCAGCCGCACCGCCCGTCCCTCCCACACCACCGATGCCCGCCTCCCAGTCGGAACCTCGTCTTCCGACTCCTGAGCCATACTCTGGTGAACCAAACTTTTGCCGGCCATTTTTGACTCGATGCAGCATGCATTTTGCTCTCCAGCCCCGAACCTTCGAGAAAGAGGAGTCCAAAGTGGCGTTTGTACTCACTTTACTGACTGGGAGAGCGGCACTTTGGGGGACGGCGGTGTGGGAAAACCAAGAGCCATGCTGTTCCTCGTTCCAGGAGCTCTCCTCGGAGATGAAACGAGTTTTCGACCGCGCGGTCGCGGGGAGAGAGGCTGCCAGGGCTTTATCTGAACTACGTCAGCGGGAACGATCAGTTTCGGATTATGCCATCGAGTTCAAGACCCTGGCGGCCGAGTGTCGCTGGAACGAGGAAGCGCAGTGGGATAGGTTCCTGCATGGGCTGGCCGACCGCGTCCAGAGGGAGATCTACGCCCTGGATCTACCCCCCTCACTCAACGAATTGATCAACCTGGCTCTGAGGGTGGACGCCCGACTAGCCCGGGTCGGACCACGCGCTCCACCCAGCCTGCCTCGTGGAGGGGTGGAACATCAGTGGTCCAGCGGCATGGACGCGGCCGGTCCCTCCGATCCCGAGCCCATGCAGGTGGGTCGAGCTCGGCTTTCCCGGGAGGAGAGGGAGAGGCGGAGATCCCTTGGCCTTTGCCTATACTGCGGGGGAGCGGGACATTTTGCTAACAACTGCCCGGTAAAAGGCCAAGCCCGATAGTAAACATGAGGCTACTATCGGGTGGGATCTCCGCCGAAAGGTCCTCATCTACATCCACCATCCTCCCGGTAAGACTTAGATGGTCTGTCCACGATCACCACTGCACCGCACTGGTGGACTCCGGGGCTGAAGGTAATTTCATGGATCGCACCTTTGCACTACAGTTTCAAGTCCCACTCAGAACACTTCCTCAGAGCATCACCGTACATGCACTCAATGGACAGTCTCTACCAACCATCTCCCAGGCCACCGAGAACATCACGCTCATCACTTCAGGGAATCATGCAGAGACAATATCATTTTTCATCACGGACTCACATCACACACCCGTTGTCTTGGGTCACCCCTGGCTCAATCTACACAACCCCCGCATTGACTGGAAACAAAGAACCATATCAGCCTGGAGCGTTGAGTGTCATAGTTCTTGTCTTGTGTCTGCCTGTTCTGTTGTCTCTGTTCCTGTGTTGCAGGAGGAAGCAGTGGATTTATCAAACGTGCCCGCGGAGTACCGTGACCTGAGGGAAGTGTTCAGTAAGTCTAGGGCTGCTTCTCTCCCTCCGCACCGTCCCTACGACTGTGCTATAGATTTACTGTCAGGTAAGTCTCCGCCTAAAGGCAAGATTTATTCACTCTCGGTTCCGGAGAGGGAGGCTATGGAGAAATATATTTCTGATTCTCTAGCATCCGGGTTCATCCAGCCTTCCTCATCTCCAGCGGGGGCGGGGTTCTTTTTTGTGGGGAAGAAGGACGGATCGCTGCGACCTTGTATTGATTACCGGGGGCTGAACAACATCACGGTAAAGAATACTTATCCTTTGCCGCTGATGTCTTCAGCCTTCGAGAGGTTGCAGGGAGCGTCCATCTTCACAAAACTGGACTTACGTAATGCTTATCATTTGGTCCGTATCAGGAAGGGGGATGAATGGAAGACTGCCTTCAACACCCCTAGGGGGCACTTTGAATACTTGGTCATGCCTTTCGGTTTGTCCAACAGTCCCGCAGTCTTCCAAGCGCTCGTCAATGACGTGCTGCGAGACATGATCGATCAGTTTATTTATGTTTACCTGGATGACATTCTGATCTTTTCCTCGTCTCTCCAGGAACACGTGCAGCACGTCCGACGGGTACTCCAAAGGTTGCTAGAGAATGGGCTTTTTGTCAAGGCGGAGAAATGCGCTTTTCATGCACAGTCGGTCCCTTTCTTAGGACACATCGTGTCGGCTGAGGGTATGCGTACGGATCCTGACAAAGTTAAGGCTGTGGTAGAGTGGCCAAACCCAGATTCCCGTAAGGCCCTACAGAGGTTTCTGGGGTTCGCCAATTTCTACCGGCGTTTTATTCGCAACTTTAGCCAACTAGCCGCACCTCTGACTGCCTTGACCTCCCCCAGAACTGCGTTCAGGTGGTCGGAAGCAGCCGAAACTGCTTTTTCCAACCTCAAGAGCCGCTTTGTTTCGGCTCCCATCTTGATCGCCCCTGATTCCTCACGTCAGTTTGTGGTGGAGGTCGACGCGTCAGAGGTGGGGGTAGGCGCAGTTCTTTCTCAACGCTCACCTTCAGACAACAAGATGCATCCATGCGCGTTTTTATCTCATCGTTTATCACCAGCCGAACAAAATTACGACATTGGCAACAGGGAGTTGTTGGCGGTCAAGTTAGCCTTGGAAGAATGGCGTCATTGGTTAGAAGGGTCCGGGGTACCCTTTATCGTCTGGACGGATCATAAGAATCTGGAGTACATTAGATCCGCCAAAAGGTTGAACTCCAGGCAGGCTCGGTGGGCACTTTTTTTCGGCCGTTTTGATTTTACTCTCTCGTATCGTCCGGGTTCCAAAAACATCAAACCCGATTCTTTGTCGCGTATTTTTGATCGATCCGAACACGCACCTACTCCCGAGCGTATTTTTCCTGAGACCCTAATTATCTCTACGCTCACTTGGGAGGTCGAATCGAGAGTCAAGAAGGCTCTAGAAGGGGTAACGCCTCCGATCCGGTGCCCATCGAACCGCTTATTTGTGCCGGAGGAACTACGTCCAGATGTTATTCGGTGGGGCCATTGTTCTAGTCTAGCCTGTCATCCAGGAGTTAGTCGCACCCTCTATTTGGTCAAACAACGATTCTGGTGGCCGCTTATGGCTCGCGACGTTCACGATTTTGTTTTGGCTTGCTCAGTTTGTGCTATTGGCAAGTCATCCAATCGACCCCCAGATGGGTTACTCCAACCACTGTCGGTGCCTTCAAGACCCTGGTCCCATATCGCACTAGATTTTGTTACCGCCCTCCCACCCTCCCAGGGTAACACGGTAGTTTTAACCGTGGTGGACCGATTCTCGAAGGCAGCCCACTTTGTTCCCTTGCCCAAATTACCTTCAGCCAAGGAGACAGCGGTTGCAGTCGTTAATCACGTCTTTCGGTTACATGGCCTCCCGACAGACGTGGTTTCCGACAGGGGTCCCCAATTTGTGTCCAAATTTTGGCGAGAGTTTTGTAGGTTGCTGGGGGCGACGGTCAGTCTGTCCTCCGGGTTTCACCCCCAGAGCAATGGTCAAACTGAGAGAGCCAACCAAGACCTGGAGAGAACCTTGCGATGTACGGCTGCCAGGAATCCTTCCTCCTGGAGTCAACAACTGCCTATGGTGGAGTACGCCCACAATTCGTTGCCAGTGTCAGCTACGGGCCTATCTCCTTTTGAGTGTAGTATAGGATACCAGCCACCGGTTTTTCCCAGTCTGGAATCCGAGGTCGCGGTCCCCTCCGCTCACGCCTTCGTCCAGAGGTGTCACCACACATGGACAAGAGCCCGTGAGACTCTCCTCCGTGTGCGGGCGCGCACCAAGGCCAAAGCCGATCGCCACCGGTCTAGGCCTCCCGTATACGTCGTCGGTTCCAAAGTGTGGCTTTCTACTAAGAACATTCCGCTCCGCTCCGTATCCAATAAATTGGCTCCTAAATTCATTGGCCCGTTTTCTGTCACCAAAATTGTCAGTCCGGTGGCAGTCCGCCTCAACCTTCCTCCAGTGTACAGGAGAATTCATCCGGTATTCCATGTGTCCAAAATCAAACCCGTTTTTTTTTCCCACATTAATCCGCCGACCCCGGTTCCCCCACCGCCGCGTCTCGTAGATGGGGAACCAACTTATTCGGTCCGTCGCATTCTGGACTCTAGGCGGAGGGGACGCGGATTCCAGTACCTGGTGGACTGGGAAGGTTACGGTCCGGAGGAGAGAAGTTGGGTTCCGGCTCGTGACATCCTGGATCACTCTCTTATCGTTGATTACAATCGACAGGTAAGGGAGTCTGGGAACGCCGTGAGGCGTTCCTAGAGGAGGGGGTACTGTCACGGTTGTTGAATGCATTGGTTCCTTCTTGTCTCGTGTCTATGTTGTTTATGTGTGAGTGGGCGTTGTCCCGCTCACGTGTCCGTCAGCGCTCCAGCTGATAATCATCATCATCACAATCACTGTTCACAGCTGCGATTCATTTCCATTCCATATATATACTCACACCTTTCTCTGTTCCAGTGTCGGATTGTTTGTTGAGGTCCTGTGATTGCCGTGTCAGTGTTTCCGTGGAGTTGCCGTGTCTGTGTTCGCCCTGCCTTGTCTTCCTGCCGTTCGTGTTCTTCGTCATTGGTTTCACCGCACTCCAGCACCGGATTTAGGATTAATCACCTTCACTGCACCAGCGCACCACAGACCATCAAGTCCCTGCACGAGCCTGAGTCGCCACCTTCCTGAACTGTTTGTGTTTCTTTGTGAGCCTAATAAACGCTTTGAGTATCTGCAATTGCTTCCGGTTTTGTTTACCATGACAATGTGTAGTCCTGCAAAATATGGGACAAATCGCATCCTGTATTGATTTGATACGGGATGTACCATGTTACTTTTAAATACGGGATGCTCCTGTATTTTACAGGATAGGTGGGAACACCTATAGTTTACGGGATAGGTGTGAACAATTTCATACCCTGTTTTTGAGACTGTCTTTGGTTCACTGCAGTTTTAAGGATAAAATACTCAGCAATGGTGTTGACTTATGAATTTGCACATGGTTTGTCATAAAGAATATTAAAAACACCACATAGACATATAAACAACATTAATTTACGGACGCGTTTCAGAATTGACTTCACTGACAGAAAGGAGGCAGAACTCGCATCATGTTTATTTTTCTTTATTTGGCGAAAAGCACAACACTTTGTTTTTATTATGAGTATACACAAAAAAAAATACACACTTAACAGGATCGATTGATGTGTAACACAAGCATATAAGATACAAATTAATATAATTTTTTTTTGCACTGATAAGGAAAAAAACAAGCCTATCGCGCCGGCGCGATAGCCGACCTCTGGGGGTTAAAAGCTTGATTTTCACCACAGGGGGACTTGAGAAAAAAGTGAGAAAATGGCCATTATTTAATCGTCATGAAATAAAAACTCACCATCCATTTAGAAATTGCATATTAAAGATCCATGTATGTTTTTTTTTTTGTTTTGTTTTTTGACCTTGTGATGTTTAACCAAAATGTCATAACTCAGGTTTCTAATGAAGCGTCAGACTTCTCTCTGGTGATGTTTGCAGTTCTCCAATCATTTATTCCTCTTAAACCCACTCCTGCAAGCTCACCTTCATCTGCCTCCATTTTTTAGAGCCACGCCCACATCTCAACATCCAATCAACAACAGTCACACAGAACCAAGACCCGCCCTACTTTTTTTCCCCCTATAATCCGTTTCAGGCGGATGTGTGTCACTATATGAAAGAAAAGATCTTTCACTTCCATTTCATCACGACTTTAAGTGCTTATTTCATATTAAAAAGAGGGCATTTACATAAAAGTATTAAAGCACAGTATAGGAATATCCAGTTAAAATTTAATGAGACAACAGGAAAACAGAGAAACCTTGACTAACATTATGAGTGGACTTCAGGGGTGAAATGTAAAAAAACATACACACAAAAAAAAAAACCCACATGATTTGACCTTCTTTAATTTTCTAAAGGAATACAAAAACAGACAATTAGTAGCTGCAAACAAATGCAACTGCCGAAAGAGTTCAACTGAAGTGAAAAGTTGGGGTTTCATATTTTGCAGTATCTTTCATATTTACAGTAAAAATGTGTGTGCTTGACAGCTGCATTCATTCAGTAGCTTCTGAGGCTATTCCAGAGACAACAGGCCACAGTGTGTGTCTTTAATCATCACAGTTTCCCTGAAGCCTGGACTCATGCTGGCTTTGATTCATGCATGAGGATTGCTCTAGTAAACATGTATGTCATGTACCACCACCTATTGTGGATATGCATTCCGTAATCACTGTTTCTGTTCAAGACATCATGTTTGAAACCAGTGGACTATATAAGCCTACAGTTTATATACTGATTCTCTTCAAAGGCAACTAACCTTCAAAGGTAACTAAACCCTAAACCAACTTTTTTTAGTTAATGATCTGTAAGAATGGGGCTTTATTAGTGCTGTTCATTGATTCGAGTAACTTTTTTGACATTTGGGTATAAAGTGTTTTAATTTTACAATATATGGTGTAAAAACGTCTGAGTGCTGCCCTCTTAAGGTTGAACGGTGGCTACTGCAGTTGAATTTTCCTATTGGATGTTTGCGGTGGCAAGTGACGTAAGCGGTGGCAGGTGACGTAAGCAGGTTCCAGCTCACCACGCCCCTGGTAAGAGCTCACCACGCCCTTGGATGAGCTAGCGTAGATTTATCTGTGTACAGTGGTCAGGATGGTACGTAGGTGTAGTGTTGCTGGTTGCAACAGCACTGCTGGACTGCATAGCTTTCCAGCAGACTTGTAAATTAGGCGCCAGTGTTTGCATGCACTTGGCCTGGAAGACCGTGAGTGTGAAACCTGCATTTTACGCGTGATTGCTTCTCCAATGCAATAGAGGTGGAAATGGGCTTCTCCACACAGCTCGCACAGTCGCACTGAAAAGCGCAGTGTCAAACGCTGCTCCTCCTGCATGGACTCCACCACCGCAAGCGGCGTCTTGATGTGAGTGATCATAATCACAATTTATGGTTAGGCTAAAGTTAATCCTCTGGGGTCGACAAACGCGTCGGCGCATTTTGCTGAATTTTTTCACATAGTGGCAAAATATGAATATGCCTATAGAGAGCTATTGACATCAACTCGATAAAACTCATCAGATGCATGTACTTTTCGTCGTCTTGCGACCCTGTGAGTCACTCTCCATTTTAGAGAGTCTGACAGCAGGTCTCAGGTGCACGCCCTTCCGCTCACGGTTCGTCCTCTCTATCTCCGCTGGGGTCTGCCCACTTTTCTAGCATTTTTCAAATATTGCCAGTGGGTGGAGTCAGGCTCTGACCAGGGGTTTAGTTACCCTTTAATGATGTTCACAATCTTGGTATAAGGCCTTCTTTGTTCCCTGAGCCACGTTCCCTCCACCACAAGGTTGTTTTTGCCAATAAGGAGTGTGAATCATGATGATATTGACCAGGAATTGTTATAATACATTTATAATAATAATACATTTTATTTGGCCGACGCCTTTCTAAATACCCAAGGACATCTTACATGTTTCGGAGGACATAAAAGAATAAAGAAATTAAAATATATTAAAATTCATTGTAGGCTAATACATGATACAAATAAAACAAATCAGAAAAGTGCTAAGACCGCCAGAAGAAAGCACTATAAAGAGTGTCAGGAGAGTTACTATGGCGATGTAGAAATAAAAAGTTTTAAAGATTAAAAGCTTTCTTAAAGAGATAGGTCTTTAGCAATTTTTTAAATGAAGTGACTGTGTCTGCCTGTCGAATGTGGGAGGGGAGAGCATTCCAAAGTCTTGGAGCAGCGCAACTAAAGGCCCTGGCCCCCATGGTGGAGAGGCGGAATTTGGGGGTGACAAGGAGGCCAGTCGAGGAAGAGCGGAGGGAGCGTGTAGGAACATATCCTGATAGGAGGTCATAAATGTAGGTGGGTGCAAGATTATGAAGTGCTTTGTAAGTGATGACAAGGGTCTTAAAATCAATACGGAAGTGCACAGGGAGCCAGTGTAGAGTGATAAGGATAGGTGTGATGTGTTCTGATGGTCTGATACCAGTGAGGATTCGAGCGGCAGAGTTCTGAATAAGTTGAAGTCTATTTATCAGCTTGGAAGGGAGACCGATGAGAAGGGAGTTGCAATAATCCAGACGTGACGTGACAAGGGCATGAATTAGGGTTTCAGTGCTGGCTTGTGTCAATGAGGGTCTAAGCCTGGAGATATTTCGGAGGTGAAAAAATGAAGTCCGGGTAAGTGATTTAATCTGAGATTTGAATGAAAGGGAACTGTCCAGAATGACACCAAGGCTTTTGACTTGCGTTGACAGAGGGACTGTGATCTCATCAATGGTTAAATTTAGGTTTTGCTGTTTTGAGAGAGAAGATTTGGAGCCGATGAGCAGGACTTCAGTCTTATTGGCATTCAGTTTTAAAAAGTTTGAGTTCATCCAGATTTGAATGTCTTTAAGACAGTTGCTGAGAGAGGTGGGTGGAAGGGGAGATGACGGTTTAGTTGAAATATAGAGCTGGGTGTCGTCAGCATAGCAGTGGAAATGAATTTTGTGGTGTCTCATGATCTTGCCCAGGGGAAGCAGATATATAATGAAGAGTAGTGGACCCAACACTGACCCCTGGGGGACACCCTGAGGCACAAACGCACAGGCCGATTTAAAGTGTTTGAGTTGTACGAACTGCTGACGATCCGTGAGGTATGAACAGAACCAGGAAAGTGCATCCCCCATGATACCAATGCTGGCCAGACGTTCAATGAGGAGGGGATGTGAGATGGTGTCAAAGGCAGCGCTCAAGTCAAGTAAGATCAGGATGGACAATAGACCAGAGTCAGCAGCACAGAGTAGATCATTGCTGATTTTTACCAATGCTGTTTCCGTGCTATGTTTAGCACGGAAACCAGACTGAAAATGTTCATAGAGATCATTGTAGATGAGATAGTGATGTAGTTGATGTGCCACAACCCGCTCCAGTATTTTGGAGACAAAAGGAAGATTGGAGATGGGACGGTAGTTGTTCAAGTCATCATGATCAGCATTGGGCTTTTTGAGGACCGGTGTGACAGCAGCAGTCTTAAGAGTGGGCGGTACAATGCCTGTGGAGAGGGAGGAATTTACTAATGTAGTGAGTAATGGGGCGATGGAAGGCAGGCATGCTTTTAGAAGACTGGTAGGCAGAGGGTCTAATTGAGAAGTAGAGGTTTTTGATTTGCTGACAAGTTCTCTGATCTGGTTCTCTGAGGCCAAGGTGAAGTTTGAGAGGGAGATGGTTAAAGCAGGGCCCTGGAGGGCAGTTATGTAGGTCAAGTTGTGAGCTGTAGTGCTTGGAATATTATGCAGATGGTGATGTATTTCTTGAATTTTTGAATGAAAAAAGTTTAGAAACTTGTTGCAGAGTTCCGTTGAGGGGTCAGAGAATACATTTTCAGGTGGCTTAAGGAGCCGGTTTACAGTAGAAAACAGGAGTTTAGAATTATTATTTCCAGAGTTTATAATGTTCGAATAATAAGATGTTCTAGCAACAGAAATGGTGTTATTATATTGCAAGAGGTGATCTTTGTACGCCTGCGCATGAGATACAAGGCCAGTCCGTTTATACAAGCGCTCAAGGCGTCTCCCACATCTTTTTAACTGGCGGAGCTCAGATGTGTACCACGGCGCCGAGTGGTTGAAGGAAACAGATCGAGTTTGAGTGGGAGCAAGGGCATCAAGAGAAGAAGATAGGCAGTCATTGTAGTGAGTGATGAGGCTGAGGGGACAGAGGGAGTCAGTAGTCGAGTATGTATTTATGAGGCTCCCAAGATCAGATGGATTAATGTGTTTTATGTTTCTGTAGGCTATAGTGCGTTGATGTTTATACCTAGAAACTGGGACAGAGACTTCATATAAAACAGCTTTGTGATCAGAGATGGGTATCTCGGCATGTGTTACGTTACAGGGAACAATACCAGTTGAACAAACTAAATCCAGAGTATGACCTTTGTTGTGAGTAGGAAAATGTACATTTTGGGTGACATCTAGACCATCAAGTAATGACATAAAATCAGCAGCAAAGGAACAAGTAGTAGTGGCATCAACATGAATATTAAAATCACCAACAATTAATATATTGGGAGAATAGACTGAAAGTGAAGTCATTAATGCAGAAAATTCAGTTAAGAACAGATCAGATGTTTTAGGTGGCCTATAGAGTGTTAAAATTACCAATGGTTGAAAGCCAGAGAGTTTAACAGCCAAGCATTCAAATGAAGAAAAATGAGGTATACTGATTGTTTTAACTTTGATTGTGTCACGATAGACAACAGCAACACCACCCCCACGCCCACTAGAGCGAGTTTTGCTGATGTAAGAATAACCACTAGGGGTTGTTTGATTGAGATGAAAGTAATCATTAGGCTGTTGCCAAGTTTCAGTGAGGCACATTATGTCCAGTTTACCATCACTAATAAACTCACTTATCAGCAGACCTTTGTTTGTAAGAGATCGAACATTAAAAAGTCCACATTGAAAACAGTCAGTAAAATTAGCATTTGTCGTTGCCTTGGTAACCGGAAACAAATGATTTGGATTAGCTCCACGGCCGGTGGAGGAAACAGGACGAACTTTAGACCAGATCACACTAATAGTAGAGGATGACTTACTGGATGTATAAGATCGTCCCGATCCACGGTGGATGTATCTCGGTCGGGAAAGAACATCACGGTGGGCAAACAGAGCCAGTGGAGTTCTGAAGTTCATTGAGTTCAAACGCAATAGCTCCGCTGCCGAGTATTTTAGTGCTGAAGTGGCACTGACAGTAGAGCATAGAAGAATCCACCAGAGACACATATTAATCCTCATATTAACAGCAGTATTTTAGAAGCCCCCTTGGAAGGTTGAATTCCGAAGGGATGCCGATAAGTAACTTATCCGCGCGTCACCACCGATGAGTGTGTGTGTGTATGTATGTGCGTGCATAAAAGCGCACCAGGGTAGACACACACAGAAATCCGCCTCGTAGTTGGCCCGGTAGCAAGCAGGCCCTCCGGGGCAGAACACCACAGCAGGCACAGACGTCACCTGGGACGGCTTTCACAGACCACAGTCAAGGAGTGAGGACGTTTCAGTAAAAGCCAGCAGGCTCGTTGTTGAGATGCCAGTGGTGAGTATCAGCCAGCAGCACAGCCGGCAGCACAGAGCGCACTTTTATGATTAGCGCAAATGAACGTCAAAAATAATAAAAGAAAGTCCAACAGTGTTGAGATATTAAATCCAACAGTGATAGATAGTCACGGAGGTTACGGTTATGATTAGGTGTGTAACGGTTCACAAAATTCAGGGTTCGGTTCGATACGACACAGTGGTGTCACGGTTCGGTATGTTTTCGATACAGCAAAAAGAAAGAAATGGCAGAGAAATTTCCTTGATTACATTTTTTTTTATTATTTATTAAAATTAACATCATACAGTATGATCTTTTTTTACTTTGGACAATGATGGAGCTATACTTGACCCATCTTCTGGGGTGTCTTCTTAGCAGCATCTAAAACAAAAACAGCTCCTTATAAAAAAAAATTTATGTAATATTGTATTGTACATTTTAGGCGCACAAGCAGGGAATTTATGGCGCTTTTCCATTACCAGTACCAGCTCGACTCGACTCGACTCGCCTCGGCTCGGCTCGGCTCGCTTTTCGCTCCGTTTTCCATTGCAGATAGTACCTCCACAATAGTACCTGGTCGTCATAGCGCCGCCGCAGGAAACTGCCGTGACTTAATCTTTAACGCGAGACGCGCGAGACACACCCGCTACCCACACACACAGGACAATGGAGGAAATTGAGTGTATGCTGTTTTTGGATGTTTTTGTTTTTGTTTTTGCTGTTTTTTATTCAGGATACTCCGTCTGGCGCGTGCAATGATGACGCAGTGAATAGTGACGATTCTCTCTGACCAATCAGCAGTCTGCTGTGTTTTCACGTCACATTTTAGTATCGCCTCGGCTCGCCTCAGCTCGCTTGGAACCTCGCCGGAGGTGGTACGAAAAAAAGTACCTGGAAGCGGGTACAGGTACAACTTTTACACAGTGGAAAACCAAACAGAGCCGAGCCGAGTCGAGTCGAGGCGAGCCGAGGCGAGCTGGTACTGTGTAGTGGAAAAGCGCCATTAGGGGCACACCTTAACTCATCCTGCAGCGGAGTTATTCACATCTTCCCCCATTTTGACTTTATTACTGACAAATGCCTTGGTAATAAATAAAAAACCTACAGAAATTACAATGTGCAGTTTTATTTTCAGTTTGCAAGGCTCCAGATTAACATTTGAGGGCAGCATTTGTATTCATAATGTCGAAATAATAACTCAAAAGCAAAATGATTAAAATATATAATATTTGGTAGTAGAAATGGCAGCCACCTACTGGTTACAATGGTAATTTAATGTATTTTTTATTTTTAAATAAGTGTGAGTTTTCCTACATCCTGAAACTTTTAGTTTTGTAAATGGGGGTAATATTTGAAGGATGAAATAATAATTTTTTGGTCATCACATTAAAAATAACATTTAAATATATTTGAGTTTTGAAGTGCTGGAAAAATATGTGTGACGTACTTGAAAGCATTTTACTATTCCTGCCAAACTTTCATGGTTACAGTTAGTGTTGATAAATGGTGAAAAATGGTGCAATGAATCGTTCTACTTGTTCATTTGTTTTTAGACTTGGCTTTGTGTTTATAGTCTGTAGTTTAGTTTTGTAATGACATTACATTTTGTAATGCAGTTTTGTTTCGTTTTGTAATGTGTGCTGAACTGACAGCTTGTACCGAATGGTTCAATACGAATACTTGTATCGTTACACCCCTAGTTATGATGTCAAAAAAGTCGAGAAAATTTTTTTTGAGGGAAGTTTGAGGTAAAATTAAAAAAGAAAAGAAGAAATGAATACTTCTGTTAAGCAAGGACGCATTTAACTTATTAAAGTTACAGTAACTTTTCTTTTTACAAAAATAATTATTTCAAACAAATTATATTTCTTTGAACTTTTTAAAACAATATTCTGGGAAAAAAAATGTATCACTGTGTCAACAAAAATATGAAGCAGCACATAAAATGTGTTTTTTTTTTTTGTGTGCACAATGTTAAGGTCTATATCGATTAGCATTACATTATAAATATAATCTATTATAAAAATACCTGGCATTGCTTGAAGAACACAGGCAAATCACATTTCATTGCAATCATGTTTATTGTTTTCAAAACGTCTGTATCTGCATATTACAGCGATCTCTGTGTTATTTTTTTATTTTTTTATTAAACATCATAGAACAAGTACATCAAGTACAATTTTTGTGTACAAAACAGTAACAATCACGCCAGGGGAGAAGACAACTAAAATAACATACAATAAAAGAAGAAAAAATAAAAATACATAAATCATACAAATGCATTGTAAAGCAAAACGCCTCGGTTACGACTGTAACCTCGGTTCCCTGAAGAGGGAACGAGCGTTGCGTCGAAAAGCTGACGCTATGGGAACGCTTTGCGTGATGACGTCTTGAAGCACATGTAAAATCAGTCCAATGGTGTGGCGGAACGTCAGAGGCGGGTGACGTCACGTACCAGGAAGCTATAAAAGCCGGCCCGAAACAGAAAACGAAAGCTTCGTAAAGTCTGAAGTCGCGCTGACAGGCATGAAGGAGATATGGCAAGGCGACGCAACGCTCGTTCCCTCTTCAGGGAACCGAGGTTACAGTCGTAACCGAGGCGTTCCCTTTCAAGGGAACTCCCGTTGCGTCGAAAAGCTGACGCTATGGGAACGTCTATACCAACGCCTCCATAGCTACAAATGTCTGTCCTGTGTGTAATCATGTGAGCAGCACTAAGAAGACAAAACATGAGACCCTAGAGTAGAGTCTAAATCCAGAGAGTAGAACCTGACGAAGGTGTGCGGTGAGGACCAGCCTGCCGCATCACAGACGTCCTGTAACGATACTCCTGATATAAGGGCCTTAGAGGCCGCCATACTCCTAGTAGAGAGCGACCGGACAGCCAAAGGAGAAGGCTGTCCAGCCGCCTCATAAGCCAGTGAGATAGTCTCAACCACCCACTTGCTCATCCTTTGCTTAGACACTGGACCTCCCTTGTTAGGGGAGCAAAAGTCACTTTTACGCCACAGGGCAGCTCTGTGGACATACGCGTCTAACGCCCGAACAGGGCAAAGCAAATTATTCGCCTCCTGGTCCGATTTCGAAAGGGAGGAGGACCTCCAAGTGCCACGAAGGAAACGAGATACCAAGGGGTCTTTCCCCACAGACATTCCACCCAAAGGACTGTGGTAAGCACCTATGGCCGCCACATAGACCTTTAAAGTGGACGGGGTCAGACCTGCAGTGAACCGTTCCTGCAGGAACTCCAGCACTGTACCAATTGGGCAGTGGACTGGGTCCAACCGACGGTCACTACACCAAGAAGTGAATACTCTCCACTTCAGGGCATAAAGTTTCCTCGTGGAGGGAGCTCTGGACTGTAGAATGGTCTCAACAACCTCGGTTGAGAGACCTGACTCTATGAGCTGGGCCCCCTCAGAGGCCAAGCCCACAGGTTCCACAGTTCTGGCCGAGGGTGAAATATCGAGCCCTCTGCCTGGGACAGAAGGTCCCTCCTGACGGGTAACTCCAGAGGATGCCCGTCGAGGAGGGACACAAGATCGGGAAACCATACTCTGCCCGGCCAGCGCGGGGCTATAAAAAGCAGGCAAACCCGGTCCCTGCGAACTCTTTCCAGAACTCCCGGGAGCAGAGCAACTGGGGGAAAGGCGTACAGACGTAGCCTCGGCCACGTCTGTACCATAGCATCCAGTCCCAGAGGAGCTGGATGCGTGAAGGAGAACCAAAGTGGACAGTGAGACGTCTCTCGAGACGCAAACAGATCCACTTATAATTTCCATATCAGCTCCACCACCTCGGGGGTGGAGCCACCATTCCCCGGGCCTCGGCCCCTGTCTCGACAGAGTGTCTGCTCCTATATTCTGGACCCCGGGGATGTAGGCTGCCTTGAGTGACAGCAACTTCCCCTGGGACCACAAGAGGATATAGCATGCCAGCGCAAACCCCCTTGATATAGGCGACTACCGACGTGTTGTCCGTATGTACTACACATGGTGTCCCCTGAGACCTGTGATAAAGCTCCTCAGAGCCCGGAAGACAGCTAACATCTCTAGGCTATAGAATGCCAGGAACGATGATGGTCTTCCCACAGACCTTGAGATGAGCGACCCTCAGGATCGCTCCCCAACCCGTGAGGGAAGCATCCGTCGTTAGCAGTTTGCGACGACAAGGAGCTCCCAGCACTGGGCCCTGGGACAGGAACCAAGGTTTCTTCCACATAACCAAGGCACGTAGGCATCACCGCGTGACCTTGATTGTGCGAAATGGGTTGCCCCTCGGGGAAAAACCCTCTGGTCCTGAGCCACCACTGCAGGGGCCTCATGTGCAGCAGTCCAAAAGGTATCCTGTTGGAAGCTGCTGCCATGAGACCCAACAGTCTCTGGAACTGTTTGACAGTGAGTAGCTGGCCTAGCTTTACACTTCTCACAGCTGCCAGGATTGAATCGAAGCGTGGCGAAGACAGGCGCGCCTGCATCGACACTGAATCCCAAACCACGCCTAAAAAAGTGGTCCTCTAAAATGGAGAAAGCACACTCTTCTTGGCGTTCAGCCGTAACCCCAACTCTTTCATATGGGCGAGAACAACATCTCGATGTTGAACCGCCATCTAATGCGACTGAGCTAAAATCAACCAATCGTCGATGTAGTTCGTGATGCGAATACCCCGGAGGCGCAGAGGCGCCAGAGCTGCATCCACGCATTTGGTGAAAGTGCGGGGTGATAAAGCTAGGCCGAATGGAAGAACTCGATATTGGTATGCTTTGCCCCCGAAAGCAAACCTCAGGAACTTCCAATGACACGGACGGATGGAAATATGCGTCCTTGAGGTCTATCGTGACAAACCAGTCCTCGGACCTGATCTGTGGCACGATTTGTCTCAAGGTTAACATTTTGAACTTGAGCTGCATGTACTCGTACAGAACTCGAAGATCTAAAATGGGACGCAATCCCCCGTCCTTTTTTGGAACTATGAAGTACCGGTTGTAAAACCCGGTTTCCCTGTTGGAGGGGGGTACATATTCTATGGCCCCTTTCTCTAACAGAGTGTTTACTTCCTGTTCCATAACCAGAACCTGCTCGGGGCCCACCACTGTGGGCAGGACCCCATAAACCGCGGTGGGCGTTAATAGAATTGTATCTAATACCCTTTTTCCACGGTCTGCAGGACCCAACGAGAAACATTTGACAGTAGCTTCCACGCTGTCAAAGATTCTACTAGAGGTACCAGTCTCTCGAGACTGGTTTCTGGATTTTGTTGCTGTTGAGTAGTCGGTTCGTCGCCCTGTAACGGCGCACCGGCAGGGAACGACCAAACAGACTGCTCCAGCACCCTCCTCAGAGGGGGCGGGCATCCCGAGGCCACTACGTTTCCGGGTGGACCTTGAGATATGTGCTCGCCGGAGACCGCTGCGCCCTGTAACACCGGAGGCGGCAGGGTTGGCAGAACGGTCCCCTGAGGGCACCGAAGAGAGACGGCACCGTATTTTTCTCCTGCTGTTGAGTAGTCGGTTCGTCGCCCTGTAACGGCGCACCGGCAGGGAACGACCAAACAGACTGCTCTAGCACCCTCCTCAGAGGGGGCGGGCATCCCGAGGCCACTACGTTTCCGGGTGGACCTTGAGATATGTGCTCGCCGGAGACCGCTGCGCCCTGTAACACCAGAGGTGGCAGGGTTGGCAGAACGGTCCCCTGAGGGCACCGAAGAGAGACGGGCACCGTGAAAAGAGGTGTTAACCGCTCTGCTTCGGGGGGACTACCCTCATTTGTCCTGAGCCCTCAGACATCAGGACTTTTTCCCAGCAGCCTTCTTGGCGGTAATAACGGTCCGCAGATCCGTTTTACCCCTCGAAGACTGCTGGGTTTGAGAGCGCCCTCCGTGTCCCCGAGATTTTTGTGGGGGAGCACGAGAGGACACACTCTGTTTTTGAGTGGCACGATGTTCAGCGCTCTTTTTAGAGGAGTGAGGCTGCTCCCGCTCAGCAGCCTCAATGAAAGGACGGCGGGGGAGAAGTTTTTGTAATGCAGCTGCCTGTTTAGCAGCTTCCTGAGATTTAGCTACCGCACTGTTTACTGCATCACCAAATAAACCAACAGTGGAAACCGGAGCATCTAAGAGAACGTGCTTTTCTTTCTCTTTTATATCGCTCAAATTGAGCCACAGATGCCTCTCAGTGGCCACCAGGGCTGCCATAGACCGCCCGATTGATTTAGCGGTCTCCTTGGTAGCCCTGAGAGACAGATCTGTGGCTCTGCGTAGTTCAGCCACTGTGTCAGGACCAATTCCTCCGCCCTCCTCTAAATCCCCCAATAATTCTGCCTGATAGGCTTGCATAATAGACATCGTATGCAGACACGCTGCAGCTTGACCAGCGGCTGCATACGATTTATGAACCAGAGATGATGTGAATTTTACTGGCTTAGAGGGAAGTGAAGGAGCTTTCAGGGAAGATGCCGTTGCTGGAGAGAGATAGCTCGCAAGCGTCTCCTCCACCTTCGGCATCTCCCCATAACCATATTCTTTATATTTGTGAATGGAAGAATAGTGGGATGTTTGTGGTGCATACACTCTGTATGAAACCGGTTTTCCCCACGATTTCGACACCTCGGTGTGGAGATTGGGGAAAAACGGAAGGCTTCTTCGCTGAGGCTGTGTACGAGATGGCAGGAAGCGTTCGTCGAGCTTACTTTTCGAACGAACGTCCTGCCTATCCTCTGGCCACTCAATAGATAGTCTGTCAACTGCTCTAGTAATAACATCGAGCAGTTCCTCAAACGCATGAGACTGAGGTGGCGAATCCTCAGACTCAGCTTCAATACTCACAACATCCAACTCCTCAGAGCTGGACAGTTGCAGTATTGGTGCCTCTATCGGGGGGGAAGAAACCGCAATGCGTGCTTCCACACCCTGATGAGAGGCACTGGATCTGTCAGATTGATGCTGAGATAAGGCAGAGCCCGTCTCAACATCCACTGACAGATCCATTTGCGAACCCCAGGTCTGAGATCGCCGCCGAGCCTCAGCCGCGGCGGGACCCGAGCCCTGGGGAACGCGATCGGGATTGAACCGAGCCAAGCGGGATCGGAGCGTGCGCAATGGAAGCGCGTCGCAATGCACACAGTCACCACCCTCGAGTGCTGACTGGGCATGCTCCTCACCCAAACAAACAACACAAAGAGTGTGAGTATCACCTCCCGTTAAATAACGCGGGCAGGGATGGACACACACTCTAAACTGCTGCTTGCTCGCCATACTGAATATATATATATAATATAGACAGACAACACCAAATAACAAGGACAGATTCAACACAGAGCGCAACTGAAGACTCAGAAAGCTTTCGTTTTCTGTTTCGGGCCGGCTTTTATAGCTTCCTGGTACGTGACGTCACCCGCCTCTGACGTTCCGCCACACCATTGGACTGATTTTACATGTGCTTCAAGACGTCATCACGCAAAGCGTTCCCATAGCGTCAGCTTTTCGACGCAACGGGAGTTCCCTTGAAAGGGAAACATTGTATGTGACCTAACAGCTTTCTTGTTCGTAGAGCAGGAAATGGAGGAGATGTATTGTTTTACATTAACAGAAAGTTCAATAAAGGTAGGTTTCTTATTCTGGAATTTCGATTTATGAATGTAAAACTTGGTCAAAATAATAATTAGATTAATTAGATAAAACTCAGAGGTAAAGTTCTTGTCATGGGTAACAAAACCAAACAGTACATTTTCCCATTTCAGCATAAAGTCAAGATAAATATGGTCGGCAATATATTTATTTAGTTTACTCCAAAGCAGCCTAGTATGAGGACACATCCAAAATAAGTGCACAAGTGTTTCTCTTTGATCTCCACAAAAGGAGCAATTAACATCAATATCTTTTTTAAGCTTCTGTAGGTAATGATTAGTTGGGTAAAATCTATGAAGCATCTTAAATGAAATTTCTTTAACTTTATTAGTTAAAAAAAACGTATGCGGCAGCAGCCATATTTTATTCCAACACATATCACCAACAAAATTAGACCAATAAGGCACTGATGATGGAACAGTGATAATTTCTTGCTGGAAAGATCGGCGAATGTTTTTATTTACACTTTTACTCTGAACTGAAAGACAGCTTTTACCAATATGTGTTTTGGTAAAAGCAAAAATACAGGGGGATTGTCATTTCCCATAACGCCTCTAAATAACGATATTACACCTGTAGGGATGGCATCAAAGACAAACTGAAAAATCTTTTGGGGTGACAGGAATGCCAAATGTAGTGAGAAATTCAGAGTAAGAATAAAGTCGACCATCCTGATTAAACAACTGGCAAACCAAAACAATATTGCTTTCAAACCATTGTTTTAAAAAAAGTGATTTGTTTTTAAACAAAATATGCTTATTGTTCCATATGTAGAATCTATGAGGGCTAAAATTGTGTTTGTAAATCATTGACCATGCCAGAAGCATTTGTTTGTGGAAAGAAGCAAGTTTGATTGGAATCTTGTCAATATTATAGTTGCACAATAAAACAAAATTGAGACCACCGAGTGATGTGAAAATATGGTGTGGGATAAAGTTCCACAGAGACGTTGGACACCGAAAAGAACGCCTAATCCAATTTATTTTAAAGGTGTGGTTCAGTGTGGAGAAATCTAAAAAATGAAGGCCACCCTTGCAGTACTCATTCATTAAGACTGACTTTCTCACATAATGGGTGCGGTTTTTCCATACAAAGTCATACAGAATATTGTCTATAGCTTTGCATGTCTGCGTATCTACACTTAACGAGAGAGCTGCATACGTTAACCTAGAGATTCCTTCTGCCTTAGAGAGTAAGATTCTGCCCTTTAAAGACAAGTCACGAAGAAGCCATTGGTTTAATTTTTTTTTTGTTTTTTCAATAATTGGGGAAAAGTTAACTGAGCACCTGAGAATATCATGTTTGTTTATAGTAACTCCAAGATAAACTACAGAATTTTTAACAGGAATATTCATAATTGAGTCAACATTACAATCTTTAATAGCTAATAGTTCACATTTCTTCAAATTCAAATGGAGCCCAGATGCCATTGAAAAGGATTCCATGAGGCTAGTGACAATAGGAATTTGTAATTTGTTCTTTAGAAACAATGTGGTGTCATCTGCCAGCTGACTAATAATAATAGTTTTATTAGCTATGGTGATACCTTGTAAGGTGCTTGATTTAATGTAGGTGCATAGAAGTTGGGCTGCAAGCAGAAACAAATAAGGCGAGATAGGGCATCCTTGGCGGATACCCCTCTGTACATCAAATCTAGCTGAAGAGCCATATTTAAGCTTTATAGAGCAGTTTGCATTAGTGTAGAGGGTTTTTATAGCATTACAGAAAAAGTCACCGAAACCAAATTTTTTAAGAGAAAGATAAAGAAAATTATGCTCCACGATGTCAAAGGCTTTGCGAAAATCAAGAAAAATAAATAAAACTCTCTTCCGAAATTAAGTCTGAGTAATCAATAAGGTCTAAAACCAGCCTAATATTGTCAGAAATATGTCTGTTGGGCATAAACCCTGATTGAGCCTCATCTATAATGGATGCTAGCACAACTTTAATTCTTTTTGCAAAGATGATGGCCAATATTTTGTAATCATTATTTAATAAGCAGATCGGGCGCCAATTATCTATTAGAAGTAAGTTTTTATTTGGTTTTGGAATTAAGGTTATTAAACCCTGAGTCATACTCCATGGCAATACATTAGCTGATAAACTCTCATTGAATACTTGCAATAAAAAGGGTGCCAATTCTAAAGAAAATAACTTATAGAATTCAGAACTTAACCCATCTGTTCCCGGTGATTTATTATCCTTCAACCCATTTATACAGTTCTTAACCTCTGTTAGAGAAAGAGGGAAGTCACAGGCATCTTTTTCTGACACGGAGAGTTTAGGAATATTCTGTAGAGAATCCACGAAATTTAGCGCATCAAATTCTGAGTAATTCGTTTTATATAGTGCCTTATAAAAGGTGGCGCAAAACTCTGAGATAAGCTTCGGATCATCAGTTATAGTGTCATTGATTTGAAGTTCATTAATAGTGTTCAATTTGGCCCTATACTTTTCCAAATAAAAAAAATAAGCAGAGTTCTGCTCTCCTTCCTCTAGCCATTGTCTTCGTGACCTGATGAAAGCACCTGCAGCCCTCCTTCTATACACCCCATCCAGGTTCTCCTGCAAGTTAGATAATTCAATTTTGTTCTCTTCTGTTAGCAAATCTGGAGACATCTGAGTGAGCAACGAAATTTTGGAAATTATATTCTGTTCCTCAGAAGCCTAATCTTAGCAAGGTTACCTCCAGACTTCCTAAGATATTTTGAGGACTCATATTTAAAAAGTTCCCAGTTTAGACAGAATGACTGCTCCTGTTTGGCTTTTGCGAAGAAATGCGTAATTAACCGAGTTATATTGTCTTTCACTTCTTGATGTCTAAGTAAAGAGTTGTTTAGTTTCCAATAATTGGCTTTAATACGACTATTTGAGGGAAATAAATTAATTGAAATCGATATAGCTTTATGGTCACTAAAAGGACATGGTAAAATATTCACTGTGATATCTTGTTCTTTAAGGCTCTTTGAGACTAACCAAAAGTCAATACGGGAAAGCCTTGTAAGATCTTTGTTATTCCAGGTGAACATAACTGTGTCAGGAAATTTAACTCTCCATATATCTACCAATTGAAATTTATCCATGAAAGGTTTTAGAAAACTGTTTTTATTACTGCACACATGTGGCCATCTATCTATTTGCGGATTTAAAACCTCATTGAAGTCTCCCCCTAATACTATTAGAGCGTTAGGGAATTTAAGTAACCAATGTTGAAGTTTGCTTTCTATTTCCACAAACATTTGAATGTTCTCTGCACTTGAGTTGTACCCATAAACATTTAAAACAACAATAATGACCTTGTTGTAATCTATAATTTGACAGATGAAATGACCCTTTGAGTCTGTGTCTGTATGTATAATATTGCCATTAAACCTATGTTTTAAATTTAACACACCTGCTGATCTTTCGCTACAATGAGATAACCATAAATCAAAACCCCACTGACTTCTCCAAAAATTAACATCCTTTGAAACCGAATGAGATTCTTGATAAAAACATAAATCTGTGTTCTGCTGTTTTGCAAATAAAAATAGAGCTTTACGTTTAGTGATATTTCTTAAACCCCTGGCGTTTAACGAAAATATTGAAAATGAAATGCTTAGAGAATTAACTCGAGATATACAACAAGAATCAGAAATCGAAACACTGAGCAGCACTGCATGATCGCAATGGAATAACCAAGAAAAACGTAGCCAAATATGAACCCAGGCTGGAGACAGACAGACTAACTGTACAAACATACCTGTAGACCTTGAACCTGAAAATGTCCAAACATTGTACTTGTAAGAAACTCGCAGTTTCAGGAAACATTATAGTCTTAATGGCAAGGGGTGGCCACCTCATTGCAAAATACAGTCAGGTCAGGTCAGCTCTCGTCCATCAATAAACGCACGCGCACCGACGTAGAAGGCAGACTTTCCTTCACTTCGCGCCTTCTTTATCTCGGGCCAGAACTTCATTCTTGCCTCTTTGGTCGTCTGTGATAAATCTTCGGCGAATCGGAGCTTGTTGTCACGCAGGAATGGGTGTTTTTTTGCAGCCTTCCAAAGTGCATCTCTGTAGGATCGGAGAGAGAACCGGATGATGATGGCTCTTGGCTTTATTTGCCCCGATTTCCCAAGGTGATGTGCGATGTCGACGGCCTCGGCAGCTTTGGGCTTTTCTTCTGGGAGGATAGTTTCGCATAGCTCCATCACCTTCTTCTTGACGTTTTCATTCTGGCTTTCTTGAAGTCCGTAAAGCTTTAGATTCCACCTTCTGCCATATGATTCCATATCAGAGACTTGCGTTTGGAGCTTAGACAACTTTTGTTCTTCTTTTTTTAGCCGAGCGTCGATATTTTCTACTCTCCTCTGTGTGTCTTTAATCTCATTGCACGCAAAGTCCAACGTTTTCTTCAGGCCCTCTATTTTCAGTGTATTACCGTCTATTTTCTTTTCCAACGAATCTGCTCGCTCATTAATGAGTTTGGACAGGGTGTGGATGACAATATTATCCTTTGCAGATTCATCTCCCGGTCCGTAAAGAACCTTTTTCGCAGCCGGGGACTTGCATGGGGTTACAGGAAGTGCAGGAAACTCTTCGGGTACAACTGTTAGTGTCGACATGCTGCTGTAGTCGTGACACGGTGCTATCAGACTAGCATTACCTTGGACCTCAGGGATGTCGTTTTGGACGTTATGTAGGCCTAGTCTTTTCCTTCCACGACTCGACATTAGGTTGCAGTAGATTGTTATGCGGGCCTACAGTTTCCAGTTCGTCTGTACTTCGTTTGTATGCTGGTTGGCCAGTTTTTCCAAATATATTTTAACTTTTATGCAGGCGCTCATTAAAAGATACCTTACACGGTCGCCATCTTGGCCCCCCTCCTGATTCTGTACCTTTTTTCCGATCTCTGTGTGTTAGCTTTGTGTGTAGCTGCTATCAGTGACGTCCTTGAAGGTTCATAATGATTACATCGACGCATTTGGGTATAAATTCAATAAATATTATTCCTGTCTATAGAAATATGATGTGAATCTATGAGAATATATCAATATTTCTCCAAGTCTGCACATTTTTTAGCTAAAAGCCCTGAGGGACGTTGTTTTGTGAAGCACTGTGTTGACGACAGCACAGAGTTTTTTTTTTATGAATGGACCAGCTGACACTCATAATTCATATTAAAGGGATCAACGCATTTTTTCATTTCATAACTCCTGACACAAATTAAGACATAACTGTCACTATAAGTTTCTCAGAATACAATAGTGGTCAAATACTGAAACTTGAGTCTTATATCTTTTTAATGATGTATAGTTTGCCAAAGTATAACATTTAATCTGATAGTAACTTTGAACTAAATAAATAAAAAAACGCTTCAGTGCGCCGACGCACTGGTGAGGGTTAACAGGTTAACTTCATAACACAGCATCTCATTCCCTCTCAGGGAACCGGGTTACAGAGACGTCTTAGGTTTGAATGTAACCCGGTTCACTTAGAGGGAATGAGACGTTGCGTTATGACGTAAAAGCTATGGGAATCTGAAACGTGTGGAAAACAAACCAATCTCATTGGCCGAAGAACGGTAAGGTAACGCAACATCAGTGCCTCACAAAGACCCTAAATAGACAATAGACTTTCCACACAAACAAGCGGATTCCTGACAACAAAGAAGCTGTTGACGTGTTTTAGGGTGTCTATTTAGAGTCTTTGTGGGGCACTAACGTTGCGTTACCTGATCGTTCTTCGGCCAATGTGATTGGCTTGTTTTCACACATGCTTCATACACCGGCTCATGCTGAGGCGTTCCCATATAGCTTTAACATTTACATTTACATTTAGTCATTTAGCAGACGCCTTTATCCAAAGCGACTTACAAATTAGGACTAAATTCAGCGAGTCATCATAAAGAGGCAAAAGCAACAACAACGCAGGAAGTGCTCAAAATACGAAGTTCAGGTATTATTCAGAGTAGCATAAGCCTGATAAGTGATGTTTCAAAGGGAAAGGAATTTATTTTATTTTTTTTTATTTTTTTTTCTATAAGGTTAAGTGCTCACGGAAGAGATTGGTTTTCAGCTGTTTTTTGAATGTTGTCAGGGATTCTGCATTCCGGATGAGGGTGGGGAGAGCGTTCCACCAGCATGGAACTGTGAATGAGAATGTTCTGGAAAGTGATTTTGTGGCTTTCTGTGATGGAACCACGAGACGTCGCTCGTTGACCGATCGTAGGTGTCTGGTAGGGATGTAGACTCGTAGGAGTGAGTGAAAGTAGGAGGGAGCTGAGCCTGTGATAGTTCTGTAAGCAAGCGTCAGTGCCTTGAACTTGATGCGAGCAGCGAGAGGTAGCCAGTGCAGAGAGATGAACAGAGGAGTGACGTGGGCCCTCTTGGGCTCGTTGAAGACAAGACGAGCTGCAGCATTCTGGATCATCTGTAGGGGTTTGGTCGCACATGCTGGGAGTCCAGCCAGAACATCATAGCGCAGCGTTGAGTTCCATTCAACAGGGAACTGTAATTTTAAATGGTATTAATATCTTACAGCATTATTGCTTTTATTGTATTTCTGATAAAAGAATACAGCCTTGGTGAGATTTAAAATATATATATATTATTTACAGATTTAGTTCATTGTTTATTTTTGATAATTTACCTATGTTTTAAACCTATAGTTTATGCATTCAGAAGGAAGTTCACAATATTATTTTCTAAGTCAAGTACTGCCCGACATTTCAAATGGAGTTTCATGTTGATGCAAGCATTCAGCTTTTATGAGCCCAATATCAGCAGCATATGTATTGACAAGTGAGCTATTGATCTGTTGACTGGAATGAAATAGGAACTTTAGAGTGAACCAGGGTCACACTGATTGTTTTCCAATCACAGCCTATAGGATTGACCATTAGGCATTCTGCTCACACACAAAAGGAACCGTAACAATTTGTGTCATCCATTTCAAATTATAGATGATTGTTTAATCTGAGGCAAAATTGGGCCCAGCACTCACTCTGTTTCTATCGTGTGATCTTCACGGCACAGTAATTCTCCATTTTTCCTCAACAAGCTCGACAAAGGCAAAATCAAACATGGTTTATTCTCTCCTCGGAACGCCTGTGTTAATGCTGAAAGAATTGCTGTAGTTAAGGGTCAGTGGTGGGGTTATTTTGGTGATCTGACCTGATATGTTATGTGTAAACAATAGAAAATCTTTATCTAAATCAGTATTGACATGCTCATACCAGATTGTCGAGGTCAAGCAGTAACTGAAACCTATGCTATGGAAAGCATGGCCAAGGCAAAGCACTGCATTGAGATGCACACACACTACAGATCCCAAATGATTACAACTACTACTAATTCCAATAGTAGTTGAACAGGCTTTAAAGTTTGAATAGCAGTCTATCAGTACAAGTGTTATCAGTACAATACTTTACATTTTCTTCAGATTTTGATAGAGATGGTGAGTTGTGCAATATGCCCATAAAGATAATGTTAGTGTTTCAAGCCATATATAAATAAGAACAGACACACACTTGTAGACCATGAATAATAATAATAATAATAATAATAATAATAAATAACAAGATATATGAAAAAAACTTGTTTACTAAAATGACTTACAATATTTTGACTTTATTAAAAATAATGTGAGGATGGATATGCTTCTCATTCTGGTAATTATCCTGCAGTAATATCCGAACTTGTTTATGGATACAAACCTCATCTCTGTAGGGACAATAGATAACAGGGAAGAGCTAAAAGATTCTAATTAAACTGTTTTGCTGCAAGTCTCACACAATTTAATGTAGCTATTGAAATGAGCTTCATTACTATCCATTAAAAGTCTCTGTGATAGAGCAAAATTCATCAATAGCACTTGAATTATTAAAAGTAATGCACAAACAATATTGTTTCTTATAGCAGCAGTGCTAACAGGTCTTTGTTGCAGAGATCGGTTCTACTGATTGGGCTAAACTTCATTATAGAGGCTATCATTAATGAATATCATACAATTGTTATACCAAAGACCATAAGCAATTACAATGTAGCTAGTAGCTACCATTACTGTTATTTGAACTAGTGAGTTAAAGTCAAATAAAACATAAAGTCTTCCATTTAAAAGCCTGTTTCCACCACAGTGAAGTAAAATATATCATATGTAAATATTATGTAAAAATAAAAGTGATTCTGTAAGTGATAATAATGAGAAACTTTTTTATAATTATGGCTTAGAATATCATAATAATCTGAACATTTCTCATAAAATGCAGAAAAGTGACCATAATTTACAAAGCATTATGGAATCGTTCACTTACGGTTTGTGATAAAGCTGCTGTCCTTTACGCTTCTCTTCCAGTTGTCCTGTTGTTGGCAGACTCAAGCGCGTGAAGTAAAGTTAGCGCACATCTGTATACTGTATCCAGTGTAGAGAGCATCAGTGATTATAATGGCTTCTATTTGCGTCCAGTGTAGGCAAGTGTCAGCCATTATAAGCAATTGAATGCCAGTGGGCGGGGCCTGTGGTGCGATGATTTAAAACTGTTGGTCGATGTCTTGCTCTGGAGGCAGGCATATGCAAATTCAAGTCCCTCAATAGAGGGTATGCAGTGACATCACTTTCCCACCAGAACACGCTCCCTCAGCCGGACTGAGTGGCAGAAGAGCTGCTGTGTGACTGGATTTAACAAGGGAAAACTGCGAAAACATGAGTAAAACAAACCATTATCAATTTAAACCAAAGGTTGAACTCGATATAGTGTTTCTTACAACTTACCAAAGATCCAGTGATCATGGATAGTGACATGCAGCCAGGAATCCTGTTTCCTGATATTTATATGTGCCTGATTTCCACGCCGGGGAAATACATAAAGCAAATTTGCCTGTGAAGGCTTTATATAGGTCTAAATCTGGGTGATCACTTATATCAATGTCATATATATCATCATATCGTCCAGCCCTAAAACTTGTATAGTTTTTTGTCAGTGTTTATTTAAAAACGTCCTATTCTGCAGAATATACAATGGTAAATATTTAATTGATGAGTTGTCAATACAATATATAACAATACAATATATAAGGTATTTTTTTACCGGTATATTGACACAAAATGATAACTGCAAATCCACCGTTCACTGCCTGGATCCAGTTGTTTCTGTGATTTGCAGCGATTCATTCGCTTCTCTGTTCTGAAGCTTTCAGAAGTCTGTAAAAATATACCTCAGATTTCTTTTCAAATCTAGTTCTACAGTCAGTCTCAAAGCTCTTTCTTGTTTTAGATGTGTTTTGTGTGTTTTTCGCGGCATTCACGCTGAAAACCAATGCTGCCGCTCAGTGTTTTTGCCACTCAGTGTGTGTAACCACAGTCACTCTGACCGACGGTGACGCCATGCGCATACCATCTATATCCAAACAAGCTCTTATTGGAGATTAATTAAATTAATGCTTTGTTTATAATGAGGACATTTTAAGATTTTAAATTTTAATGGTACAAAGACCTCTAATATGTCAAAAGATCAAGGCAAATTTGATTTCTCATGTCATGATCCCTTTAAGAACGTTCTTGTGGGCGGAATTAAACAGAAAAACTGTATTGTGCCCTTCGGCTTGCAGTGTGATGCTGGTGTCTAAGATTTTACACTTTGAAAAATATTGCAATGATGAGATGAAATCAAGTACTTTGTACACTGAATGTTTCTGAAACTTTGAAGAGATGCATAACATGAATTGACCACATAAGGAGAATAAAATGAATCGTATGCTGCTGTTCCACTTTGGGCAGATGTTTAACGATGCTCTCCAAAGACTCTCCGCTCACATCTGCATTCAGACTAAAGCTCGGCTCAGCAGACACATCAAAAGAGATGCTGTAAATTTAAAGAGAGATCGGAGCTCTAGAGATTTCTTTAGCAGGTAATGTCGTTGCCTTCAAAGGAACAGAACCAAACGCTGACTTCTCTTGGATCTCATTCCAAACCAGCATTTGCAGTTTGGGGTCATTGGGTTTTTCAGACGAAGAGTGCTGATCCTGTATCATAATCCATCGTTTCTGATCCATATGGCTCACAGCCCACACTGAAAACAGTGTAACAACCGTGTCATTTATTTAAAGTGCATTTTCATATTGGTCTAATCAAAAATTATGGTTTCCGGTTTAAACCTGTTTTGTTCAGCAATTAAAAGAAACAATTAGTTCAAATAGTATTTTCACTTGACACCAGAGTGTGGATGTGCAGAACACTGGCTAAATTTACTGACATCAGAAACTATTGTGGGGTTTATTAATCTGTATGTATTATTATTATTATTTTTAAAACTAATACATTTGGCTGTAACAAATAATAATAATAATTTGGTGCAAAACAGTGCTCATGTTTTATCAAGTTACTCGCATCAAACTTACTTCCCATAGCATATTTTCCAATTTGTGTTGGAGGAGAGTAGAGCAGCATTAGATGACAATTAATTCATGTGACAAATCTCCAAGCATTCCCTAATGAAGGCAGCCCATCTTCCTGGAAGCGTTTCAATGTTTACGACAAGTTTTATAATTCATCACATTCTCATTAGTTTATAATGGCATACATGTGACCATTGTAGCGCAGTTGAATGATTTATGTGATCATAAGGGAAATTTAGCATTTGCCTGCAAATTTAGCTGAACAAAATAGACTTGTTTTTTTTTCCTTCCTGGAACAGGAATGCAAAACAAAGAGCCCGTCTCAGCTGACACATCAACGACTTCAGAACAACACGCGTAATTACTCACGTAATAACCTGCGAGTGCTCTGTACACTAGGTCAGGGGTTATACACCTCAGCAGTTGCTGCGATACTTCTGCTCTCGAGAAGGAAAACACTTCAGAGACTCAAATGAGAAAACAAGTCTGTCATTTTCTTTCAGAGAAATTTTGTTCATAAGGTTAGGGTGTCCATGTGTCTATGAGGAAGGTATATGTTATTTTGGGCCTCTAATACTCAAGAAGAGATAAGAGCGAAGGCACTGAATGATCTTTTCATTTCTAAAAGAAAAGTGTTACCATAACAGTCAACATGTCATCAAAGATTGCCCAATTTTTGGGGGTTTCCTTATTGTGTCTTGTGGCTTATTGGTTAATGTTAGCCAATAGCAACCCAGCTAGGTTCTCAGAACGTTCTGACAAGTTATGAACAAAGATTCTTCCTGGAACTGATAGAACGCTTGATCTGAGTAATCTGTTCTTTAATAATGATCTCAAGAGGTTTGCACAAAAACATTATTTATACATTGATCATGGAACGGTTTTCTGAAATATTTTAGTTGGATGTTTATTAATTTTTTACCATTTATTTCAGAACGTTCAGAGAACATTCAAAAGTAACATTCCCATAATGTTTGCAAAATGCTAAAATTGAATGTTTTTAGAACATAATTCATATTATGTTCATAATCGCATACTGTCTGAGTAAGTACCACATTTGTGACCCCGGACCACAAAACCAGACTTATGGGTAAACAAATTTAGATTTAGATGTAGATTACATCATCTGAAAGCTGGATAAATAAGCTTTCCATTGATGTATGGTTTGTTAGGATAGGAAGATATTTGGCAGAGATACAACTATTTGAAAATCTGGAATCTGAGGATGCAAAAAAATCTAAATATTGAGAAAGTCACCTTTAAAGTTGTTCATTTCTGTTGGCGATTGTGCTGCATTCACTCACAAAAATAGATTTTTTTAATATATTTAAGGTAGGAAATTTACAAAATATATTCATGGATCATGATCTTTACTTAATATCCTAATGATTTTTGGCATAAAAGAAAAATTTATAATTTTGACCCATACAATGTATTGTTGGCTATTGCCACAAATATACCTGTGCGACTTGTGACTCGGGATAATGTAAGTACACTACT
Organism: Leuciscus leuciscus; assembly: GCF_965113295.1. Classification (NCBI taxonomy): domain Eukaryota; kingdom Metazoa; phylum Chordata; class Actinopteri; order Cypriniformes; family Leuciscidae; genus Leuciscus; species Leuciscus leuciscus. Next base: position 39,373,423 of record NC_138732.1, read on the forward strand.
AAAAAATATATATAACATAGATATAGTGATTTTTGCTATTTTTAAAGCAAAAAAGTTACATATTGTGGCTTTAAAAAAGTATGTTCTATATAGTGTGAATGTGGACGTACTATCCGCCATGTTATCATCTGCGTCGCTTGGGATAGTAAAGTGTCCACTGTATGAACACTTCAGAACCTCACCGGAAGCAGTAGGTCATTCGGGGACCAGGGACTTGCCAACTGTTTTTCAAATACTATGTATTCGGACACACTACTCTTGTTGGCACACTGTTTTTCATCTACTATATAGTAGGGAAGTATTAGATTTCGGGTGTAGCGTGGATGTTTTAAATGTTCAGAGAACCATCAGAAATAATGTGTTAGCAAATCATTCTTAGATAATATTTTTGATAGCTGGTCAATGTCAAAATCAAGTTTTGTTCTACAGTGCATTACACTTTTTTTTTTTTCTTGAATATCCTATATTACGCATAAATGAATCAAATTTACAGAGGTAAAATCGGTTGGTAATAAAAGACACAAATTAAATTGGAAAACACACTAATTGAAAAAAACTAAATGCATTGCATTGACAGTGCTGTCATTTTAATGCACTGCATTTCCAGGGCTTGCACTTTTGGGAGCTGAAGTTCAACATGGTTGTATATTTAAGCTGTGAATATTTCAAATGAAAACATTTAATACACAATTTACACCAGACAGGTTCGGATATTGAACCACACATGCCATACAAACAAGCACATATAGTGACTCATCCGCCGTAAAAAGCAAAGCCACGGCATCACACACTTTCTATACTTTAGACATTACATTTTACAGATTAACTCCTGGTCTAAAGATTTTCCACAAACATAATACAATTTTTCTTTGTTTTCACACAGATATGCACTCAACAAAAATGCAGCTTCTGAATACGAAGAAGCTGTGGACGTGCATTTATGATGTCTATAGTATTTATGCACTCAGTGACGTGCCATGACGACATCCATATGTTCAGCCAGTCAGATTGGTGTGTTTAGACACATGCTTTAGACACTAGCTCACAGGAAGCATTCCCATAGTTCCCATAGCATCGAGTTCAACTGGAAAGGGAACTAAACGATTATTAAACACCAATCATTGGTTATATATACTATTATAACACACTGCAATGGAAAAAATAGCTGCTATAGCAAGACAGAGCTCTGGAGTTTATTTGGAAGAGTGGTCCCTCTTTGTAAGCTTTTTTTTGGAGTGGATGATCAAGAATCCTCCTGGTAGTTACTCATGCGAAACCCTGTTCAGATGTACGTTTAAGTCCTGCTTTATATAATAGGACATGCTGGAAATGTGTTAACAGACATTTTCTAAACTTAAGTACATCATATATTAAGCTCCAGACATGTTTAGAATTACGATGCACTAGTCATCCAGCAGAACTTATTTAAGGCATGACTATATTTCAGGTATTCATTTCATTCTTTGTATGTAAAATGCAGATTACATTGTTAAAGTAATGGCCGTATGTTTTTCACGTGGTAAAATACTCAATGCACTAGACTGTGTGTGTTGAGAGAGAAATATGATGGGTTGCGAATGCCGTTTCATGTCGACTCTACCTACAATTCCTGGTTCTCATCATTATTCCCCAGTGCTAACATCTATATTAGATAGAAAATATTGAAATCAAAGGAAAGCATCTAAGAAAATGGATTAATAGATACATTTATATTGCCCATCTCAATTTTCCACAGCTTGAATGTCAATGAGCTCTTGTTTTGGTGGAAAGGTCATTTGTATGGCATGTATGAGGTGTCAGTTTCATCTGGGTTTGATGTTATTGAAAGCATTTGTCACATATAACTACTCCAGAATAGGGTGATACAAGAATTTATGCATTGTCAAGTCTTTCCCCATCCTCATTATGCAGTGCATGACTTAATCTCCCCCAGAAAGACTCTCTGAATAGAATCCATTATAACTTTAAGCAGTTTTCTTATTGCTTTAATGAAATTTCTCTCTGACTGACTGTTAATGTACTCTCTGTTTGCTCCTTTGGGGAGATGCAGTAGTTAACCTGTCCATTTTTCGCAGCAGAAGAAGATATCCCTCTGGCCCTGGTGTCCATGTATATTTTAAAGGTTAGAATTAATCAAGCTACAATTAATAGGTTATCTTTCTAAAACAACCCACTTTCAATCCTCCAGTGGATTTTACACTAATCTTTGTTGAATTTCAATTGAGCAGCAGTTCATTTTTTTTTTTTTAACTGCATAAGAACTTTTAAGCATCCGCAATAAAACAGCAAAATGTGCATCTGGCCAAGCGACCGATGTTTAATTTAACAAACCATTTAAATTTGCGACTCTTGTTCTGCCGGGCATGAGCAATAACTGCAACTGGAGGTCAAATGAAGAAATAAAATGTTTTTTAACCTCCATTTTGTTCAATAAATGTCTGAAACTGGCTACTGGTTATATGAAAGCCGTTGGGTGTTTAATCACGCTGTCACATTTATGCGATCGAGGTTTGGAAGTGACATTAACAAATAGGATCAGCAACTCATTAGGATTATTTCCGTGGCAACAGAGTTGGACATAATAGCTCGATTAATGATGTTGTTCATGAGCCAATTAATCAGATAAGTAGTAGAGCCCTCAGATAACTTGCAAAGAATCTGAACTATGTGAGTGAAGACATGAAAGCCTCTTCAGCATATGCTGTTTTACAGCTTAGAGTAAAATAGAGTAAGAGAAAAAGAGAACATCACGAACCCATGATGTTTTTGGAAAAACCTCCCATGTTCATAATGCATAAAGGCATACAAAATAGACATTTGTATAGTGGTGTTTGCTAAGAAAAGTATCCTTATTAGCGTATTGTTGCTTATATTATGGAGGGTTAAAGATTTAATCAAACTCCTAACCGTGAGTAATAAGCAGGTTACTTTTATTTATGCATGTATTATATGCATTTGTCATGGATTCAGTTAGTTTGAACTTTGTTTTAATTTGTTTGTTGTCATAGTTAAAAAGCTGTCAGCTGTGTTCCTCTCATTACCTGTGTATAGCAATGATATGATTAAAACTGAGAAGGTTTTACTTTGAGTTTTCCGCGTTCAGACGACAGCATTGTCAGAACGATCCCCATTCACACGGATCCGCAAAAACAAATAAACCCCCCTGTATTCTGCTGCCAGGCCATTAGATGGCAATGAAAAGCTATAGATTGAACACGTGATACACATGTGGATGAGGTCATCAGCGTTTTTGTTGTTTACACAGAGACCGTTTACAAAAACTTGCACTTTGAAACCCGTTTTTGTGTGGTTTTCAGTTGAAAACGGTGTCCTGTAAAAGCCCCTAAGTTCTTGTGTTTCATTCTTTGGTTGTCTGGTATTGTCTATGTGTCGGTTGTGTTTCCCTGCTAGTCACTGTCTGGATTACCTGGATTATTAAAGACTGCTTTGAACTTTCATCCTCCTTGTCGTGCGTGTGATTATCAGTACCGAGTTGTGACAGCATTCAAGTATACATATACATGTCAGATTCATCAGCATTCATGATAATATTGTGAACTCTACTGAGAATTATGGCAAAGATTTGATGTTTTCCAATTACAAAAGATTCACAGGAGATATTCACATTCTCGCCCAGGCTAAGGTGTGAATAGCTGTAGTTTAATAAGTATACAGCAAGAATTTCTGATCCTGGCAATTTGATGAAGTTAATCCGTGTAATGCAGATAAGTCGAATTAGGGGGGTTTAACCTGAAATCTCTGTAATTGGCTCCTTTGGGTAAATGGCTGAAGAAAAGAGCAAAATAAAAGGCTGTAAGAGAGAACGAGTGCACATGGCGGGCTTTGCTGGTTTTGGCCGATGAGTGTATTTAGAACAATTCCATTCCATACATTTATCCGAGCTGCTAAACAAAAGCAGGGTCATTTTAGGGAATGGATCCCTTTTCTGGTACATTTTTTGCAAGTTTCTAAAAATGCAATCAATAATATATAGTGTATTACATTGTTAGGACATTACTTGTGCAAACTTAAGCCAATTTAATACATTTTAATATAGGATAAATAAATATGCATTCAGAAAGGTAACAAGGTTGACAGTAACAGGGTTGAGTTTTATAGTTTAATTGGTAGCACTTTACAATAATGTTTAATTTGTTAATTACTTACTGCATTAGTTGCATAAACTATTAGCAATATTTTTTTTTTTACAGCATTTATTAACCTTTGTTAATGTTAGTTAATAAAAAGTTGTTCATTGTTAGTTCATGTTAACTAATGTAGTTACTTGTAAAATGTTACCATTTAATTAATCATTACAAGCCCAGTACAAATTGCAAAGTGTCTCTTAGAAAGGAATTTTATGCTGATACTTTTTACAGTTGTTTACTGTAACAGGGTTGACATTTTAAGATCATCCTCTACTGACAACATAAGAAAAATAATGAACACTGGATAATGCGATAACAAAGAGGACTTGTCAAAACTTGTCAAAGGATGTAATTTCTTATTTATGCAATTATAAATCACTTTAAAGCTATTGTATTAAAAAATATATGATTGTAACAGGACTGAAACATAACCTGGGGAGACAATTTAAAGTAATTGTAATAATACAAGGTCAACTAAAACCATGAAATATACACTGAAATGTTTTGTCCAAACCTGATTTTGCTTTCTTTGTCCTTGGAGACATAATTGGCAACCTCATTTTTATTATGTTCTGGACCCTCAGCATCCACTGGCAGATCCATGGAAGGTGTTTGCCTGACTAATGGCTTTGGGCGTTGATGGTGTGTGTCAAAATTGTCAGCAGCCCGGTTTCATTTTACCACGTTCTTCAAATTCTCCTCCGTCTTCCTGATGGAGCACGTTAGTCAACAGCAGGCCCGTACAGCTGTTTTCCTCCTTTTGTATCTATACTGGCTCAGGAACTCTGCCAACAGACAACCATGTGCAAGAGTTGGATCCCATTAAACCAACCTGTTTCTCCTACATGTTGATGAGGATTGTGGCCTTCTAAACCTTCACTTCTATGCTCATGCTAGCTCATCATCTTTAAGAGTGGAAAAGCAGATGCATCAAAACCAACAAATTGCTAATTCATATCACAATGACTGCACATTTTCCAGGTGAATGCATTGTCAAGGCAGTTAATTAAAGGTTATTGAAGGGGTTATAGTTTAATTTTCACTACATCATGCATTAACCCATTTCTACAGCTCTCTTCAAGGGAATCACTGGAAACCAAAATGATATGGCATGTGCATACGATAAATTGTTAATTAAAATTAACTAGAAACAAAGCCCAAATCATAATATAATATGTCAAGAACATCAAACCTCATTGGTTCTTGTGCCATGACATCATGATGTAAAAGGAATTGTTCACCCAAATGTTAAAATGATGTCATCATTTTCTCAAGTCGTCCAAAACTGTACAAATTTATTTCTTAAAAAACAAAACAAACAACTGAAATAGTTTTTTTCACAGTGTTTGTTGGCTATATAATGAAAGTCAGTGGGGTCCAATGTTGTTTTGACCCCCAGATTCTTCAAAAAATTTATTCTTTTGTATTCTGTGAAAGGAATTCATGCAGGTTTCGAATTACATGAGGGTGAGTCACGTGACTGTCTTTTATTTGGTATAGACTTATTTATACATACCTTATCTATACATACACAGCATTAGCTCTTGCCATATCACTTTACAGGAATTAAAGTCAAGACTCAAATGTTTGATCATTGTCATGCTGGATTATCCAGCTTCATTTGTGTTCCCTTTTGAGAGGAACTCGACACGGTGTCATGGCATTGATGCTATGGGAACGCTTCCACGTGAGCTGGTGTCTGAAGCACATTTATGAACGAGCCAGTCTGATTGGCTGAACGAATGGACGTTGTGAGGCAGTGTAGCGCGTCACAGAGTCCATAAATATATGCCAGAAATGTGCGTCAACAGCTTCTTTGTCTTCAGAAGCTGTATGTTTGTTGAGCGTGCGTCTCTAAAATACTGAGTGTAAGTGTCTGATTCTAGCCTGTGTTCCCCTGTCTCAAAGTTAACCCTCTGGGGTCTGAGGTGTTTTCTGGGCCCTGGAGGTTGTAGTGGATTTTTTCCTAAACCCGACTATCTAGCGTCTGCAAATCGACACTTAATAAATAAATCTGGCGTCTTCAAATCGACACCCATAGTGTCTTCCGTCGACACTTAATAACCTTTATACTCTAGCTCTCTGCGTCTTCAATCGACAACTGGCCGAGTTTCTAACTAACTTGCTTCCCTAAACTAGCTTCCTGTGCAGGAATAAATCGACAAACAGACCTGCAAATGTCCTTTAAATGCTTTAATCACGGCCAGGAGATCTTCCCGAGCAGTTCTCAGGTAATCTCTCCCAAGAAGCAAGGCCGGAGGATCTCAGACAAATTCCATTGAGACTCCCACCGTAAAACACAGATACAACAGTTTTTATTGAATCGAGAAAACAAATAAGACTAACATGTCACCTTCAATATGATTGGTTCAAAAGCCCCAACCTTTTTCCTCTGTCACTGGCACAAGCAAACTGATGATGACTTTTAATGATGACTTCATTTGTTCATCACAAGATTCTAACAGACTGTCTAGTTTCATTTCCCAAACTATGTTCTTTTTACACACACACTCAAAGTTTTCCATTTGTTTCGTACAGTACATCCTGTTCCCATGTTAGATGTTAAATAAGGTTAGATGTTAGAAACATGGTTAGTTTAATATACAGTTTAAAATTTCTACGACAAGGTGTTCTGTCATGCTCTTATTTCTGTTACTTGTGACATTTTCATGGCTAAAGTCTTATTACACTGTATTCAGTACAAACTCTGCTACAAAAATATGTAAGCAGCATGTATGTAAAAGTTTGTAGTTTTGAGATAATGACGTTTTTGCGTGGTTTATGAACAAAAAAATTTCACTGAAATAAGGTCATGAAACCCACACTGATTATTTATTCACAAGACTTTGAAAATTGTATCACGTAGTCTAGAATATTTGCTTCAAAACTATGTGAAAATCATCCTGGTTACTCATTCAGATAAATCAATATATTGATTTGAAATTTGTAATACATGTTTTGTATAAGAAAGCGTTATGCAAGGAGGCATGAATCATCATGAATATTGATGTGTTTCACACCTGAGAAAGACAAAGACCCTCCCCTAATGGCCCTATCAGGTGCTATCAGGCCCTATCATTATGAGAAACCTTGCACAAAGAATGAGAAGAGATTTACAAAAGAATGGCTTTTTGATTGTTTGGATTTATTTACAACACAACATAATCCAAAGATACACAACACAGGACAAAAAAGCACATTATTGAAAACAGTCACATAACTTTGTGCCATTCCTGAAACATAGTACATACCTGTCATTTCCATAGTGTTTGATTTTTCATTTTACCATGTTCATGTACAGAGTCTCATGTGAATGGACTCATCAGTGGCATCTGGTTCCTGTAAAAAAAAAAAACGAAACAACTGTGAACATGCTCATATCAAGAAAAACATCTCGGTTACGTATGTAACCCTCGTTCCCTGAAGGAGGGAAAGGAGAAGTAGTCGACGTGTCGACTGATTGGGATCACGCTTGGGAGCCTGTCATCTTCGAGTATTGTAAAAACGAGGCAATGCACATTGGAGTGCGAGATTTGCATCTCACGCTCCGCCCCGCAGTGCGGGTATAAATACGGAAGCGGATGCATGCACCACTTGTTTTTCGCTGAGGAGCCGAGTGAAACCCAGGTCAGCGGTGGTACCGCAACAGTGGAGAATACACATATGGACTGGGCAAATTATCGGGCAGTACAACATATGGAATGTCACTGAGGTGGCTCCAGCCATAACAGGGGGGAGAACCAATCTCCAGGACGGATGCATTCGAAAATGCATTTCTGCGTTAGCATCTTGATCGGAAGCTTGTAAAGGGCCCGATTCAAGACCTGCAGGTCCAAGATTGGTCTTAGCCCACCACCTTTCTCCGCCGCGTCGCTGAACAACCCAACCTGGGAAATTGGGAAGTCCAGGAACCGAACCTTGTCCGCATCCGCCACATCAACCAGGCTGAGCCAACTATGGCGCTTCTGAACCACCAGGGTGGACATCACTAGATCGATCACGCAAGCCGCAACGCTTGTGCTCCGGAGAGCCAAGTCAGTTGCAGTGCGGAGCTCACTCATAAGCACACGGTCTAGGCCCATATAACCCATATTTGGTTCCTGTTCCTGGTTTGGATTTTCAGTGTGGATCATCTTTGTGTTTGTGAATAAACTGTTACTGCAATTGGATTCTTGCCCTTTCTCTTCCCTGCCACCGTATAACAGAACGACCGACACAAGGCACTAAAACACAGGGTATAAATACACAAGGTAACGAGCACTAATGACCAACTGGTGTGAACTAATTAATCACTATGAGTACTAACGAAACAAAGCAAACAGGAACTACACATAGGAAAAGAACAGAGAAACAATGGAACAAAAACACTTCAACATAAAAGTCCTTAACCACGAGATTACAAGATTCATGACAGTCTCAGTCAGGAGCTGGTTGAGATACAGTCTGTGTGTCATGTGTATGGGAGAGGAGCATGCTAGGTCAGTTTCACTATCCACAAACTCCGATCCTACTTGCCCCTTGCACCCCAAGGCGACTTCAGGCATGGGACTTGCATTCAGAGGACCTGCATCTTGAAGCTCGCTCGCTCGCTCTCGAATTCTTCAGACCAGTACGAGGAACTCATGCTTTCTGCATCTGATGGGTTGATGCAGATAAAGAGCTAGGCGGGTGCTTTGGCATAGCATCTTACTCAGTCTGCCGCTTTTGAGGAGCTGCTTGAAGTTGTTACTCGAGCAGTGGCCAAGTTAAAGAAGAAGTTTAATTTATATAGCGCCTTTCCGTAGCTCAAGGTCGCTTTACATTGTAGCCTACATTACAATACATTTACACACCGCACACACATTACAATCACATAAGGACACATATAGTCACATTATCCAAAATACATGTTAAATAGATATGTTTTTAGCTGAGTCTTGAATGTAGCCACAGATGAGATATTACAAAGTGTAAGGGATAGTGAATTCCATAATTTAGGAGCATTAACACTAAATGACCTTCCACCTACAGAAGACAAACGGAAACAAGGGATGGACAATAAACCAAGTTCAGCTGATATAAGGGACCGGGCAGGGCGGTAAGAGTAAAGTAGATCAGACAGATATGGAGGTGAAAGACCATTTAATGCCTTAAACATTAGAAGTAATACCTTAAATTGAATACGTGATGCCACGGGTAGCCAGTGAAGGTCATGAAGCAGAGGAGTAATGTGAGCAGAACGCCTGGCGGAGGGGAGAACTCTTGCTGCTGAGTTTTGAACATACTGTAATCTTGCAATAAAAATGTTGTGCAGACCAAGAAATAGAGCATTGCAATAATCCAGATGTGATGTGATTAATGCATGAATTAAGGTTTCGGCATCAGCTAAAGGGAGAGAAGATCGAAGATGTGCAATTTTACGAAGATGGAAAAAAGAGTTTTTAACAAGAGAACAAATGTGAGAGCCAAAAGATAGAGTTGAGTCGATTAAGAAACCAAGGTTACGAATAGATGACGAAGACTTAACATGAACTCCATCAATATCAAAGGACAGGTCCATCCATTTGACTGAGGCAGCAGAGCCAATCACCAATATCTCTTTTTTTATCATTTAATTTGAGGAAATTCAGGGACATCCAATGCTTGATGTCCCTGATACATGCAGTGAGTGAGTCAGGCAGGGATGGCCTATCGGAGCTGGTGGTAAGATAAATTTGAATGTCATCAGCATACCAATCAAATTGATGTCCATGCCTGCGTATGATGTCACCAAGTGGATATATAGATGATGAACAATAGTAGGCCAAGAACTGAACCTTGAGGAACAATTAGCTGAAGATAGTTGAAGATAGTTGAAGTTGAAGATAGATTGGCCCGATGAGAGGCAAGCGGTTGTGTGCTCAAAATAAGATGGGTGCTTCCTCACATCTGCACAAGTACCATCTCCCTTTCTCCCCCGATCTCCACAGCCACACGGAGCTGGTGTCGAAATCATGGTTCCGTTCGTGTGCATTCACAGGCATCATCGGCATCGGTTGTGATAACAAATCATGGAAATTTTTTTTTATTTTTTTTTTTTATGGTGTACCCAGTTATTGTAATTACCGGAACAGGACTGCAAAATAAAGTGCTAGCTAAATAATTGTAATGAAAAACCTAAAGACAACTTTTGAAATATTATAAACAAAATTTAGCTTTTGAGAAACAGTTAAATGCCACATGTCGTTGTTTTGTACTGTATATATGAAATGTCATTGATTTTGATAGACACTCCTGGATTTTTAGTACTGTTATAAAACTATAGTTAACTTCCTGCCTGAATGTGCACTGATGGGAAGAAATTCTTCAGTGTTCTTTCTGTGATGAATGCTGAAGCCAAGTCACAACAGAGGAACACATGACTTCAATTACCCTCTTTTCAAGTAGTAATTAGTTTTCAAGATCCTTGGGGCTTGTAGGTTTTCATGTGTTCATTAAAGATACAGCAACGTAAACGTTGTATTTGTTTTTTTTTTAACTAATAGTGGCAGGGATGGAAAATATACATAAGTATGTTACATAAAATACTTCTGAAAATATTTAATTAATATTATTTTCCTAGCTGATATTGCCAGAAGACTAAGGAGAAATCAGAGTGTTCGCATAGGTAAAGTGTAGAAAGCAAGGTTTGACTGACAAAATAAATAAATTGTAAAATATAAAATGTCACAGCTTCTTGTGGTGCCATCAGGTATAACGTTTATTTTTTTACATGTGATCTGATGGGTCATAGCTTATTATGAGGAGAGAGCAATGTTAAATTGTGACACTCAGTGGAATGAATCAAACTAATCTACATGCATGCCTTTTGTCTCTGATCCTGATGGATGTGAAGTGAGTGCAGGTGTGTGATGTCCTCTCTGTTTTGCCAGCCTCATGCAGTTGTTTGGACTCTGTCCAGGACTGAAGGGTAGATAGAGGTCTCAGTCACATAATCCCAACTCCTCTGCTGAAGAAAGAGAGACGGAGATGGAGGTCGACTGTCCTTGATCACTATGAGGAATGTCTTCCATGACATTTCAGTGTGTGGTTCTGTGCTTGACTATGACTTTTTCTTGTGATTCAGTAATGTGTCCAGGTCAGCCACTGTTACACAATACAAAGCAGTGATATTAACATATACACTTAAGTCCAACATTTCAAACCGGGCAGAACTCAAAGAGCTAATAAATATGCTATCAGCGGGACTATAGTGCAAGGAGATAGTTGAGAATGTCAGGTGGGTCATTCCTGTTATGCAGGACCTTTTGAACTATGTAACTTTAAAAAAAAAAAATGAAAAAAAAAAAAAATGAATATGCTGTTGTAATTTAAAGAAGTGATTTTATAAAAGGGTATAGCAGACTTTCAGAAATATGTTCCGATTAAGATATGGAACTGATGAATACCAATGAAAGCATTTAATTATTCACTTTAAGATTATTTACACAATTAATGTTTTTGTACTACAATATTGGCTTACACAACATCCTCAACTTGAAGCAGTTTTAAAACAATATTAAACTATATTATTTAAACAATAACTTTTTTAGTAATTAGCAAATAAGAATATTAAAGAATTATACCAGAATGATACAATTTTATCCAGTTTAATGTTTTAGGTCAATGACAAAAATGACAAAACCTACTCAAAGTACTGACATTCATTCAAAATTGAAATTCATTTAAAATTCACCCTACCTATAATACTGGGATAAAAAAATAATATATATATATATATATATATATATATATATATATATATATATATATATATATATATATATATATATATTTATAATAAAAAAATTACATTATCAATTTAATATTTTTATCCACAGTTTTTTAAATTTATGTTACTAGGGTCAATGTCCTCAAAACAATTATCACAGCTATATCTGAACTCTTTTAATTTTCCTTCATGGAGTATATGATAAAAAAAAATTATGCTCAGAATATATTTGCAATAATATAATATATTTCAAAATGCACATGTAACAATAACAAAGCATTATGTAAAACTGCATATAATGTATTGAGTATTACAATATTGATGTAATAAAATGTTCATGTATAATAATAAACATATCAAATAAAAAATAGCTAAATGTATATCTCTATGTACAGTATTACTAGGTAACTTGATGTGTCAATTTGTAATTTCTATTTCTATTCTGAGATATCTGATATCAGGCGATTCTGGCCACAGTTTTCAGTCTGAGCTGAACAATAACTCAAAGGCTCCAAATGTGGTTGTTGTCTGACCTCTAGTGCCTGTGAGGTGAATTACAAAATGAAGTAAGTAAAAAACAATTAGTCCGGTTTCATTTTCTGTTAAAGCACGTTTATTTCTTTGTTTGTTTAACCAAAAACAAAAGCAATTATTAATAAGTCATAAAATGATTGCATCAATTGTATTATAGGCTATACTTTATCATTTAATGTGCAGCATGACTTCATAACATTCTTAATAAATGCCAAATGCATTAATCATGTAATGGCCGTAATAAGAGGGGCGGAGGGTCAGCACTAGGACGTATGGCCAGAATTGAGTCCAGCAATTAGAATGTAAATTTTACAAGCGGTTTATAAGCTACGACTCAGAATTTGACCCACCCATATTTATGGTCAGGAACCGCTGTGTTGCATTCTTTATTTATTTCAGAACCACCACATACATATAAATATTTAAAAGTGCACTTCTTATTGCTTATTCTTGTTATTTAATAAAAGGTTTTGAATGATGCTGCATCCATACCACTAGATGTCACTGACATGTGCCATGAGATATTATCAGTATTAAAACATAGAAAGAGGAAAAAGAGGAAAAATGTGAACAGTGCTTAAATTTCTGAATGCACCTTTAAGCAAACAGTCAGTACTAAAGAACAAATAGTTATAGAACAGTCAGTCTGATTGTGTTACTTTTAGTAGAATGTCTAAAGTGGACAATCAAAATAAAGTTAAAAAACTGCCATCTAGCATACATGCACAGCAATGTGAAATGCCTATTATATATATATATATATATATATATATATATATATATATATATATATATATATACAGTATATATATATATATAGACTTGCTGCTTTATATTAACATATTTTAATTATGAATTGTGATTGTTATTTGATGGTCTGTTCTCAAATAACGCTTCTTATCTTTTCTGTTTTGCCTGTTTTCCATGTTTGTATCAAATCTACAAAAAAAAAAAATGTTCCTTCTTTTGTAACTTACTGTATGCATCCACTCAGACCGCTGACATCTCACTGCAGCGTGCTTTGTTTCAATCAGCTCCCGTGTCATTTACAGAAATATTTACTCCTTCATTCATTTCCCTACTCACATCACCATATAATGACAAAGTATCTATAACAGCTATCCGGAAAAAAAATTTTAGAACAAATTAACAAATCTACGAGTCCCACTGAAGCATGTTTAACTCAACAATACTATATAACTAATTTATGAAATAGATTGATAGAATAAAACCAAAACATAATTTCTTGTTTCTAATTTATTTCCCAGGGCACATTATAGGCTACAACACATTTACACTCACATTAATATTGCAAAGAAAAGCAAGTATATGAAATAGGAAATACAACATATGAACAACAACACCAATAATAATAATACTAAAGAGTACAGTAAGTGCTACATTTATTTTGTTGAAAAAGCAATGCAGATCTGTGTGAGAAAGGAGCTGAAAGCCGACGATTTCCCCAGTACATCACAAAAAGCCCTTTAGATTTTACATGTCTGTTAAATGCAACTGCACATTATCACACTCCATGTAGAATTACAAACTTAATTATAAGCCTCTCGTTTAAAAATAAACCAATTAGTCTTTGTGATGCCGAAGCTGACTAAAAATGTATTCGCTTATAAGAGTACTGTCACATATTGCAGCGCCATGCGTGACGCAACTGTGTTTTGCTAGTTTCAGCCCGACGCAGTTATCATTTTCACGTCCTGCGCCACGTTGTATAAATAGCAAATGCATTTGTGCCCATCTGTGTGCCATGGGCTGCTGGTCTGAAAACGAGGTGTGTTCTGGTGCATTGGATGGCGCGTTGCTGTTTTGAGGAACTGAAATAGACTGAGCATTGACCAACTGAAACCTGGTCTAAAATCAATGGCACAATATATTTTTTGTTATTTAAAGAGTGCGTTAGTAATGTGCTTATTACATACACACTCTGCTTATTACACACACAGTGACACGCAGCAGCACACAAACATGCCAAATATTAAAAATAAAAGGAGTATAATGTAATAGATTATTATTGTGTACATAAAGATATGGTGGAATCCGGCTTGTCCCGTAGATGGTCTGCTTGTGCGCTTTAACCTCGTGCACGAGCAGATCCGTTTGCACTCTGGAGACGTGTTCAGTCTTTCCACTATCAAACTCCGCCATGTAAATAGCGAATCCGCCATGGCGCGAGCGCAACTGACATTTAAATGGGAGATGAGACTCTGATTTGTTCATTGCACGTAAAGCCAAAAACACCCCCATTACTCATTAAGAGAATAAAGACAACCCTTTTAGACCATGCGCTGTGCGCGCCGACCATTTTTCCCTTCGTTAAACTAGCAAAAGTGGATTTGGACACGCCCTAACTGCACTTGCGCCATGTGCTTTAGACCATGCCTTTAGATCCTTAAAATAGGGCCCAATGTCTGTTTTGGTTATTTGTTAAGCTTCTTTGCCTGTGTTAAGTCCCTGTGTCCTAGGTTGCTAAAGTTTCTTATTAATTAATTGACCAGTCCCACCTGTGCCAGTGGAAGGAGGCAAATGAAGAAGAATAAGTGCTTCTCCAAACACTCTGCAACCGGTCCTGGTGATCCCAAGTCCGGTGCTTCAACGCCCAGTGGTCCCAAAGCTCCCAAGTCCGGCGTTGATGCATTTCTCTTGCATGGTCACAGAGACCACTCCTTGCCCCCTCATCTCAGCCTGGAAAAGTATCACAGCAACAAAGACCCTGTCCCCCCTCGTCACGTCCCCCATGGACCCTGAGCCTGCGCCCACACTCACAGTCAGAGGCCCAGTCAATACAAGTGCTGGAACCAGCCATCATGTCAATCCCAGAGTTGGTTTTCAAGTTATCTCCCACAGTTTCGCCCATGAACACTGGAATTTCATCATCCTCCGCCAGTCCTGTCCGGCTTGTTAGACCCGCCGGTGCCCTCCAGTTTCCTGGCTCCTGTTAATCTGCTGGCTCTCCTCAGCACTCCAGCTCCACCGGTGCAAGCACAGGCTCCTGGTCACCGAGATCCACCGTGGTCTTTGGATTGTGTTCTATGAGTTTCAGATGAATTATTATTATTATTATTTCACTCTAATGCTAAAGCTATGTAAGATAATTATTGTAAATTAATACAATTTAAGATATCACAATTTTTAACATAAATCATTACTATGGTCACCCTTTATGGTCTGTCTGTGGGTTTTGAAAATATTTAACCAATGAGAAGTCTTAAATAGAGCTTGTGACCAAATCTTGTTACTCCATTGCCTCCTGAAACTCCTCATAACTCCAGTTTGGAGCGTCTCTGCTTATTTACGATGCAAGGGTAAATAAATAAAAAACTGATTCTTTGAATAAGTACAGAGATATATTTTTCCTTTATATATTTGTTTCACTATATTGTTTCACTTGTTTCAGGAGCGGAGAAGAGCGTCTTGCGTTTGTCGTCCAGTCACTGCCAAAATAGTCTGTGCGTAGCGCTTCATTATAATGTGAGATTTTGGCCAAATGACAGAAAAAAAACGAACGCCCACAATCTTAACAAACTTTAAGCTAATGATGTGATATGATGGACTGACTGCCTCAGACGTTCTAATAACGAAAAACCACAACATTCACTGGACCAAAACTTCCTAACTTCAGTTGAGCTTGATTTTGGTAAAGTATTAATAATATAATTACATGCAAGTATATGATCAAACATAAAGCCACAATATCAAATCTGATAACATGATGTTTAATTATTTGCAAAATTTGCTTTTCTCTATATCACAATATGAGGTTAATCTGGCCCTGATTCCTATTAGGTCTGGTCTCAGTTAAAGAATATAATCCACCCATTTTCCCCAGAACTTGATAAATTCCTCAGATTGTAAGCAACGATTCATTGCTAGTGTCTCCATCACATAGATTTCATGTACAATTCCAATCCAGTCATATATTTCCAGTATTTCAGTCTATAACCATTTTCTGGTAATAGCTTTCTTACAGGCTGTCAGCAGATTTCTCCTCAAATATTTGTCAGATTTGTTTTCTAATTTTGGATCTATAAGACCAATGTATAAATTTAGAATGGAGAAGTGGATGGGGACCTGAAATATACTCCCTAAACATTTGTGATTTTCTTGCCAGCATATCAAAATCTTAGGGCACTCCCAGATTATATGACTGTGATGAGCTTCATTTGAGCCACACAACTTCCAGCAGTTTGTAATGATTTTACTTTCTCTTACGCGAGACACCAGTTATGTAGGAGTTTTACAGGTAGCACCAATTTAGGTAACAATTTATCTTGATGGTCCCTTTTGAACATTCGGTAACACTTTACAATAACAGGGCATGAATAATCATGTACTAATACCTGAATTAATAGTTACTTCAACATGAACTAATGATTAGTGAAGATATGAACTAATCATGAATCAATAAAGAGAAATCCTTAACTTATGACAGGAGTCATAATGATTCATGCATGAATAACAGCAGCCTTAAACATGTTGGTACATGTTTGATAGTTAATGCATTAATTAACGTTTAGGGGTAAACTAAATCAATCAGGAATGACACGTGATTATTTAGCCATTAATTACACAGATCAGTCTAATCAAACATGGAAAATAGACTAATAACTACCACTAATACTTTTAATTTGATTTAAACCATTTTCTGATTTTTATAGTTAATTTAGGTCTATGTTTAGTAATAGCTACTTTTCTTCATGGAACTACAGTATGTAGGGTTTGTTTCTGGTGGGACACTCATTAGTGGCGCACTCAATGCTCGCTCGGCACGTTAGGCCCTGTCCCAAATGGCACACTTCATATGCACTTTCGGTCTTGTGGACTTACAATGGCTGCCAGTACAATGGCTGTATGTGTCAGTTAAGTCCGTGAGACCGTAGGGTGTCCCATTTGTCATTTTAGGTCTCAGAAGGGTGCTCGCGAGCGGCCCCTTTGCGGTCGACATGCGCCCTCGATGCGCACTTTTCCCGAGCCAGCACTGATGCGAGCTCCACAGCAGACTTCTTCCCGACAGTCAAAGCGCCGTTACGTCACGAAAGTGCGGACTCATAGGAAGACCGCAAGTGCTTAGGGTGCCATTTGGGACAGGGCCTTAGTTATGTTCCTACGGTAATGCTGGAATTGTAATCTCATAAATGTTGACTGCTTTGGTAAACAGAATTAATAATGAAAGACATGTTTGCATGTATGTTGTATTTGGTAGTTTTCAGGAGGTTATGTACAGTAATTAACTGTATTTGTTGTTGTTTAAATGTATATGCTTCGATTAGCATTAGCTTATTCCCTTTTTTACATGCAAATGTGCCTTATGTGTGTCTTTACAGGTATGTTTGGGCTTTATTTTAAGTCCATAGAACTACACATAATTTTGATCTTTGTTTTTTGTACCATGGGTGTGAAGGAGTAATGATGGAACTCTTATTGTATGTTTATTCATATTTTAGTTAATGATTTGTAAGTGCATCATTGAGTCATGCTTTACTTGAGGGGGAACATCATTACTAACTTATGATTAACTAACCATACACTAACATAAAGTAATGGCTTGTTAATGCATGACTGTGTCATGACTTTACTTGAGGGGGCACATAATAATTAATTCACTGTTAACTACTTACCACTTTCAGCTCATGGTTTATCATAAACTTACTATCAAATACACATGTACTACAACAAGTATTCAGCCCAGTTAAGTGATGTTGTGTCTCTTTTCCAGAAGTCAGAGATCGGAGGTACAGTATCATCACGGCCTGTGTCTAGATGAAGAGTGAACTACTGATCCCAGCAAACGTTCCACTGACCTTAGTTCATGTTTCCTGTTTGCCTATTTTTTTGGGGAACCGATTCCTCAGGAACTGTTGTAAGTCACAGTAGGTTTAGTTTGATGGGAAAGAATATCACAAAACAGATTAGGACCTTTTAAGAAAACTTATTAGTGTATTTAATATTTTCTATGTTTGATAAGGAGGATCAGTGAAATTAATGACAAACTAATCCTGTGCCTTTCAGTAATGTTTTTGATGAAGCTGCTGATGTCAATAGTTTAAATTATGACTAATAAATTGTTTAAATGTATTTCGAAGTAAACATATTATGGAGCCTGATTGATTTAGTTTACCCCTAAACGTTAATTAATGCATTAACTGTCAAACATGTACTAACATGTTTAAGGCTGCTGTTATTCATGCATAAATCATTATAACTCCTGTTGTAGTTAAGGATCGCTCTTCATTGGTTCATGATTAGTTCATATCTTCACTAATCATGAGTTCATGTTGAAGTAACTATTGATTCAGGTATTATTAAGTGTTACCGAACATTCTGTTGGCTATAAGTAACTTTGCAACTTCATGTCAACTAACGCTCAGTAAAGTAGTGTGATGGTCCTTAAAATAACTTTGAAACTACATGACAACTTATTCTAACCCTAACCCTACCAGTCTACTAACACTCCCAAGGGGTTGGTGGACATATAGGTGCAACGTTACTTATAATCAACAGAATGTGTAAAAGGGACCCTCAAAATAAAGTGAAACCCCAAATGAATATTGTGAGTTTTGGTCAAATCACTTGTAGTGAGTGTGATACCCCTTTTCCACTTAGACTGGTGCCGGTTCGGAGCCGGTGCCTATTCTCGAACCAGTTCTTTGTGTTTCGTCAGCCAAAGAACCGGTTCTCAGCCAGGAAAATTGGTTCCAAAGCGGCATCAACTCTTTGCTGGACTAGAACCGTTCTTTTACCACGCGGGGCGGGGTTATTGTCGAACTTCTTCTCGAACGTAACCTCCGTCTATAGTAATCCAGACGAGCAGCACAAATGTGTTCTAAACGTCTTCTTCTGACCCCAATATAGGATTGCAAAGCCAGGAGAAACATTTGCAGAAAGACGATGTAGTCCGCCATTGTAATTGTTATGCTTGAAGTTGGCGCAAGCGTTTCTGGGAAAGCTAAGACGTATGGCAACTTACACAGTGACGTAACGACGTTGTTCGCTGGGCTCTCTAGTCCGTGGAAAAACAAACAGGTTCTGAGAAGGTTCGCAAGTTGAACCAACTTTGAACCAGCACCAGTTCCGAACCAGTTCTTTTTTGGTGGAAAAGAGAGAGAGTATCAGATGACCACTTATTCCTTTAACCTCAGGGCACCAGCTAAGGAGTTTCAACTTAGCAGTAAAATAACTATCTAGTAACTAACTAGTAAGATTATTGTTGAATAAATAAAATTATGTAAATTGGAGGGAGTTTGTCATCTGAGAAATCTCAAGTATTTATGAGATATTTGGCTAACTTGGAAACCCTCTTTCTGTGTTATCAACACAAGTGTAGTCAAATACATTTTATTAACAAAAAGATAAACGAGACTAAATCAACACACAACCTTATTATGCTTCAGACAAAATATTGTTTGTTGTTAACTGGTGTCAGCTATATAACCTCTAATGTAAATGTAAAACAAAATCAAAATCATACTGCTAATATGCCAAGGTCTCTGGAAAGAGGTTTGGTTACATTAATAACTAATGATCTTCGCAACAGGGGCCTGTTTCAGAAAGGAGGTTAAGTGAAAACTCTGAGTATGTTAACCCTGAAATGAGGGAAACTCTGAGTTTTCTGTTTCAGAATGGGAGAATGGGTCTATGTCAAACCCGAGAAAGCAGAGTTAGTCAAGCCCGTTTCTGAAAGAGAGGTAACTTATACTCAGAGTCAGTTACCATGGCAACTTACTCTGTGAACCTAAGCAGGTTTTCTTCGGTAAACCCAGAGTTTTTCTTGTGTAGTAAATGCATCTTGATTTAAGAATGTTTAGATATTTTGACTGGAAACAACAAGACAAAAAGGCTAAGTAAGAAAAGCTTTTTTTTTTTGCAGTGCAATTCATTTATTCATTCCACATTTTTATATAACATCGGAGATGCAGAGCACATTAGTAAGGCCACTGTCTCAGAGCAGGAAGGAAAGAGTGCCTCGCTCTCACACTCTTTCTGTGAGTTTGTGGGTTGTTTCCTCGACACAAAACCCGTGAGATCCATCAAAGAGGAGTTTTACAGGATTGCAGGTCAGTGGTGGAGAAATCGGTTAAAATGAGGATAATCTGATAAATGACATTCACTTGATAACATCTTGATGTGACCTCTGGAAGAAACCAGAGTATTTAACTGATTGAAAATATGGTTTTGATGTTAATTTTTAGTTGCTGTCACAGTCTCTTTTTTTTGGTGTGGTTTTTTTTTTTTTTTTGTGCCTGTGGGATACCATGAAAATGAGTATTAGTTCAATACCTTATCCTAGTATGCAAAGTATGCAGATGTCTTTTTGTCGGGTGTTGTTGCCATGGTGAATCGTAATTTCGGAGCTCCATTGATCATGGCTTTTCATAGTCATGGTGCACGCGCTTAACTCAGAATCAACCTACTCAGAGTAGACAGTACTAACTCAGTTCAGCTGTTCTGAAACCGAAAACTCAAGAGTTTCCCATCTCAGGGTAAATCAACTCAGAGTTCAAGTTTTAACTCCGAGTTGGTTGAACCTCCTTATTGAAACAGGCCCCAGAAGTGAATCAATCAAAACTAACTTTAGCTGGACAATAACGTTATCCTAGAGCTGCTGTAAAGCCAAAACAATCTCTGTTACTGTAATTACCTATTATCACTGTAAAGCTGCTTTGAAACAATTTATATTGTTAACCCCCTGGGGTCGGCAAATGCGCCGGCGCTTTTTGCTGGATTTTCTTCACATAGTAGCACACTAAACTTCACATTCACTGAATCATAATTCACAAGTATAGCAGCCTGAGAATTCTACTCAAATTGCAATGCACTGTTCAACCACACAACAAGCTTCAGGTATGCAGGATGGCATAGTTACTTTTCAAAATAATCCAGTCTCTCATTGTCAATCACAAGTTCATTCTTCAAAATCTTTGCCGCAAACTGATACTGGACACGATGTTTTGTACAACATCATGCAGCAACAGGCAAATATAACAGCCCAGCTTGCTCATCGGGGGGACATGGCTTTTTTACATCCTGAAGTTATTCCAATCTTCAATGGAGATCCATTACAATTTGCTGCTTTTATTCAAACTTTTGAGAATGGATTTGAATGAAAGACCACGAATTCAAAAGATTGCTTTTTTCACAAGGATTCAAAATGGCCAAGAATTTGTTGAAGGAACACTTTGGTCACGAGTTGAAAATCACTGCAGCCTGCATGGAAAAGGTTTTGAATTGGCCTGCAATAAAACATGATGACATCAGTGGTTTACAAGCGTATGCTTTGTTTCTGAGAGGGTATGGCAATGTGATGATAAACTTGCAGTATATGGATGAGATTAATGTTTCATCGAACCTTAAGAACTTAAGAGTAAAACCTTTGAGAAGAAACAAGTAATGCTCTTGTTCCTTTGCAGACCTATGCTCATACTGGGGCCAGAGAACAAGATTGTTCATTGTCCATTGTGCCAGTTCAGGTAAAGTCTATGCTTGGAGACTTTACAGTAACAACATATGCTTTCTTGGATCCAGGGAGTACAGCCACTTTTTGTACCGAAGGGCTTATGCGGAAGCTGAAGATGACTGGGGCAAAGAAGTGCATATTGCTTCGAACAATGGGACACGGCAATGTGGTAAACACATCTGTGCTCACTGGACTGGAGATATCGGGATTGTCTGGGGATAAAATCATGGATTTGCCAGAAGTCTTTACTCAGAAGACAATACTTGTAAGTAAAAACTGTGGTTAATCAAAAAGATCTAAGGAAATGGAGATATTTGGATTATACTCAGTACAATCACATTTTCAATGAGAAATCTTTAGAAGATGACTTCAAAATATCTAGAGAGGATCAAAGAGATAATGGATCAGTCAATTAGCACTGAAAATGGTCATTACTGTATTGACCTACCCTTCAGGAAGGATGATGTCATCATGCCTAATAACAGGTGCTTTGTGGAACAGCGTTTAATGAACTTGAAACGAAAGTTCAATAAGAACCAGGAGTTTCAAGAAGAGTACACAACTTTTATCAGTGATGTTATCGACAAGGGGTATGCTGCAGTAGTACCACAAGATCAGTAACCTCGGGATGATGGTAAGGTGTGGTATATCCCACATCACGAGGTATACCATCCTAAAAAGAAGACGATTAGAGTTGTGTTTGACTGTAGTGCATTTTTCAAAGGAATTTCCTTGAATACACAATTACTACAAGACCCAAATCTCGCCAACACATTGTGGGTGTTTTGACCAGGTTCAGGCAAGAGCATGTGACTTTGATGGCAGACATTCAGGCTATGTTCCATCAAGTGAAACTGTCACAGAAGAATGTGGATTTTCTTCATTTTCTGTGGTGGCCAAACGGTGATACTATGCAAAGCTTCACAGAATACAGAATGAAAGTCCATCTGTTTGGAGCCATTTCATCACCAAGCTGTAGCAATTTTGCTTTGAGAAAACTTGCTGAAGATTACAAAGATTGCTTTTCAAACAAAGTATTGAATACCATCCTGCATATCTTCTATGTAGACGACTGTTTAACATCTGTTCCCACTGAAGAGGAGGCACTTCATATGGTTAAAAACGTAACTGCAGTTTGTTCTAAAGTAGGATTCCAGCTATCCAAATGGATGAGTAATAGCCGTAAGGTATTAGCAAGTATTCCAGAAGAACACCTGTCAAAATCATCTAAAGATCTCAACCTGGATAAAGACAACCTACTTGTAGAAAGAGCGCTTGGGTTGCACTGGTGTGTGGAATCTGATGCATTCATGTTCAAGATTGCCGTAAGTAAAAAAAGACAACACACAAAAGACGAGGCATTTTGTCGGTTGTCAGTTCTATCTACGATCCTTTGGGATTTATTTCACTGCTAATACTGCCTTCTAAGTTGCTATTACAGAAATTGTGTAAAAGAAACATCGGATGGGATAGTGAAATGCCACAAACCCTTTCACGTCAGTGGTCAGAGTGGCTGCAAGATCTCAACAAGGTAGCTATGGTGAAAGTGGACAGATGCATCATGCCAAAGTATTTTGGAAAGGTCAAGATAGCTCAATTGCATCACTTTTCAGATACAAGTGAATGTGGTTATGGAACCGTCTATTACTTGCGTCTGGAAGATGAAAACAAAAAGGTGAGACTTTCCTTTATGCTTGGAAAATCTAGAATCACTCCTTTAAAACAGATAACCATACCAAGACTTCAACTGGATTTGGACAAGTCAGTGTTTTGGATGGACAGCCAAACTGTCTTGAAATACATTGCCAATGATGCCAAGAGGTTTCATACATTTGTGGCAAACAGAGTGGCAATCATCAGGGATGCAACAGACATTGTACAATGGAGACATATTGGAACAAAATTGAATCCTGCTGATGATGCCTCTAGAGGCATGTCCATTGAAAACTTCTTCAAAGCCAGCAGATGGATGCAGGGTCCAGACTACGATCGACAGGGTTGAAGTTGGAAACCTCAGAGGAATGGCCACAATCCTACTTTGACGGGGTCTTAAAAGATGATCCAGAGGTTAAAAAGGACACAGTGGTAATTGCTGCCACGGTGGTTGTGTATGCTGCCAGAGGTTCTGACAGTGCTACTCATCAACTATTGAACTATTTTTCTGATTGGAGAAAATTATAGTGGCATGGATTCTAAAGTTCAAAGATGTTCTCTTGAAGCTCAAGCAACACAGGAAACATATTCAGTCCTCATTTACTTCTGGAATGAGCAATTATATACTATCGCAGGACAGAGTTAAAGAGGAAATGAAAAGGTTTCAAACTGGTTTCCATGGTCAAAGTCTTACACCAGATGATCTTTCTCAAGCAGAATCATGCATTCAAACAGGAAATTTCTTATATATGAACATCATATATCCAAACTTATAATGCAACATGTTCATAAACAACTAGTTCATGCGGGGAGAAACCACATGCTGTTGACATAACAAAAAAGGTACTGGATTATTACGGCAAACTCTGCTTGTAGAAAGGTAATCTCTGAATGTGTCGTAATGGCACAAATTTTATTGGAACAGAGAGAGAGCTTGGGAAAGCTTTGAAGACATTGGATCATAATGAAATTCACCGTAATTTTCTATCAGAAGGAATAAAATGGACCTTTAATCCCCCTGCTGGATCCCATCATGGAGGCATCTGGGAAAGGTTAATTCGCCTTGTAAAGAAAGTTTTCTACTCCACTCTTCGACAACAATGTTTGGATGATGAGAGCTTTCACACAATTCTTTGTGAAGCTGAAGTTATTCTTAATGAACGACCTATCACAAAGCTTTCTGATGATCCAAACGACTTGGAAGCTCTCACGCCCAATCATATCCTGCAGTTAAGATCAAAACCACTTCTTCCACTAGGACTTTTTCAAGAAAGTGACTTGTATATCAGACGAAGATGGCGAAAAGTCCAATATCTGTCTGATCTTTTTGTGAAAAGGTGGATAAGGGAGTATTTTCAATTGCTTCAGGAACGTCAAAAATGGATGAAACCATGTAGAAACTTTGCTGTCTGTGAAATAGTGGCCAACTGCGCCACGTGGTTCCTGGTCATTAGACAAAATCATTCAGACATATCCTGACAAAAGGAGATTTGTACGGTCTGTCCAATTAAAGACACAAATAGGATTACTGGATAGACCTGTTAACAAAATCTGCTTGCTGCTTGAAGATATACAGGACTGATCTTCAAAGAAGAAATGCACATACACTTTTTTTTTGGCTCCTTTGATAATTTAAGAGATAATCGTAGTTACACACCTACAATTATGGGGCCGGTGTGTTGGAGCCAGTGTTTATTTATATGTATTTCGGGCTGTCACCAGGTGGGGGCAGTATGTGCACAGAGGGTTTTTAAACCGGTGTTTTACACTTAAAGAAGTCTTGGTGGGAGAACGCATACAGTTTTTACCACACAAAGTTGGATGTTCACCGTCTAAAGTATGTTACTGTTTGCATATTGTTTAATAAAGTAACCAACGAGTTGAGATCGACTACAAGACTGTTGGTGTGCATAAAGCGTGCATTGCATAACCAAGCCATCGACAGCTATAGGAGCTGCTGTTACACCACCAGTTGAATTCCCCTATATAGGTTTTAACCAAATGACCATTGGCAATTATGGCTTGTATTAGTGGTTAATTAAGATTAGCATTCTCTATTTCTTTTCATCTGACCATAAAATCGAACTCGCAATGACTAAAATGTCACAATTGGGATGCATGTTAGTAGCCAGGCACGTGCACACATAGACACCAAAGGGGGCTTGAGCACCTGCCCTTTTTATTCCTGGAGAGAAAGTGCCCTTTTTTCTGGGGTGCTTTTTTTTATTATTATTTTTTTTTTTTTTTTTTTTTTATAATATATATTTCTGTTTGCGCACAGCTTCCCTGTCAAACAAATATATTTATTGAGGAATAGTATATCTAAATATCAGGTAAGGAGTTCTGAAGCGCTCCCTCTCCCTCTCCCCCGATTGTTAAACCCGATTGTATTGCTTCCGCTAAAGAAAATAGTACGCTCCGTCTCTACGGTTAGAATCCTGTGAGTCCATAGCAACCCTCTGTTTTTCATGGCAACGGTCTGTTATACTCCGCACAGCGGTCTCTTATCAAGAAATAACACACCGCATTCTACATTGGAATTCAACCAAGACATGTAATAAAATAAGTTAATAAAATAAGCATATATCACCACCAGGTGATATGCTTTAGTTATTTTGTTTATCCTAAAATACCTGCATTGCCCTGTCAATTAGATGCAAATGTGCGCATTTTAACTAGTTGACGCCTAATTTGCATACAGAACGTCCTCAGTTAATGACTTACATCAAGAGTCTTTCCCCCTGAAATTTAGAAATCTAAATTGGTGAATTTAGAAGAAATCTACAGATGCAAACAGATGGAGGATACACTCTAAAAAATGTAGTAAATCTGAGTAACTGCATCTGGTAGCCTACATTAATAAATAAAACTGAGTAGAAATAAGTTAACATTAAACATTACAAATAACAATATTTATAAATTAACTTTTTATTTATGAGTAATTTTACTTTTTTTATTTCCTCTAAACCTTTATAAAATAGTATTCCATACAACCACAAATACATGACATTGGCTTTTATTGAATTTTTACTCAATTATTTTTGTAAGTTTAATTTTAAAGTGTTATGTATTCTGATAACACCAAAATAATTAAAACGATGTAGTGCCTTGTGCAAAAATAAACAAATTATTAGTAAAACACGCCCCTCTGCTTGATGCAGTTATTTAGGTTATTCTAAATATGAAGAGTTCAGATGAAAAAGCCTCTAAGTGCCATCTGAAATTTCCTTCTATAATGATCATTTTTATCAAGCTTGTATGTTTATGTTCACTTATTTCACATAACTGGCAATGAAAATTACTTCTTAATTGTCATTTAAGTTAAATTACTGAACTTAAATATACGAGCTTGAAAAAAAATTCTCATTTTAGAAGAAAATTTCAGATGGCACTTAGAGGCTTTTGCATCTGAACTCTTCATATATACTTGAAACTAGTAGCATAGAAAATGTTTTCAAAACATGCACATTGTGGAATGGTTTCCTTTGCTGCTCTATAAACCTAGTGAATACTAAGGAGACCATGGTTTATGTGTAAACTGATTATTTTGTAGACATCTTTTGAAAATGAAACAATTGCGTGAGTTTGAGGAAGATAAAATTAATTAACTTTTTTAATTAATTTTTTAAAAAGGAAGTCAGAGTTGTGTTAATATATATACTTTTTTGTTTATAAAAAGAAAAAAAATACGTATGAGAAGTGCCCTTTATTTCACTTGAGCCCCTGCCCCTCAAAATGTCTGTGCACGTCCCTGTTAGTAGCTCTTCTTAGCATTGCATTGTGCCTTTTTTTCTGTTATTGTAATGACTTTTTTTCTCCTTGCTATACTGATATAGTTGATTATTGGCAGCTCCACCATGGTTAACTGATCCACTCAGGTACTCTACATCTTTTCATAAGGAGTTTGCTCTGTCTTTGAAGTGTGGGTACCGCTTGCTCGGTCTTTTTTTGGAACAGACACACACTCAAACAAAGACTCCACCCGGCCCTCATCCGGGGGGAGGGAGTGGATAAAAAATTAGTGAGATTCATCACACCTAGGTGTTGAGCAGTGCTCCTGTCCTGTGTGTGTACGTCGCAGTCCTACTGGCGGAGGACGCGAGCTAGGCGCGAGTCCTACCCTTCGAGTGCTCCATAGCCAGTTGGGTCTTCAGGTCAACTGGGAAGGAGTAAACTCGCCCAAGGGCTGAGGATCTCTTTTCTAGTATGGAGATGGTCTCGGTCCAGTGCATCTCTCAGATAGAGGTGTGTCAGCTCAGTGCTATTCAAGAAGTGAGAAAGGGTCCCACTGAAACTTTTTCAGAGGCTCCTGGGGCACAGGGCAGACGCAACCACATGGCTTCCTCCATATGAAGACCGCTTCAGCACTGGCTTCACGGCCGAGTACCGAGGTGGCCGTGTCAGAGTGACAAGCTCCGTGTGATAAACACCCTGGCCTGTCGCCAAACCCTCCGCCCGTAAACAGACCTTTCGTTTCTACGGGCCAATGGCTCCTAGAACGAGTGTCCACTAATACCGGCTGAGGGGCCGCATATAAAGGGCATACAGTAACAGAGGTCTTGGCGCCCTTCGACTGCATTGGCATCTATTGCCTCGAGTTGCTTACAGTTTCCTCGCTTCGAGAAAAGTCTGAAAAGACAACATTGCGACGAGTTCCACTTATTACTGCTGGCCTGCTCAAGCCTCACGACAGCCTCTGGTCCAGATAGAGTGTAGACTCCGTTCCCAGCTGGCCAGCTGTTTGGGACCACTTCGGGGCTGCACAGCTACGTCTGTTGCCCCTCCGGACTCGTCCCTCCGCCAGTTGTTTCTTCTCCTGTCTGAGTGGATATCCCTCAACACAAAAAAAACTCTGGCCACAGCTGGCCCTGGGGCCCCCGCAGAAATGCGTTCCCTAGTGATCCTTCTTGCACTACGGTGCTAAAATCAGTAAGAGATGGAGCAGGTCCTGATAGTTGCCCCTTATTGGCCCAACCGACCTCTCCTCTCTACAGCCTTCCTGACTCATTCCTCTGAGTACATTCTCAGGGATGGGGCATGATGGCACCCGCGTCTAGACCTTGGAGAGTTCCAGGTCTGGTTCTAAAAAGAATGGGACGCGGAGGTTCTGGTTACTACCACAATAATGTTTTATGCTGTAGCGACCATCACTTCTTTGAGAGTACCTCTTAAAAAAGAGGCTCGCTCCCCCTTAGAAGTGGAACCTATTCGTTGAATTGAGTCTTCTCTCCGTGAGGAGATCCCGAAGGTGTTCGATCACTTCAGTGCTTCCTTCCTGCTAACGGTTGGAGTGAGGGCTATCTCCTCAACCTCAAAATGTTGTGGCCTCTGTGTTGACGCACATCATGATGCAGTAGATACAAATTTGTAGGAAGTACGACTTGATCGTCAGGTTCCTGAGGGGAGCAAGGAGAAAATAAATAACCTCCTTGCAGAGACCTCCCTTGAGCCCTACAGGCAGTGAGTTCAAAATTCTGTTTTTAAAGAAACAGTTCTCCTGCTTGTTTGGTCTCTGTCTAGAGGGTAGGGACATGCCCGCATTTTCGGTCAACGAATCGTGCCTGGAATTTGGGCCGGCTAACTCTCATGACTCCTGAGACCCCGGCCTGGATATGTGCCCAAGGTCCCTACCTCTCCCTTAACGGGACCAGGTGGTGAGCCTGCAAGCGCTGCCCCGGAGGAGGCAGACCCAGCCCTGGCTTTTACTCTGTCCGTCCGCTCCAGTGCGGTTATACGTGATCAGAATGCAAAGCCTAGACCTTAGACCAGCTCTGTCTGTTACGGAAACCAACAGAAGGGAAGGCTGTTTCTAAGCAGAGGTTGGCCCACTACATGTGGTTGCCTTCATCTTGGTGAGAAAGTTTCCCAAAAAGCACGTGCCCACCTAAGGGGGTGAGCTCCTCCTAAGCGAGGGTATTGCTTCCTCCTAGGCGTTGACACAAAGTGCCTCGCTGAACAGATGTTAAATAGAGTTGGGGGCTGGGCAACACCTATACACATTCACTAGAGAACTAGCCTATGTGTCGAACCGTTGCTTTCCATGGGCTCCCTTCACATGAAGCTAGTTTCACTGTTGGCACGGTTCGTAGTGTCGCTTGCTGCGCCATTCCCCTCCTCTGGACTGGATACGTGCGCAATTCTTGCTCCAGTGAGTTCCCCTTATTAGCCGAACCCTGTCGAGTTCCTCCATACCCTTCGGCAACAGCTGTGGCGGAACATCTGAAGCCAGGCCTATCACTCGTATGCACTGGTGGAACCTGTGTTAGGCTGGGTCCATATGTTGTGATCCCTACGGCGATCCCATATGTGTATTCTTCCATGGTACGGATCCCTGCAGTAGCCCGTGTCTTCCCTCGGCAGAGTCCACTCTGCCGTCACTGTTCGGTTGATCCTCCCCCCTGTTATAGGCTGGAGTCATCCCAGTGACATTCCATATGTTGTACTGCCCGTCATCCGCTCAGTCCGTATGTGTATTCTCCACATGTCACCTCCCTTCGGGCAGGATGTGGTTTCCGCAGCATCCCTTCCTTCCATTTCCCAGTGGTCCTGTGGAACAGCAGTTGACTTTCCTGACCTAAGCCTTGCCTTTCTCCGCCTCAAAATTGCGGGGGGTCAGGAGGCTTTCATCCAGGCACTGGAAGGTCGCAGCTCTAGTGGTGCTTTCCTCAGTAGATCCCATTCAGTCGACTACGTCGAACGTGAACGACTGAAAGGGAACGTCTCGGTTGCGTATGCAACCCTCGCTCCCTGAAGGAGGGAACGGAGTCCCTTAGCCACTATAGCTGGACCACCGCTGACTCCGAGTTACTCTCGGCTCCTCAGCAAAAAGCAACTAGTGCGTGCGTCCACTTCCATATTTATACCCGCGCAGCGGGGGCGGAGTGTGATGCGAATTACGCACGCCAATTGCATTGCCTCGTTCAATAGTACTCGAAGATGACAGGCTCCCTATAGTGCGAGGGTTGCATACGCAACCGAGACGTTCCTTCTGGCGGTGCGAATGCCGCCAGGAAAACGTTCCTAGGGGAACCATTAGTTCTTGGGAAACCACCCTGGTGGCTATTTCCTAGAACTAAGTTCCTAGAACTATCCTGTGCGAAAGCCCCTTTAGTTGTCAATTGAATTATCCTAAATCCTAAATCTTGATTTATTTGTTCGTTTTGTTTCTTAAAACATTATTAAGAACAACCAAGTTGAATTATCTTTCAATGCAATTTAATACCATGACAATATAAATATATATATATATATATATATATATATATATATATTGCTAAGCTAGAGCCACTACTGCAACTAAAAAAATAATGTAGGATCAGTATAAAAGTTTTTGTAATACTTAAAGGAGCAGTATGTAAGATTATGGCCAAAACTGGTACTGCAATCACTTTCAAATTACTGTAGAGCGGTGTATCCTCTCCCCCTCCCCCCTGACTCGAGGTTGCCAGATAGGCTGCAGGATCCAGCAGGAACGTAGGCTGCTACGTAGCTGTGGTAACTAGATCAGAGCTGACAACCCCGATGCTGAAACACTACTGACTTCGTGATTGGTAGATAGGTGGAGGGTGGCGCTTCAGGCCAAAACACAACATGACAACATCAACATCAGTTGAGGGCTGCAACTTCACTTTTAAATGACACTATCCTGGCTGGACTACTGTTGTCAGTGATATAAGTATTTGAAATGAACATGATTTCTTAATGTCTAGTGACATATCAGGGCCATTTTATGATTAATTGAAATACATTTCTTACATACAGCTCCTTTAATACTTGATTAGTTAATACTTAATGATTAGTTTGTAGTGGCATACTATATAATATATATAATTACTATATATATATATATATATATATATATATATAGTAATTCGGGAAAGGTTTATCAGTTATATTTGCAATGTGTCAGCCTGAAGTCTACTTTACTAGCAGACATACATCATTTATTTTTCAAGTTATGATTATGTATGCTTAAGAGAAAATTCAAATAAAAAGATGCATAGTTAAGCAAGGATTTTCCTAGAAGTAAACATAAAGGAAGCTGTCACAGCAACTTATGCACAGCCTACATTAACTCTTCTTTGTCACCAGATGGAGCCATTGGCATTAATTAAATGGCTTTAATTCAGCACCAACATCAAACCCCATTTTCAGAATAGAAATGAAAAATTCCATACTCTCTCTTTCTCTCTCTGTCTGTCTCTGTGTGTGTGTGTGTGTGTGTGTGTGTGTGTGTGTGTGTGTTATATTCTATTTTTATAGTGGCTTCTGGTCATAGCCATCTCTCTATAGCAGGAGTATTAACATCCAGGAAAGGCATCTTAGACACTGTTGTGTCAGATACTGTCAACAGTTCTAGTAAAACACCTCCAAGCTAAAGACCTTGATGTATGACTTGGAACAGGTCTCCAGCAGTATGACATGATCTTAAGGATCAGGGTTACAAATAAATTAAATAACAGTGACAACCGAAAGCCAGATATGCATATCAACCCCATCAACATTAAATGTGTAGAAACCTGTGCTTATAATACACAAAATACAGATTACAAAAAAAAAAAAAAAAGTACATTCTATAAAGCACAAGTCCTGTAGATGCTCTCCAGAGCAGAGAGGGACATCCAGAGGCTTCCATATGACATGCCATATGATGCAGTATTATTACATTGTGATCCAGATGGGGGGAAAAAAAGCTCTTTCATCTTAGTTCAGGAGTTTATAAGAAAAAAATCTAATCTTTTGAAGAAATAGCAATAGACACAAATGACACAACTGTTGACATACAGTAAGAGATTAGAGCTATAAAATGAATGTGGATAGTGTTGGTTTTAATAAAGAGTGTCACTCTTTTTACTGCGCGTTCAACAACATGTACATGTCTTCTTCTGTAAAACAACCAGAATACAAAAATATGTTTAGAGCTCCATCTAGCGGTCAAAAAGGAAAAACTCACATGAGACACAGCTTGATAACTTAACAGCTTAAACGAAATTCAACACGCAAGCTTAATATAATTATTCTGGTAAAAGTTTATTTTTCAACAGATAGCAGCCCAGATCCTTTGAGAAATGTTTGGATTAATATTAAGATCTCTGGCATGATTGCAGACTTTGGCAAATTTGAGCACAGTTAAACTACACTGGGGAATAAAAGGTGAAATTATTGTGTGATGTTTGCAAATGACCTCATCAATCATACTTTCCTCAACTAAGAATGTAGTTTAGCTTGGTGTAATGAGTCTTCATTCCATGGAATCTTAATTGGTTACCGTGTAACCGTCTTGCCGTGTGTGAATTAATTACTGTTTTTTAGGAAATCCAGACACAGGTCAATACTAAAATCATCTAAAAGCATATTTTCATGTCACCAGAATAAATTCTTTGTGATTCTGAATTGTAGACGTTAAAGCATTAAATAGAGTCTTTCCTTGCACCAAAGAATTTCAGAGCATCCAGAGCAAGTGTCTTCAGTTGCCTAGCAACAACAGCCCCAGTAAGGACCGACCGTGTGATGCTGTCTGGGTTTGTGAAGGTAATTCAGGGGGCAATGATTTTAAAATAGGTCCATTGTGGGTGGGACCTGAACTTTACATAATTATTGCTGTGAGCTAGAACTCCCCATTTAGATTGGATGCATGTCAGAGTGATAGAAATATGATGGCATTGACCCTAAAAGAGCAGTTTAATCAATCGACCCCATCTCTGCTCATGTAACTTTCGAATTTTGTGCAGAGGTTGTCAAGCTCTCTTAGTCTTTTGGGCCCGATAATACAGAAGTACATCACGTGGGTTTCATATCCTCTAGAGGTTTCTAAAAGTCTCTGAAGCCGATCATTTGTTTGCTCTTGGTGTTTTGCCATCTGTTTTAGCAAGATCAAAGTGATGCACATACAAAGCAAAGCATGTCTTTAAACCGGAGGACGCTTTGCATGATGTTTTGCATTAAAATGGTTTACCTCTATTAAAGGGCATATAATAAAATGGCCCTTGGCTATTTTTTTCCCCTTACATTTCCAGATTTCCCTGCCTTACTGAGGCTATGCTCTTTTAAAACAATTCCACACTGCCTTCAGCAAATCACCTTCTCTTTCAAGCCTCTCCCCATCCCCGTGCTTATTAAACTTTCATGGCTGATTTTTTACTTTGATAGCATATGCATATTGTATGGGAGGTGGATGGAAGCAGGTTTCACCGTGCGACTTGACCGGTCGCACTCGCTCGGGTTAAAGCTTTGCACTGTGTCACAACTGTTTCATGTCAGTATTATAACATGACATGCACATTTGGTTGTTGCGCTTTTCCAGAGTTTGTGGTGATTTGTAAAAGTTTAAATGCCAAAGTGATGTTCAAACAAAGGTATTGGGCAAACATTTTTTTAAGCTATTTGACAGTGGTGAGTTGAATTATTGTTAATATTGTTACCCTGTTTACTTTTCAAATATAAATATTCTCCATATTTCTGATCATTTTTCAACACCTGTCGTCTTACCGTGATGAAATAAATCCATATGTGCATATAGTACAGGAGTTATTCTAGCAGACTAGGGGAATTTATGACTGCAAATGTTTGGTGCAATTATAAGCTCAATCAATTTCTTGCTGTAAAACTTCATGTTGTAGTAGATATTACATCACTAAGAAGTGGCAGTAAGACTTTGCCAAGTAGGACATGATCCTGAATCAATTTCTTGTTTGTGCTGGAACAGCATTCCTGACTTGTCCTGACCATAACCCATTAACTACTCATACAATCAGATTTTACTTTGATAAATGTTGATGATTTGATATAGATCAAGCACCTCCCAGCCATGACATCATTAACCTATTTCCTTTTAAAGGGGACAAATTATGAAAATCAGATTTTTTCCGTGTTTAAGTGCTATTATTGGGTCCCCGGTGCATCTAAAACTTGAACAACCCAAAATTGACAACCCAGTAACTTTGTTTTGGTAAGCCTTTCTGCAAGCATATCAAAAAATAAGCCGGCCCTTAATCTGCACGTTTCCACCCACGGCGCCGCCATTTGGTTTTGTCAAGCGACAACACAGCCCGATCTCATGAAAGTACGTATCAATAGCACGAATTGTATTTATCGTGCAATTTATACACAAAAAAGAGTTTTTACGTGCATATGATACGCAGTTTTCGCGTGCATATGATACGCACTTTATGCCGTGTAATATGAGTGCACTCCACACCACTAATCCTACCCAAGGGGTTTACAGCGCGTATCATATGCACATAAAAACTAATTTTTTGCGCATAAATTGCATGATAAATACAATCCATGCTGTAGATACGTTAAGCACATGTGTAAAAAGTTATTATGTTTTATTTAGCAAGCCTGAAACCTAGGGCTGGGGTAAACGATTATTAATTAAACGATTAGTCGGGCGATTATTTTATCGATTAGTCGACTAATCTAACGACTAATTGGAATTATTTATCCTGTCTGTTATTCGCATATCTCTGTCGAGCCGTTACTCCGATGGATTTCAAACTCGACAGCTGTCTGGTATGGAAGTAGAATAATGTTTTTGAAATAAAAAGCCTGTTGAATTGCACTACTTGAAAAAAAATAGGCATTGCATTAACCATGCTTGCATTTTAATGCATTGTATTTTTAGTGCTTACATTTTTATGGGCTGAAATTCAACATGGTTGAATGTTTAAGCTGTGAATATTTCAATTAAAAACATTTCAAACACCTTTTCATTATTAAAAATTCAATAATCCATATTCACCTTTCATATTTCACTTCCAAAATATTCAAACTGTTTAAAAATACAACCAATAATATTCAACAGGCAATTTTCGGTCCATTTTATTTCGCTTTGCAAATTCGCTTCCACAAATTCAGTGGTTCAAATTCGACAGTAAATTCAACATTGACGTCCAGGAACTGCAGGAAAAGCAGTAGATTGCCGAGCATACTCTCCATCTGCTGTTAGTCGACCTCACCATCAGATGGTGCAAAAGCGCTTGTTGCTGACGAAGACATTCATTCATAAAATGAAAATGATTATCTGTGTCAGTATATGCCGAAAAGATGATAAACACACAAAAGCTGTGTTTATGTTTCATTCAATAACTTCATTGTTACTTTCCCTGTGTATTCTACATATCATCAGCTTTCTCTACCATGAACAGGATTACAATCGGTTTCCCTCAATACCTCATACTCAAGGATTTCCCTTCCGTTGATAGACAGTGATATGAAAGACCAATCTTGCACCTTATTAGGGAAGTTGGCTGTAGGCTATTATATAGGCTACAGGCAAGAAGATGGACTCAGAATATGAACTTAACGCGCAAAGTTTCATGCTGAGCGTTTCGTGATATACTGGCATAAAATCAACACATACATAGTATGCATACGTGTATTGCATTAGCTTAAACTGTCACAGCACTTGCATATTGTCCTCCTATTGTTAGTTTAACTGTAAATCGCTTTGGATAAAAGCGTCTGCTAAATGACTAAATGTAAAAATTGGCTTGATATTGGACATTAGCACATTTAGGGACCGTCTCTAAAGTTGCATACAACATTGGCATACACGTTTCTAACTTCAATAGCAAACTTAAATTTATTTGAATAAATATCAAAAATCCAAAGGGTGCGCATTATGCCTGACACTAAATGAACACTTTACAGTTGGTTTTATGACTGTAAGTCGTTCTATTCAAATGCTATCGGAGTTAGAAACGTGTTTACCAAAGTCGTATACACTTTAGAGACGGCCCCTAAATGTGCGAATGTCCAACATCAAGCCATCTGTATGCCAGTCTATCACTGGGAAACGCTCAGCATTAAACTTTGCGCGTTATTCTGAGTCCATCTGCTTGCCTGCGAGTTTGGTCTTTTACATCACTGTAGTCCATTAAGCTACGTTAAGCGTTGTATATGTCCAGCAGGGGAATCCTTAAGTATTGAGGGAAACCCTAATAGCCTGCATGCAGCACATCGCCACAATATAAAGTTAAGGCAACTAAACAACCAAGAGAAATATATGTCAACCTAAAAAATGTAACATTGGATCTGTATATCCGCATCGGGGAATAACATTATAATCTCGTTCACGGTAGAGAAAGATGCATGTAGGCTACACAGGAAAAGTAACCGTGAAGACACTGAATTTAACATAAACAGCCGTCATAATAATCACAAATACACTTACATTGCTGTAAATGAGTTTTATGAATGAATGACTTGTTCTAACTGTTGCTGGTCTTCAACACGCGCTTTTGCACCTCCTGCTGGTGAGGTCGACTAACAGCAGATGGAGAGTATGCTCGGCAATCTACTGCTTTTCCTGCAGTTCCTGGACGTCAATGTTGAATTTACTGTCGAATTTGAACCACTGAATTTGTGGAAGCGAATTTGCAAAGCGAAATAAAATGGACCGAAAATTGCCTGTTGAATATTATTGGTTGTATTTTTAAACAGTTTGAATATTTTGGAAGTGAAATATGAAAGGTGAATATGGATTATTGAATTTTTAATAATGAAAAGGTGTTTGAAATGTTTTTAATTGAAATATTCACAGCTTAAACATTCAACCATGTTGAATTTCAGCCCATAAAAATGTAAGCACTAAAAATACAATGCATTAAAATGCAAGCATGGTTAATGCAATGCCTATTTTTTTTTCAAGTAGTGCAATTCAACAGGCTTTTTATTTCAAAAACATTTGACATTATTCTACTTCCATAGTCTGGGCACAAGTAAGTGCAGTGCCAAGTTTGACGTTGTTTGGATGAGAAATGCAAAAGATATGTTAAATATATTGGTAAAAGAAGCACTTAGAAGGTTGTGGTTTAAAAATAAACATTCTGACATAAACACACTGTCAGCTACAATGTTTACTTCTGAATAATATAGTATAAATGTGATAAATCCTTTTTTTTTTTCATGCAATTAATCCATTGAATCAATATAAAAGTTAATTTTCACATTGAAACTGTTGAAAATACACAACAAAGTAAGTTGATCCACATATGACAGCCTCTGAACTCGGTCAATACTAATCTGGACTAAACATAGGCTACATTCAATCAGCCATCGCTAGAAATACCTTCTGAACGACGGCGACCTTCTTTTTTGACGGCGATCAGCTGTAAAATGGCTTAGGTCCTGCTCGGTTTTCGTTGACTTTGAGTACAAGAATTGAAAGTTTTTTAAAAGATCCCGTGGGGTTAACGTGTCAGCATTCGACAGAAGTTTGACGCTGTCGTGTGAGAACAAGCATCAGTCGGCATTTCTCCCTCCCGCGTGCCTCATCTTCTTAATCTCTTCACGTAAATGATTAGATTTCGATGGCTTACGTTTCTTCCCTACGGCAGAATCCACCACAGGTTCATCAATGTATTATTTTTTTTGTTTGTTTGTTGATCAAAAAGTGCAAAGTAGATAAGGAAAACTAGGATGCCGGGTGTCAGAGCGCCACCGTTACTGTTTACAATGCGTGGAATGGTGCGCTGTGATTGGTTGAGCGGATTTGTGGCATTCTGCAGAGAAAGGAGACGTGCGTGTGTGTGGCGAGCTGTACCTCCGGGAATGGTGCAAAAAAATAAATAGATAATAAATAAAGAAGCGTCGACGCAAAAAATATGACGTCGACGTAATTTTGGCGTCGACGCGTCGACGTCATCGACGCACCGCTACAGCTCTACTGAAACCATCTCGATCATAGATAGAAAAGACCATTTACAGCCAAAACAGGCAATTTACCCAGGAAATATATGTTTTAAAGCTTTTTAATAGAGGCTAGCCAATAACCTAGGACTAGTTTTGTGAAAGTTGGTTTTTGAAATAGTCTCCAACATTTAACCAACGATTCGATTGACAGCGGCGGTCCTAGTGGCAAAGTTGCTCAGAATGAAGAGGTTCTACCATGCGGTATGAATGTCGTTGGGCTTGTATGACAAATCGTGTGATATACAATCTGTTACACACGTGAAAAACGTGAAGGCGCCCTTGGTGGCTGATTTCTTTCGAATTTTTGACAGACCTTTAGGGCTGTGAGTCAAACAGGCCCAGCGAGTTTCGTTCCGATCGGCCTCCGTTAACCTTGTCTGACAGCTGCTTTCTGACAGCCAATTTTATTGGCTGATGGCGGCCGTGTTTTTAGAGATACACAGATGTCTTTGTAGATAATCGCGGCACCTTGGACAAAGAAACCACATGCCAGTTTTCAAGTCAATTGGACTGACAGTTGCATAGCTATTGCCGTTTTTGTGTTTTTTTTTATTTTTTCATTTTATAGTGCCACCAAGTGGCCAGTCAAAGGTCCTTTTTCACGAGACCACAGACCGAGCCCGTAAATAGGTGTACCAAGTTTGGTAAAATGATCTAACTCCATTCAAGAGGGATAGTCATTTTAGTAAAAGTGGCCACGCTCACTTTGAACGCTTTGGCGTCCCTTCGTGGACGTGAATCAACTTTTTTTCTTTTTATTAACAATCAGACTATAGATAATCTTTCTGCACTGGTTTGGTTCAGATCGGGCGCAAAACCTAGGACTAGTTTGCAAAAGAAGGTTTTTGGGAAAAATCCCAAATACCCGAGAATTTCGCCAGGGTGACAATCGAATCTGAGATCTTTTGTTCGTCTTCAGCCAAGGATTACAACTACAGTATATAAAACACTTGAGCCTGTGACAAACGGATTAGGAGTTATGAGCCATTACATACTCTTGATGGCTGCAGCGCCACCATTAGGCCAGCGGGGCCGGGGCGAGCTGTAAATGTCCCGAGTTGTAGACGGGATGAGTACTACCATCCCTCAAATTTTCAAGTCTCTGCAACTTACGGTTTGGTCTGCCTGAGCACTTTTAGGGGAGAATCCTGATCCTTGGAAATTCGGACAATTACAATAAGGTTTCAGCTTGAACCCCTAAATATAAAATCAAGTCCCGTCCTGATCCTACACTTTTGTTGTTGTTGTTGATTGTTTTACATTAAGAAATATGTTACATAATAAAAAAATATATTTAGATTAGTTGCAAAAAAGATGTTGGTCGAGAAATACTTCCAGCCCTAAATCTTAATCTTAACCCTTTCGCAATTCATATTTCATCCTGCTTGACAGGAACCAACAAAGATTCTTGCATGTCTTTCATCAAAATCACAGTAAACATCAGTTAAAATGTGTTTCCATCCATGTATTTGGATGCATTTGAAGAGATTTAGCTGGCACGTCTGTTGCAAAGACTGAAATGAGATGTGGGAAGAGTGTGATGTCGTGTCCAGGCGCTGTGGAGCCAATCACACACAGACAGCCGTGTGCAAGCACTCCTGCAGATGTTCCCTGATGCATTTTCACCATTCTCCCTTTCCCTCCTAAAATCACTTTGTCACATAGTAATGCATCATTTCACATACTGAATTTTTTAAATCTGAGCCTAGAAATCCTTTCTGAGCAAGCAATATCCATTAGGGGGAAAATTATTCATGTGATTCCTATCCATTATTTATCAGTTGATGAAGAAAAAGATGTCCTCCTCACTTTGTCATTATTGTTGTCATCTGAAGCCGCACCACAAAGGGCTGGATCCTCAATTGTCAGAAAGTTTCCCAGCAGCTCTGACAGAAAAGTGAGAAATGACTGCAGATTAGATACCGATAGGACTTCAGGTGTGCTTGAAGCAGAAAGGATTCAATATTGCAGGTCTTCTGGTCCATCATTATGTGCTACACGTGTAAGATTGCTTTCTCATGCAGTTCTATGATTATTGCATTTACAAATCAATCGCCATGTCATGATCACAATATCATGCAAGAGCATAGAGCAAGTAGCGAGACCTGAGATCAGCGTTCACGGTCTTCATGTGTTTGTCTTGTAGAATAGATGTCAGCTGATAAACATCAGGTGTTCATCCACCTAGAAGACTCTTTAGAAGCATATTATGGGTTCTAAAATGTAATATTTCAAATCACGGATGCTGATTGGTCAATACAATCCACCGATGCTATACACACAATATAGAGACAGTTTTGAAGCAAAATGTTCACACACTTAAATATACTCTGTAAGAAAATAGCTGCAGAAAAACAGAAAAAGGTCCTGGTAATTTTCTGCCAGGAGATTATCAGTTAAGCGTACAAATATTTCCCTTTCTTAACATAGTACATAGGCCATATTTTTACACACTTTTCTTGGAGTGATATATTAAAACACAACACTAAATATATGGTTAGCAAAATGTTATGGTAAAAAAATGTGTATAACTATATAACAAAGCTAATATACATATATATATATATATATATGTAACCCCAGTAATGATACCCGCTATATTAAAGCTGGGGCCTGGGTAAGTATTCGTGTCACTATTATGATTACCTATAATAATCACATGTATTCCATTCCCTTCAGCAGCAATAAAGACTATTGAATCAAATACTTGTCTTATGAGTCTTTTTATGTATTTGAATGTGAAATGTAATAAAATAAAATATGAAAATTCAAAACAGTCTTTTGAAATAAAATAAAATATCAAATTAAAAAAGTTTAAAGGATTTACAATTTCAGAAAATAAACCAAACACTTATCTCACAAGGGTTAAACACCCTCAAATGTTAACTGTTTAACTCAATAACCCAGTCTTCAAATAGGTATATATACTCAATGAACTATTCAGTAATTTAAATCAAAACTCAATTAAATGGGCCCACATTCACGCTCTCATTCACACACACTCTACGTTGCAGGCCTGATGTTTTCCCGAACGCGATGTGTCCCGCGATACGACCAGGTCGACGACAGCGCGCGCGAGCGGCTGTCTCACTCTCCCGCGATGCAACAGAGGAACTCCGGGCTTTTCCGGTCACCCGGAGCGCTATCTGGTTCGCCTCCCGAATGTGATCGGCTCGTTGCTCGCGCGAATCACCTCACGAACGCATGGAGTGAAATCCAGGACGAATATCACAAATAATTGCTAAATAAAGTTCTTATTAGCAAAGCAACAATACTAATGACTGATTAAGTCTGTATATACGGGATTATCGTGTGAAAATCCTGATATTTAGCCTTCACAATCTTTTCCTCGTCCGACTCGTCTCGTTTCTCCTTCCTCTCACTCACATTCAGCCACGCCCTTCCTCTCATCAATTGCGTCATACGTCAGTACGTAAATCAGATATTAAACATTAAATAATATTATATAATATTATATAACTATATACATACAAATGAAAACACTGTAAAGGCACAGACTAAATAAAATATACACATTATAATGTAAAATAAACATTACTTTCAAATTTAGTTTCTTTAGGCTCACCAGGCTACATATATGGAGTGTCTATTTAGAGGGTATTTACACTAACTCCACCCAGCAATGTCTGATTGAGGCAGACAAAATAACCCAGAGACATAACTTTTGACAAAACTGAGTTCAAATTCACCTTTTTATGAACCCATTCTTATCCTATTCCGATCACATATCAGCTCAGAGGCATTTAAAGTCAGCATGAAAGGGAAGGTGTGATGTCCCTATCTGAGTGAAAGGGCTTCTGGAAGTGTAGGACAGGACTTGACATGAGCAACTGATTGGCTAGTTGGATGGTTGTGGTTTGCTATTGGTGGGTGTGATGTGATTGACAGGTTGCTCCGCCCTCGTCATCAGAGCAGAGAAGAGATGCTGCAAGAGGGAGGGGATGTTATTCTAATTCAAGATTATGAGTGCACGTTAATTTAACACAGTAATGATTTGTGTGGATAAATCATTTAAAATATACCTATAACTTAAACTGCCTGTGGGCTGATTTGTAAGCCTTTGAGGACACCTTTACTGATCAGCAGTTCTGTCAGGACCACTATCGTCAAATACGATTGACAATTAGCATACAGTTTGGACTGACGGTATGGTTCTGTTCTGGGCAAGAACTCCCTGCGCACCCATGCAGTCTAGCATGGATAAGAGCAGCAATAACCCCCCTTAGGTACACAGAACAGAACCAACATGAATGTATTGCAGATATCATTATCGCTTAATTTGTAATATTCTTAGGGTTAAGGGTGTA
Organism: Leuciscus leuciscus; assembly: GCF_965113295.1. Classification (NCBI taxonomy): domain Eukaryota; kingdom Metazoa; phylum Chordata; class Actinopteri; order Cypriniformes; family Leuciscidae; genus Leuciscus; species Leuciscus leuciscus. Next base: position 39,415,981 of record NC_138732.1, read on the forward strand.
GGGGTGGGCTATGGGGATTGGGACAAGCAATGTGCCAATAAGGCAACATCCATACAATCAATGTATAATCACATAAATCACATATGCTTAGTGCAAATAGCTTTTGCCAAATTTTGATGATTTTAATCAAATATTTTATTTCAATTTTGCATCCTTAATATTTTTACTATGTTCATTTTCTAAAAGCAATAATGCGCTCATGACTATGCTATGCTAAAAGGCCCATATGTTATTTCTGACCATTTCATTTCAATACCATTGGTATTATAAGGAGCCAGTCATCTCTTTGTTGTATAAGAGCTTACACTCTTCTGTGAAGGTTTTCCACTAAATCTGAACATGGCAGATGGGATTTTCTCCCATTCAGACACAAGAGCACGAGTGAGGTCAGGCACTGATGCTGGGCAATGGGGCTCAAAATCAGCATTATAATTCATCCCAAAGGTGTTCAGTGGGGATCAGGTCTGGACTTTGTGCAGATTAGTCAAGTTCTTCCACACCACATCGGCATTCAACACCATGGACCTAAAAGAAACCTCTACAAACTGTTGTGCTAAATTTGGAAGCCCAGAATCCACTAGAATGATTCGCTCCAATGAGCCAAACCAAACTTGTTAATTTGAAGGCTTTGGGAAATGTGTTGTAAATTGTGATTTTAGTAGGCTGTCAGTGTATAACATCCTTCTAGTTGTTGCTTAAAAACATAAATGCATCTTGATGCATTGAAAATAGGATGAGAAAACAATGCCAACCACAATAAAAAGCCTCTACAACAGTCGGACCACACTGCAACCTGCAGAAGCAGCGCTAGTTGGGAGCGCAGGAAAGCCAGTATTGTGTTAACGGTTCCTGCCTCTCTCGTTCTGTCGCTCGGTGACAAAAGGAGCAGATGGAGGCTTTGCAGGTGGGAGAGTCTGGAACTTCTGTTCCTGGGGACGCTGGAGAAATAAAGCTGCGAGTCTATCTGAATATCGCCCTCGCTGTGAGCTTTGCTACTGATGGTGATAAATGTATACACGCAGACTCTTGCACAGCTGAACAGATTGACAGACTGGGATGCCATTGAGTTTGGGCTCATTGGAATCATGTTCTTGGAATCGTGTCTTCTCATTATATAGGTCAAAACAGGATTATCATTGAATAATGGCTTAAATTTCAGTGCAGTTTCAATTTAAATGATGGTTTTTGAGTTCTTTTGGTCCTTGCATTATTATGATGAGTGTCTGTTTGGCATGTTTTCTCATTTCCTGTCTCTTACAACCTCACCTTTGTTTGTTACTTTCTGACTTTGAAAATGTTTCTCCCAGTGTAATTAATAATTCATTCAGTGGCTTCTTTGATGTGCTTCTAGAAGCTGTATTTTCTCCTAACCCCCACGACACCACGAACAGTCCACGCTTCACCTTGCACAAACCTCTATGCTCTCCATAACAATGACCTCCTCTCAAAACAGAAATACGATGTCTTATTTATAGATTGATCAGAGTGAACCTTTAGCAGAAAAAAATATATACATTTACTGTACAGTATGTCAGATTCACTCTTATATTCGGTGACAACTTGTATTGGTAACAAAGATCTAACTTAAAGAAATAGTTTGAAAATGCATTGCACCCTGTTCAGTGACATTGGCAAGTTGCATTGTGGAAATCCATCTGGTGGCACCACAGGACATTCAAACATCCACATATCCAAATGTGACTTTATTTGGTTACAAGACATGCACACCAAGGGGGTCGATAATGCTATCTGCTCATCTCAATTCATATTCATCTCAATAGTAGCTGCCTCAGCTGGAGCGGACCCCCCAGAGGAGTGCAACCTCTTTGCTGCTATCTTTTAGTTTTTTTGGACCAATCATCTGAGCCATAAATGCTATGTGACTCCGTGAATCACTCTGGACCTGCACGATACACACGGTAACCATGATGGCACCACAGTAACACACACAGTCTCAAACCCTCCGCTAGTAAATATACTAAGCTGTGATGTCAAAGGACGTGGAAAATAAAAGCCCTTAAAAGTGCATACTAGGGCTGTCACTAACGATTATTTTGGTAATTGAGTAATTGGTTGATTATTTTGATGATTAATCGAGTAATCATATTTTTTTGAGCGGTGGTAATAAAAATAGGCAATAGCCTTTACAATGACTTAAAATACATATATAATAACAATGAGGCAATAATAATTGGTTCAAATAAAGTAATCATAATCAACTCATGTACATTGCACATTATAACAAATGTAACGTAAATAAAGCGGCAGTTACGTTTATACTGGACTTTTTTGAAAAACAGGGTTCACAACTTGTTCACACTGGTCTATTTATGTACATAACTATAAAATCACATCTTAGTAAGATAAGTCAACATTTGACCGCGGAGGATCCATCTCTTGTATCCTTCATTGCCCGGGAAACAAAGGACGCATTTGGAGGAGCCTTTGATTGTGACACAATCAGCCTTCGAATGCAGCCTCTGAATTGGGATGTCAATTGGCCATCAACATTTAATTAAATTGGCCACTTCTTTACGATAGAAATGCTACAGCCACTAGAACATGTGGACATCAAAACATGCAAACTTTGAGCGAGGGTTTAAACTTTTATGTTGAAATCGCTATGAACAACAGTTCACATATTTAGAAACATATTGATGTATTCTCCTGTGTTGGTGTAGGTTTATAAATGATTTATGTTACAAATCTGATGAAATGGCGCACATTGCATTACCAGATGAACGTTATAAGCAACCCAAACACGCAGCATTTGCAGAGATGTACAGTAGCTGCTGAGATGCTCCACGCATGTGAATGATAACAGTGCACCACTTTATGAAACGTAGCACATCAGACTTTATATGCGTTCCCAAATGCATGTTATTGGAAACCCAAACTAACAGTACATGCAGAGACTGAGTTTGTGTGGAGCAGAACGAAACTGGTCTGAGAAGCTGGAAGAAATCTGCATGTAAATAAGTGCCGTGCTTCACTCTGAAACCTGCAGAGCATATACTTATTAGATTGAATTGCAGTATTTGTGATTTCACAATAGCACTATGCTATATTATGCTTTTTTAAAATGGTTTTAAAATATCATGAAGCCTTAAACTAATAATGTTCTTCATTGATTCTCGTCCATGGAATGTGACACTTCCAATCGACACGGGTAAATGGCAATCAAGGATTCTTAAAATTGAGCACTCAAATTCTAGTGCACACACTATCGTGTATGGGGTCAATAATATTCTTTTAATAACTTTATTCAGGACACATGGAAACATTAAATTGATCAAAAGTGACAGTAAAGCCAGAAAAATATTATATTTCTAATAAATGCTGGTCTTTTAAACTTTCTATTTAAAGAATCCTGAAAAAAAGTATCATGGTTTCCATAGAAATATTAAGCATCACAACTGTTTTCAACTTTGATAATAATCAGAAATGTTTCTTGGGCATCAAATCATCATATTAGAATGATTTCTGAAGGATCATGTGACACTGAAGACTGGAGAAATTATGCTGAAAATTCAGCTTTGATCACAGGAATAAATTAGTTTAAAAAAATTCTCACATAGAATTACTATCATATTTTTTTTTATTGAATAAATTTAGCCTCAGTGAGCATAATAGACCTCTTTCAAAAACCCTATACCAACCCCAAACTTTTGAAATGGTATATGCTAAAATATTAGCAGGGAAAAGAAAAAAATCTGGGTGAATTATTCCTTTAATGCAAGCAGTTTTCATGTTTCCTGGATTTAGAGCTAATCAAACCCTATATCTTATTTTGTTTTCCCTCTCAGGCACTTGGGAGTTATTATACTGCCTATAATAGTCTTGTTTCAGCAAAAGGAAGTTTTGCTTTCCTTTTATGCAGCGTAGGGAAAATATATCCCATAGCTGTTCTTAATAGTTTGTGTGAAGCCTCAGCCAATCAAATCACTGCTACCATCTAGTTGTTTAAGAGCGATGGATTTCTATTTGGTTATCATCATCAAAAGAACAAAATATTTTGTGCTTATATTTAAAATTAATGACATGACAACATAAGATGATATGATATACTGACTAAAGCAAAAAAATATTTGTTTTAAACCACCACGTAAACAATAATAGCTTTACTTCTCTCTACTGTAACGCTGGAACCAATGATGATGAAGATGAGATAACATAAAATTGATTACGAACGAGATTTAACAAGCCAAAATGCGAGACAGTGTGTGTCTTAACACAAACAACAACCGACAATGAACAGAACGGTGATAATTAACTTAAAGACAAACAGCTGTGATGAATGGTGTTAGTGTCCATGGTGACAGATTGTGGCGGGAAAATACAACAAATGGAGACACATGTGATGAATGAAAACCAAAACAAACTGAACATGACTGTGACACTTACATATATGCATGTGGCAGAGGATTTTATCCAAGCTGAGCTACAGGAACAATATTTTACCGTCTGCGTTCAGCCCGGGTCAGTCTGGGGTCTTTTGCACGTCCCATTGTGCGGCAGTGACTTTGCATGCCTGGCTCTGTACATTAACCTTCAAAACAGCTCTAAATGCTCAGTTCTCAGGGTGAAAGCGATCTGCTCTCCGCAGAAGTGTATGCTGCAGTTTTTCTGAGGATGTTGGTCTCACTGCACTTTGATAAGGGTTTCACTGAGTAAACAGCAATGGCTGAATGTCTATCATTTGAATACAAACTAGATTTTTACATCTGAAGAAAAGTATGAGTGGTGTCTTCGCATGCAGCTCTCGCCCCCACAATGGTGTGTGTGGATTGCTGCCAGTGATGCTATATGTCTGAAAAAATACATACATTATTTAAATGACGTGAAATTATTAGCATGCAATGGTTGGTGGTTCATGATTCCAGCACAAACGGTGACGAATATTTGCCTTTGTGCCCTTAGTATGAGCAATAGTGATACTTGCATCACAAATACCACACATTATATTAAACTAAATGATTTTAACACTCAAATACAGGTGTGTTTCTATACGAGGGGTCCCTGCATTATGTGAGCACTTGCGGAATAAATTTAATTTCTTCTCTTGTTATTTTTGTAAATCTTACTTTTGAACGGTATTTTATCACAGTTTCCACAGAAATATGACGACACACAACTGTTTTTAACATTGATAATAATTCGAAATGTTTCTTGAGCATCAAATCATATTAGAGTGATTTCTGAAGGATCATGTGACACTGAAGACTAGAGAAATGATGCTGAAAATTCAGCTTTGATCACAGGAAAATGAATTACATTTTACGATATATTCACATAGAAAACAGTTAAAAAAAAATGTCTTGTAATATTTCACAATATTACTGTTTTTAGTGTATTTTTGATTAATAAATGCTGCCTTGGTGTGCAGAAGAGATTTTTTTCAAAAACAAAAAAATATCCTAATTATTCCAAACTTTTGACAGGTAGTGATTATAAAACAAAAACTTCTATGAGGGAAAAAACATCATTAAACAAATGTAAATATCTTACTGTCAGACAAAACAAACACGGCAAAGGATGTATTGACAATAAGTCAACATTAGTTTAGCTTATATCATTTTAGATGTAAGTTATTATGTAAGGCAGGGTAGTTGATTTGTTCCAGATTTTTTTTTTGTTATGCTGCATAAAAGTCTCTTCATAACCTGATAGCAACCACTAATTTAAGTAGTCTAAATGTATTTATAAGTATATCTCATTTGTTGAAGGTGTAGGACCATCAAATGTACAATGTCCAACCTGCCTGTCAGCGTATGTATTTCCGTTCCTCAGCACACCTGTTCTCGCAGACATCACGCATCATCAGCGCGTTTCACGCTCTGCAGAGTTAGACAGACGTCAGTCACCGAGAGCCACAAACGAAACAGCAGCCGCCTTTTACAGTTCCTCCTGAACCAAAACAACAGCTTATGCTGCGTTCATGCCATAACTACTGTCGTTTGGAAGAGATGGAAATCTGTGACGTTATATTCGGAGCGGTTCGTGACTCGAAATTATGCATTTCTATGTCAACACTATCAACGCTGAAATGAACCTCCAGCAGTAAGGTGGTACAGGCCAGTGCTCTTTAAAGTCCCGCTGTGGTGAAAATCAAGCTTTCAATGTTGTTTATATTTACATTTACATTTACATTTATTCATTTAGCTGACGCTTTTATCCAAAGCGACTTACAATTGCCATATATGTCAGAGGTTGCACGCCTCTGGAGCAACTAGGGGTTAAGTGTCTTGCTCAGGGACACATTGGTGTCTCACAGTGGATTCGAACCCGGGTCTCTGCGCCACGGAAAGGTGGAAAGGTCCCGTCTTAGTGGTGGTTGGGGAGGATGGAGGTGGTTGAAGCGACAGCATTTGCGAACTCAGACATGAGTAAGTACCACCCTTTTATACTGGGCTATTAAGATATGATTGGATAGATGAAAAGGTAATAAGTGACGAGAACGATTGAGTCTTCCTGGCAGAACTTGCGCTAGGCTTCATTTCTTTGGCGTGAGTGAGCAGGAGTAAGTATTCTGATTAATTATTTTGACAGTATAATATATCTATGGGCTTCTCCCTTGACATCCCCCCGATTGCCTGCGAGCTTCTCCTCCTGTCTGTACGGTAATTTCTCTACTGTGCGACAGAAAGTCGAGTGGTTATGACGCAATCGTTAGCCTATTTTTACAAAAACTGTTTCTACAGGACCATAATGTAACATAGAAGGTAATGGAGCCCATTATACATTGTCGTGTTTCTTTAGAAATAAATAATGGACAAATGGAGTCTTTAAACGCCTCAGATGTAAAGTTATTCGCTGTCAAAGTGACGCCAAAATGAATGGGAGTCAATGGAATGCTAACGCAAGTGAAGTTCTGCTACAAGATGGCGGCACGCGGCTGGCTTCAACTTCCGGTCGATGGATTACCCGCCTGGGAAAGAGTACTAACAAATTGTACTTAAGTAAAAGTATTGCTACTGAAGTAATAATTTACTTTAGTACAAGTAGAAGTACTGAAAAATAATATGACTCAAGAAAGAGTAAATAAGTAGTTTGCTTAAAAACTACTCAAGTAACTACTTTACAAAGTACTTTAGTATTATTTTTCTATTGTTACCCAAAATGGGGAGATGATCTGTTTCATTCATACTGGAAGCCCAGTGCATACTGATTCATAACTCGCGCAGAAAGTCCACAAGTGAGATTCATAGAAGTATTACATTTATGACGTTTCAGGAAATGCCTTATATGGATATAATAACATGCAAATAGAGACGTTTTGACTGATGAAACATGAAGACAAACAGATGATAGCGATAATATATCTGTGTTCATCAAGCTATCTCAGGTATTTTCATAAGAATGATGTATGTTTTTAAAGGGATAGTTCACCCACAAATTAGCCCATGATTTACTCACCCTCAAGTCCTCCTAGGTGTGTATGACTTTCTTCTTTCAGACGAATACAATCATTATATTATTAAAAAACAAATGCATGGCTTCACTTCAGAAGGCCTTTATTAACTCCCTGGAGTAAAAGTGGAGCACTTTTATCATGGATGGATGCACTTTTTTGGGCTTAATTTTTTTTTTTTTTTAGCCATTCACTCCCAGTATCAAGCTTGGAAGAGCCAGGACATTTTTTAATATAACTCTGATTGTATTCGTCTGAAAGAAGAAAGTCATATACACCTAGGAGGATTTGAGGGTGAGTAAATCATGGGCTAATTTTCATTTTTGGGCGAACTAACCCTTTAATGCAATGCTAATCAACATAGCTTGTATCATAGAATTTAATTAAATAATATATTCTCACTCTGTGTTAAGAAGCAACATGAAACCACATAAGTAATTTCAAACACGACTGACATGTATTGTGATTTTGTATAGTGTTTGACAGTATGCTAAGCAAACATATTAGCTTTCCCTGTTGTCTAGAGTGATTGTTTTATTACTAATTTTGAAAAGTAAGTCCACGTAAGATCATTTGAATGTTTTAATTTGAATAATTTCATAACTGAAAGCAAAGAAGGTTAAGTAAGAGGTCAGATTAAAAAAAAGAGAGATTTACAACAGTATGAATAAAAAAGTGGCAGTAAAAAATGTTATCCATGTTATCAAGACACTTACATTGTTCTTGCTCCGTCCATGCAATAACTGCGTCCATGTTATGAGCCGAGTTTTTTATTTACTTCAACTGCTCAGTGCTCTGGTATTATCAATGGGATGACCCTTTTCAGGAGTTGCCATAATTAAAATTTAAAATCAGAATATGAGCATAGCTCACTTACATTCACTGAAATATTGAAATGTTAGCGATACTGATTCACCAGTGATTGAATGTCAAAGCTCGGTTTGAACGCCCCGCCCCCAGCCGAACTGGAAGTTTTGATTGGTTTTGCTCCCGAGTCAGACCTGTCTGTGATTGGCTGAAGTGCATCAGACCTGTCTGTGATTGGCTGAAGCGCAGGGCTCCACCGCAGTGGTTTGAAAAGTGTCTGTCAAATGTCAGCTTGCACTGTTGCTCCATCCGTCGGCACATTTGTCAAAGTACTTATATTTATAAAAAAATAAATGTAGAGAAGTTGAATACTTCATTTTCGTTCAACTCAAGTAAAAGTAAAAGTACCACAATTAATTTATACTCAAGAAAGTAGAAAAAAACTACTCACTGTAACGAAAGTATTTGTAATTAGTTACTTTCCACCAATGGATCTTATGCTTTCGAAACTAGCTCACTATTGCTAGCCTCTCTGAAAATCACCCACTCTACCTTTAAATGATGGGGTCCGAGGGTTGGCTTGAGGGGTTTGGAAAAGGTTGACAAACTGTGACACCTCTGAAATCTGCTTCCGAGGCTATTAGACATTAATTAAATATGCATGTAATGACTTTACACCCTCCTAATTGCTTGTAAAACAATGATAAGCTGTAGAATAAATCTCTGACCTCACAGTTCAGGATTGGGCAACATGGAAATTGTTAGCTGGATTGTGGTGGGCAGCGCAGAAGTCAATGTTGAGGCAGTCCCAGTCTACTGGATCCACCTGCGAAGACCTGCTCACTGACATTGGCAGGTTGCATTCTGGGAATCCATCTGGTGGCTCCACAGACAGGAGGAAACCTGCTAATTAGCTCTCTCTGTAAAGGGGCTGGGTCGAAGCGAATTCCCAGCTGTCATTAAACATACTCGGAAAGGGGGAGAAGGAAGAAAAGCACCAGGGATCCAATGCTCTAATTCCTCTTTTTAGACGAAGAGAGAGCTGAGGATCCGGTTGTGTTTTGATACGCAGAACCTCTGTGAAACGCACCGCAGAGTAAAACGCTGCTTCATTGGGATGTGTGTGCTGTAATGAACTGCTTTATTGTCGCTTTGTGCAGCTTTTGAAAGAGGAAAATCCCTTGGCGTCACCTTTGGCACACCTTCTTTTCAAACCCCCGCAGAGCCTCACGGAGACAGAAGGCTTGAAATCACATGAGGTACTAAAGTAGAGCACAAATAACAACAAAATATGCAGAAATAAGCATAATAGCTCTCCGATGACTGACTTGAACAAACACACGCCATAAGTGGCTCCAGTCATTTCGGAGTGAAACATAAAGGCCGGAAAAGCTCCACTTTGGCGATTAAAGCTCACACACTGAGAATTCTCAATCTCCATTCCCTTTGAGAAATTGTGTTTGCACACATGGCCTGCGCAAGCATTCTCATTCAATGATTAAATTACAGTTTTATCCAGGAAACTATAGCAGCCATTCAGATCCAAATGACTTTAATCTCAGCGTTCCGGTTGCCCAGTCACCGACAGCGACTGATCGGAATTATAACGCTGAACACATTGCTGCACCCGACCAATCAAATGTGTCCTGAAATGAGAATGAGAATTCTAGGATGCTCCCTACAAAAAAATAAAGCATTTGCAGTAAATATAGAAGAGGAGTGAAATGAAGCGCTCTGGATGTAACTGCATTCTCTTGAATAGCAACGTATCAAGAAAGAGTTATTGGTCATCAGGGCTTGACATTAACACCCGTCGACCCGTGTGTTTCAGCAGTGGCGTGTAACGCAGTCACTACTAGCCATTTTGGCGGGATGAATTTAGCAATATATACTTTTCAACTGTAGTCTTGTGAAAAGGCATCTCAAATAATAAACTAAGTGCAATGTAGTGTTGTCAAAAATATAGATTTTTTGATACATTTCGATACTGAAATATCTAAAACGCTTCCAATACTCAATACACAGAATAGATTACATGATCCCAGCGTCTCTCTCTCTCTCTCTCTTTCTCTCTCATCTCTCCGACAGTGAGTGACACACAACCGCTCCTCTCCTCTCCACCCCTCACATTCATTTGCTCCGGATGAATATTGTTGCAGTTACAAGGATTGAATTTTGGTGTGAGATTGTGTATATTACACATAATTTTACTCATTCCCGCAGCTTTTTTGCTCACACCCAAATTGTGGCACATAATTGTGGCCTCTCAGTAATAAATGGAGCTCTTTTTCGCTGTTTATTGAGCTTAAACTGTCAAATACACACAAAATAATGTCAAAATGCCGGTCTTGGCGAGTATTCACGTAAACACAGTCAGTTTTAAGTGTTTTAAGTGAATGTAAACAGTTGAGAAAGAAAACACATGTGTAACAGTATAATGAATCTGTGCATCAGGTCTTAAAGTGACATCAGCCTAATATTCCTGCCGCCATATTATAATAATTATTATAGATAGATAATATAAAAAATATCTACAGTGCTGGTCAGAATTATTTGCCCCCTTGGTAAATATGATCAAATATGGCTGTAAAAAATAAATCTGCATTGTTTATCCTTTTGATATATATATATATATATATATATATATATATATATATATATTTTTTTTTTAAATGCAAAAATCTAACCTTTTATTGAAGTAAAATAATTGAAAGGGGATGGGAAATCACATTATGAAATAAATGTTTTTCTCTTAAATACATCGGGAACAATTATTGGCCCCCTTTAATTAAATACTTTTTGCAACCAAAAATTATAGTTTTCTCTATATTAGATATATGTTTCTCTATATATGTTTCTCTATATTTTCTAATTATAGTAGACTCAGAGCTGTTATCTTGGAAAAAGGAGGTTGCAAAAAGTATTTAGTAAAAGGGGGCCAATAATTGTTCCCGATGTGTTTTGGAGAATAAAAATACATCGTAATGTATTCATAATGTGATTTTCCCCTACTTTCAGTTATTTTACTTCAATAAAAGGTTCGATTTTTGCATTTTTTTTTAAAATAAAGTATCAAAAGGATAAACAATGCAGATTTTTTTTCATTTTTTAAATCTGGCAAATAATTGTGACCAGCACTGTATATGGCAGTTTCCCCCCATTATAGTGAAGCCAAAATTGTGGCCAGTGAATATATTGAGTGGCTAGTGACTTTGGAAAAACACTAGCCAAAACCCTGTTTGTCAGCATAGTCACTGCTCTTTGTTTCCCTGGTTTATATTCATATTTCTGCGTCTAGGGGTAGCTGTCACATGGGCAAGTTGTCACAAGCTTTATACCTCGGTCTTTTGTGCAAATGCATTTTCATCAAAAGGGGTTGGGGCAAGTTGTCACATTTGTTTTAAAGTTCATTAATTATTATTTATCCTACCCAAAACAAAGATTTGGCTTGATTGCATCCCCCACTATCAGAACTGGTCTATATAAAAACTGCCTTTCAAAAAGAATCCTTGACAAATGTTTCCTGTACAAAGTGTTACAGCTGGCCCCTGGCTCCCCTATAAAGCACACATCAATTAGTCCCAATCAGATTGCTTTAGTGCTTGTGTTATTTTGCTATTCTGTTTTTTTATATTGCCTTATTGGTTTTATATTGTGGAAATGCAATTCACATAATTCAATAGCAAAAAGCTCTCTGTAGATGTCCTGGAAAGCAGGGTTACTCACACCCCCTCTCTTGCATGTGTGTGTGCGCTTCTGGTTTCCTAGTAACCCGCGCCTGTGCTGGCGTTCCCGAACACTCAAGCGTGTCCGCGCAGCGCGCACTCGTGAAGCTCGTGTGGGGAGCTCACGAACACGCAGGACCAGAGCATCAGGAACATACACGCAGGAAAAACACAGGAATGTGACTGGAGTGTAAAGGATGAAGGATGCGTTCGCTGGAAAAGGTCACACGAAATGCATGAAGAGCAGTGGGAGGAAATCTTAACACAACTGCAACGGATTACCAATAAAACACACGTATCATGGCTTTTTTTTTGAGGGAACAGGAATACCAGGAATGGGGGATTTGATATTTCACCAAAGCAGGTGAGTTGTTTATGAGGATAATGGTTGTTTATGATGATAAGTTATTAGTCACCATACGAACAGTCTTGAGAAGGCTCACCGCACCGCTGTATGTCTTATCACTAGATCTCTTGTGCCAGGATTGCCACTTGACAATTTGGTGAACTTGAGTGTTGCTTGTGTCTGTGGTGAGGAGATGTGCAGTTCTGTAGATGAAGAACAGCTGAAGTCAACTAGACAGGCTGCGATGCTGCTGGTAAAAGTAACAGGAGGTGAGGATGAGGATCTTGCACTTGTTACACCCCATCTGCACTGCAAGCGAGCGACGCGACAAAACTAGAACGCCCCCCCCCCCCACCCCCCCCAAAAAGCGCGGCGTTCTAGTTGCGTCGCGTCGCGTCCTGCCACTCGCCTAAAAAAGTCTTTGATTGGTCGACGTCGGGATCCCATCCGCAAGCTCGAGAGACGCGTCGCGTCGCGCGGCGGAGGTCTGGACGGCTGCGGTGATTTGAATAGTTTTGTCGCGTCGCTACAGATGGCGTGTTATTTTAAGCGTCTTCCATGACGCGTTCATGTTACGCGTGGATTCCATTACGAGCTGATGATTGGAATCATGTTTTGTCTTAAGACTTTGAGACTACTGTACATTTAATGTCAATATTTTACAGTTAATTCACAGTTATATGGACAGTTTGAATAATAATAATAATAAAATCCAGGGTTTTTAGAAGCGTTTCCATGCAATATGTACACATGCAACATGCCTATGGGTAGCAGATGAACTTTTTTTAACCACCTATATTTCTTTTAATTTACGTATTTGTATAAGGGAAAGTGTCTCTGTAACTGGTCTCCATTTCCTTTAGGTTTCTTTTTAAATTTAATTAAAATAGCAAATGGTCCTGCTGTGTGACAAATAATTTTTTTTAAAGTACAAATATGCCATGTAGCCTCAGCTAATATGAGCTCATAAAAACTGCATGTATAGAAATGATAGAAGAATAAAAAAAAAAATGTCTGAAATAGTTTTAAATGAATTATAGCGTGTCACACCATGGGGTACTTCTAAATCATTTACTAGCAGCTACCCACATTCAACAAATGCTTTTTGTTCGGTTGCTTCATAAGAACAAAAATGCTGCATTATTAAATAATGACATGTTAAACTGGCTGGTGTTAGTGCTGCTCATATTTTCATTTAAGACAGACTCAATTGGCTTTACAGTTTTAAGACCGTAAAACTGTAGTTTAAAAGACTTGGATAATGATTTGCATTGAATTACAAAGCAAAGAGAGAGAGAGAGAGAGAGAGAGAGAGAGAGAGAGAGAGAGATAGTGAGATGTGCCTTGGAGTTGTCATGGTGATTTGGTGAATAAGCAATTGTCCGTAAAGGCGACGCATTAAAAGGGTTTGCTGTTGCCATTGCCTATCAGGGAAGAGCATATTTCAGCTCGGGTTAGAGTTGGGTTCGGGCTAGGCTTATTTCGTTGTGAGACAATACATTGCAACTTAAGTGATTGTGATTGGTGGAAGTGAGCCTGGAAGTGGATGGTATCTCCAAACAAAGCTTAATTCCGTATCCCTGCCATTCACGCTGGTTTATCCTGTGTTTTTATGCAGAGAACCTGTTTATGTGCTCTGGCATTTAGTGTCTTGAAGGATTATGCATGCTCTTGCTTTTGAATTTCCTCTCTCTACCAATGTCTTTATTGGTATTTTGGCCTCGTACACTGGTATGTTTGAAGCAGCCGCTGATTTAAATCTGTTCTGAATGACACATCCGAGATCTGAGCTCTTTGTGACGTCTGCTTTAATGTTAAAGAAACAAGTTGTTAGAAATGTGCTGATCTTTTTCATGCAGACCAGATAAATCCAGAACAACTGTAGTAATTGCTTTCTAACTTCTAGCTCTAGCCTGCACTTGGGCCATCACATTTATTCCTAAACTGCAAATAATAGTAACAACATATTTTAAACAATATTTTTGTTTTGTTTTCTAGTAAAAATATATATATATGAACATGCTTTAAACAAGATAAATGCACAATAAAAGACAAATGCATAAGATATTAATACTTGTTTTCAGGTTAGAGTTTTCAAGTAGAGTATTAACTTTCCTAGAACTAATGTCATTAAGGGTAAGACAGATTATATAGTATAACATGTAGTCTCTAAAAAACAAGACTTAAAGGGATAGTTCACCCAAAAATGAAAATTGTGGCATCATTTACTCTCCCTCAAGTTGTTCCAAACCTGCGTGAGTTTCTTCTGCTGAACACAAAAGAAGATATTTTGAAGAATGTCGGTAACCAGGCAGTTTTTGGACCCCATTGACTTCCAGACTATTATTATTTTTTTGTTTCATAATATGGAAGTCAATGGAATAAATCCATACATGTTTGGAACATCTTGAGGGTGAGCAATGATTTTTGGGTGAACTATCCCTTTAATATCTTGGTATCCTATTTTAAAGATATTTAGATATTTGTTATTGAAAAAAAAAATTATAGAGCATATAACATACATGTTGATCCTGAAATAACAGCTAATCATCTAATTAAATGTTATGTTAAGGTCATTGGTAGGATTTGAACATTCACATCTTTATGAATGTGTTAATGGTTTTAGTTGGGATTATGGCTGGGTTATTTGCCAGGAAAGTGTCCCATTTGGCAAAATCGCCGTCACCCACCTTTCCCACAGTTTGATGTATAAGGATCAAAGGGATTTAGCTTCATGGTCAACACATCTTGAATATGCTATACTGCAACAAATCATTGCTAGTAGCTACTGGGTTTTCATGTCTGTATTGTTAGTGAAATTTTCCATACACTGAATGATGGGAGCACTTTGATGTCATGCTAACAGAAAACAAGAAAAGCCCTATAGCATCAATCCTGCTGCCGTAGTCTTTCACTGTTAGATCAAATCAGGTGATCTGTTCTCCGAGTCACCTTTACTGACCTCCGTGGCTGAAAAACACTGGACTATTGCCATCACCCAGATGAAGGTCACTCTGACGGCAGTAATTCATCTGCCTCTGTGCTTCAGCTTAAAGTGTCTGAACGCAAAATACTGCACAAGCTGCTAGAGAACCGAAAGCAAACAATGACTGGTGTGGTTTCTGGGTCAGTTTACCTGCTGAATCTGAACTGACTGAAACACCTTGATCAACTCTCTTAATAGATGAGAAAAAAACTAAAACATACATATATATATGGTAACACTTTACAATAAGGTTCATTAGTTAATATATGAACTAACCATGAGCAATACATTTGTTACAGTATTTATTAATTCAGCCATTCATTGTTAGTTCATGTTAGTTCACAGTGCATTAACTAATATTAACAAGATTTTAATAATGTATTAGTACATGTTGAAATTAACATTAACAAAGATTAATAAATGCTGTTGAAGTGCAGGTCATTATTAGTTCATGTTAACTAATGTATTTAACTAATGTTATCAGACGGCTCTGTGGAATACTTGATTCTGATTGGTCAATCGCGTCATCCAGCAGAATGTTATTCCCAGATAACAACCGCTGAGAACAGAAACACAGGCTCATCCGGGTCACTGAAGTCAGCAGCGCTATACGCTTGCTAGGAACGGTTTTTTTCGTTGAAGTTTTGCAATATGGGAGCTAATAATATATAAAAACTCAGTCAAATCAATATTTTGTGTACAGTTATTTAATTATGCCATCCAGTATCATGGACTCGCTCTCTCTTGTTTCATACAAACGCAGCTGCTGCCATTTTGTGACTATTGTTTTGTACACTGTTGGATTATAAAATACAAAAAGGAACGATTTTAAAACAGTTTAATCTGAAATCTCTTATCTCCATAATTATGTGGTGAAATGCTGTGTAATAAGTGGTATGACTGTATGCCGTATCGCTTAAATGTCTGTCTAGTGTGAACTTGCCGCAGACACTGCTCTCTCCACGGAAGCTTTGCGTTTAAAGACTTAACAAATTAGGTCAACTCAGATCTCTGATCAATATTTCGTATTAATTATTAACTTATGAGGCAAGTAGCAGTGTAAGAAGCGGGATAATATACATCCAGCCGCTTGTTCTTTAGGCTCCGCCTCACGTCGGGGTCCTCATCACCCTGTCGGGGTTTATTCTGAGAGAACAACCGGCTGGATGTACATTATCCCTTACTTATATACAGTATACGCACACATTCCAGACACACAATGAGCCCTTTCATTTGATAGCTTGATGGGTGTCATGAAATTATCACATTTCACCCAAACAAAAAAATAAATAATTTAATTATATTTTGCGTAACAGAAAATGAAGCCTATTGTTAGGAACAGGCTTGACATTTTTTTTAAATGGCAAGGATAATCTTCACTACAAAAGCATCCAACAAATGTGTGTTCAAAATGTACAAAATATTGATGGACAACATGCTGCCCATTTCTCTTGCAAAACCTATTGTGGTCGAGTTCAGTTCCTATATACTTTTAAACTATTTTAAAATGGATAAGTTCCTCTTTTTCACAGCAGCCCAGCAGTGATGCATACACATCAGCGTAAATAGCAGAGAAAGATAATAGGCTTGATTTTACAGATCATTTCAGCTTCCATATTCCTTTTGCTTTTATTCAGAGCTGAATTTAATGGCTCTCTGTGAGGATGCGAGCTGCCCTTGCCATTTGAAAGGACTGCTGGTGCTCTCTTGGTTTAACTTGCACGCGAATGCATTTGTATAAAGCACACTCGCATGCACACGCTTAATGGCCATTTCAAAGATTTAATGTCGAGCAGTAAATCTTGCACACACATGTCTTTCAAAATGTCTCCTTGTGTCCTCTACAAAACCGCTGAGATTTTCTGTCAACCAGACAGGTCAGTCCAGGCTTATTACAATGAAAAGGATTTTTAAAGGAGCTTTAGGCATTTGTTGGATGCAACAAAACAATTTGGCAATTCAAATCTTTTAGAATAAACAAGGAGTGTGTAGAAACAGTTTTGATTAAAGGCTAAAAGGGAAAAGTCCTGTTGAAAAGATAAGCCTACATATCCACTTCATATCAGTCTCTTGGCAAGCGAGATGCCACTAAAAAGCAACAGGAATGGAATCTAAATGTTCTCGGCCAGCATTCCTCTGACCATGCCTCAAAAGATCTCTTATACTCTCATAAAGCAGACTAAAGCACTGCACTTCTCAAAAGGACAAGGATGCCTTTATTCCAGGCTCCTTATTTCTGATCTGTTTACCAAAGAGTAGGACAAATGACCTTGCATCAGCTATTTTGCAGAGTTATACAAATGTGAAGGTTCTGCTTTTGTTCAAACGCCCCGACATGACTGCAGGTTGCAAGGTGTGTCAAAAGTGTGAGGCTACAGAAAAACAAATCAATTAGAGGACAGAAATTGAATAGCCATTTAAAATGTCCCCCTGTGGTGAAAATCAAGTTTTTAATGTTGTTTATATGTCGATGTGGTGTTTTTAATATGCTTTAAGACAAACCATGTGTAAATTCATAAGTCGACACCATTGCTGAGTATTTTCTCCTTAAAACTGCAGTGAACCAAAGACAGTCTCAAACACACGCTTTGAAATCGCTGGTGTTTCTGACGTCACAAACTACCTTGTAACCAATCAGATCAACGTGTGATCGTCAACCAGTGGATCTCTGAGCTGAGTGAGTGAGTGAGTGAATGGAGGCGGGGCTCATTTGCATATTCATAGAACCGCGTATACTAAATGAGGCAAGGGTGTCGAGTTACATTCAAGCTATTTTAAGGCATGAATCTTTTTTTTTTCAAGGAAAAAACGTTTAAATATGTAATCTTGGTGACAAAGATTAATTTTAAGGGATAAAATGATTGACTACAGGGGGACTTTAATAATTGTTCATTCAAAGACAAATTAGTGCTCAACAGGAGATGCAGAGGAAAGACATGTACTGTATATATATATATATATATATATATATATATATCATTTTTTATTTATTTTTTAATCTGATTGAATCATATTGCGGTCTTTGAGTCACAGATCAAATATTTTTTCAGATCAGCAAAAAATAAAAAAATAACAAATGTAGACTGCTGTCACTTTAAGACCGAATGCACGGATCCAATATAATTATACACATCTGATTTCTTTCTGAATAGTTCTTGTTCACTTAAATGAATAGTTCACTCAAAAATGAAAATTGTGTCATCATTTACTCACCCTCATGTTTGTTCCAAACCTATATGAGTTTCTTGAGTATATTTTGAAGAATTTGAGTAACCAGACAGTTGAAGGTAGCCATTGACTTCCATGGTATTTTTTTCTATACTATGGAAGTCAGTGACTTTGTTTTGTTTAAAACATTGTTTAAAATATCTTCTTTTGTGTTCAGCAGACGAAAGAAACTCATACGGGTTTGGAACAATTTGAGGGTGAGTAAATGATGACGACATTTTTATTTTTGGGTGGACCATCCCTTTAAGACTGTGTTTACAAATATTTGCAGTGACTGGTATTTTGACTTAATTTTGAGACAGTTCAAGTGCAAGGAGATGCAAAAGAGGAATCAATTTGTGGGGCCTGGTCCATACAGATCACGGATCAACTACAATTCGTTTAACCACTACACACACACACACAGCAAATCTGGTCTGCAATATGATTGCATGAGCCATGTTTTAAGGTGCTGTAAACAGGCTTTTTGTTCCCTTTCAAGGGAACTCACGCTGCGTCGAGAATCGACACATTGGGGAATGCCTTCAGCGTGACGCGTCTGAAGCCTGTATGGAACTAGTCCAATCATTACATCACTCGTGACGTTGCATGTGACGGTGATGCGGAAGCTATAAAAGGACGCCGGATCACAACAGCGTCAGCATTCTGGTCTTCAGCAAGTGTTCTGTGTGAACTGTACGTCTTATTTGGTGTTGTTTGTCTCATGTTGCACTCAATCACTATTATTATGGCGAGCAAAAGACAAGGAGATAAGCAATTCAGGCAGTGTGTGTCCCCTTGCCCGCGCTATTTGAGCGAGGG
The DNA here is from genome assembly GCF_965113295.1 of Leuciscus leuciscus. NCBI lineage: Eukaryota > Metazoa > Chordata > Actinopteri > Cypriniformes > Leuciscidae > Leuciscus > Leuciscus leuciscus. The sequence goes on from NC_138732.1 coordinate 39,435,285, forward strand.
TGACACGCACTCGCTCTGCGTTGAAATGGAGTGGCGCATGCACGGGCAGCGCTCGAGGGCTCGAGCGCTCAAATGCCCCTGAGAACGCTCCGCTCCCGCCTGAGCCTGTTCGATGAATCAGGCCAGGCTTGCGCTCCCCGTGGATCAGGTCCCGCGTCTGTCGAGGCAGCGTGGCGCCTGCATTCATCAAGATCGCAAATGGACCTGGCAGATTATGTTGAGACGACCTCGGCCCTTTCTCAGCATTCAGTAGCCAGCTCCATTGGTCCCGCTCACGGGTCAGAAGCCCGCTCTGCGGCTTCTTCCGCTCGTGACGAGGACCTGATGCTCAAACTATCTGGCTCCGAGGAGGTAGATATTTTGAGCATTGAGGCAGGAGAATGTGTGGTTTTGCCACCCCATTCTCCTACATTCGAGGAGCTGCTGGAGGTTGTGACCAGGGCAGTGTCTTATCTCTCTTATCTTATCTCTCGCCCGATGCTGCATCGTCCCTGAGGGCTCCAGTGCTTCCCTCCAAGCCCTGCCGTATCAGCCTTGGTAGGGAGCATATATGGCGGCAGGTCGGGCTGATGCATGCCTGCATACGATGGGGCTTTTGCAGGCATACCAGGCCGACCTCCTCAAAGAGGTGGACGACAGCGGGGAAATCGCCCTCGACGATATTAAAGAATTGCGTCGAGCGGCTAACTTGTCTCTCCTAAAGAGGCCTTCTTTCTTTGGTGATGTGGAAGAAACTGTGGTTCCTGTCCCAGGATCCTGTGCTGGGAGAACCGTGTCAGAGAAAAATCGTGTCCACGGATGCATCCCTCACAGGCTGGGGAGCGGTAATGGAAGGCTGCTATACCAGGGGTCTTTGGAAGGACCACCATCTTTCGTGGCACATCAATTGCCTGGAGATGTTGGCAGTATTTCCTGTAGCTCAGTGGTAAGAGCATTGCGTTAACAACGCAAGGTTGTGGGTTTGATCCCAGGGGATTGCACATACCTATGTATAAAAATGTATAGGATAACGCAATGTAAGTCGCTTTGGATAAAAGCGTCTGCCAAATGCATAAATGTAAATGTAAAATGTAAATGTATTTCTGGCCCTCAGACATTTCCTTCCGGAGCTCAGAGGCCATCATGTTCTAGTGCGAACAGACAACATGTCAGTGGTCGACAGGGGGGCCTGAGATTGCGCCCTCTATGCAGACTGGCACATCAGGTTCTTCTGTGGTCCCAGGGCACACTACTCTCAATCAGAGCAATGTTTATTCCTGGGGACAAAAATGTGGGAGCAGACATCCTGTCGAGGCAGGGGCTGAGACCCGGGGAATGGAGACTCCACCCCGAGACGGTGGAGTTGAAATGGAGGGAGTTCGGTCAGGCGGAAGTGGATCTGTTCGCCTCTCACGAGAACACTCACTGTCCGCTCTGGTTTTCCCTCACGCATCCAGCTCCCTTGGGACTGGATGCCATGGTGCAGGCGTGGGCGAAGCAACGTCTGTACGCATTTCCCCTGATCGCTCTGCTCCCAGGGGTTCTATAGAGGGTCCGGCGGCACAGGATCAGCTTACTCCTAGTAGCCCCGTACTGGCCGGCCCGAGTATGGTTATCGGACATCATGGCTCTTTTCTCGCAGGCCCTCCATGGCAAATCCCGATCAGGAGGGACCTTCTTTCTCAGGCCGGGGGCACAATACCTCAACCTTTGGCCAGAACTGTGGAAGCTGTGGGTCTGGCCTCTGAGGGGGACCAACTCGTAAATGCTGGTCTCTCAACTGAGGTTGTTGAGACCATCTTAAACGTTAGAGCCCCCTCCATGAGGAAACTGTATGCATTAAAATGGAATGTATTCAACTTATGGTGCAGAG